>NC_074711.1:28734202-29064227 GCF_947242115.1 Biomphalaria glabrata | reverse complement strand
CACAATAGTGCTTGTTGTCTTCATTGTATGTCTTGTATGTCTTCAAATTCAAGTGTACCGCAATAGTGCTTGTTGTCTTCATTGTATGTCTTGTATGTCTTCAAATCCAAGTGTGCCGCAGTAGTGCTTGTTGTCTGTATTGTATGTCTTGTATGTCTTCAAATCCAAGTGTACCACAATAGTGCTTGTTGTCTGTATTGTATGTCTTGTATGTCTTCAAATCCAAGTGTACCACAATAGTGCTTGTTGTCTTCATTGTATGTCTTGTATGTCTTTAAATCCAAGTGTACCACAATAGTGCTTGTTGTCTGTATTGTATGTCTTGTATGTCTTCAAATCCAAGTGTACCACAGTAGTGCTTGTTGTCTGTATTGTATGTCTAGTATGTCTTCAAATCCAAGTGTACCACAATAGTGCTTGTTGTCTGTATTGTATGTCTTGTCTGTTTTCAAATCCAAGTGTACCGCAATAGTGCTTGTTGTCTGTATTGTATGTCTTGTCTGTTTTCAATTCCAAGTGTACCGCAATAGTTCTTGTTCTCTTCATTGTATGTCTTGTATGTCTTCAAATCCAAATGTACCGCAATAGTGCTTATTGTCTTTATTGTATGTCTTGTATGTTTTCAAATCCAAGTGTACCACAATAGTGCTTGTTGTCTTCATTGTATGTCTTGTATGTCTTCAAATCCAAGTGTACCGCAATAGTGCTTGTTGTCTTTATTGTATGTCTTGTATGTCTTCAAATCCAAGTGTACCACAATAGTGCTTGTTGTCTTCATTGTATGTCTTGTATGTCTTCAAATCCAAGTGTAACGCAATAGTGCTTGTTGTCTTCATTGTATGTCTTGTATGTCTTCAAATCCAAGTGTACCGCAGTAGTGCTTGTTGTCTTCATTGTATGTCTTCAAATCCAAGTGTACCGCAATAGTGCTTGTTGTCTGTTTTGTATGTCTTGTCTGTTTTCAAATCCAAGTGTACCGCAATAGTGCTTGTTGTCTGTATTGTATGTCTTGTCTGTTTTCAATACAAGTGTACCGCAATAGTGCTTGTTGTCTGTATTGTATGTCTTGTCTGTTTTCAATTCCAAGTGTACCGCAATAGTTCTTGTTGTCTGTATTGTATGTCTTGTATGTTTTCAAATCCAAGTGTACCACAATAGTGCTTGTTGTCTTCATTGTATGTCTTGTATGTCTTCAAATCCAAGTGTACCACAATAGTGCTTGTTGTCTTCATTGTATGTCTTCAAATCCAAGTGTACCACAATAGTGCTTGTTGTCTTCATTGTATGTCTTGTATGTCTTCAAATTCAAGTGTACCGCAATAGTGCTTGTTGTCTTCATTGTATGTCTTGTATGTCTTCAAATCCAAGTGTACCGCAGTAGTGCTTGTTGTCTGTTTTGTATGTCTTGTATGTCTTCAAATCCAAGTGTACCACAATAGTGCTTGTTGTCTGTATTGTATGTCTTGTATGTCTTCAAATCCAAGTGTACCACAATAGTGCTTGTTGTCTTCATTGTATGTCTTGTATGTCTTCAAATCCAAGTGTACCACAATAGTGCTTGTTGTCTGTATTGTATGTCTTGTATGTCTTCAAATCCAAGTGTACCACAGTAGTGCTTGTTGTCTGTATTGTATGTCTAGTATGTCTTCAAATCCAAGTGTACCACAATAGTGCTTGTTGTCTGTATTGTATGTCTTGTCTGTTTTCAAATCCAAGTGTACCGCAATAGTGCTTGTTGTCTGTATTGTATGTCTTGTCTGTTTTCAATTCCAAGTGTACCGCAATAGTTCTTGTTCTCTTCATTGTATGTCTTGTATGTCTTCAAATCCAAATGTACCGCAATAGTGCTTGTTGTCTTCATTGTATGTCTTGTATGTTTTCAAATCCAAGTGTACCACAATAGTGCTTGTTGTCTTCATTGTATGTCTTGTATGTCTTCAAATCCAAGTGTACCGCAATAGTGCTTGTTGTCTTTATTGTATGTCTTGTATGTCTTCAAATCCAAGTGTACCACAATAGTGCTTGTTGTCTTCATTGTATGTCTTGTATGTCTTCAAATCCAAGTGTACCGCAATAGTGCTTGTTGTCTTCATTGTATGTCTTGTATGTCTTCAAATCCAAGTGTACCGCAGTAGTGCTTGTTGTCTTCATTGTATGTCTTGTATGTCTTCAAATCCAAGTGTACCGCAATAGTGCTTGTTGTCTGTATTGTATGTCTTGTCTGTTTTCAATTCCAAGTGTACCGCAATAGTTCTTGTTGTCTGTATTGTATGTCTTGTATGTTTTCAAATCCAAGTGTACTGCATTAGTGCTTGTTGTCTGTATTGTATGTCTTGTATGTTTTCAAATCCAAGTGTACCGCAATAGTGCTTGTTGTCTTCATTGTATGTCTTGTCTGTTTTCAAATCCAAGTGTACCACAATAGTGCTTGTTGTCTGTATTGTATGTCTTGTATGTCTTCAAATCCAAGTGTACCGCAATAGTGCTTGTTGTCTTCATTGTATGTCTTGTATGTCTTCAAATCCAAGTGTACCGCAGTAGTGCTTGTTGTCTTCATTGTATGTCTTGTATGTCTTCAAATCCAAGTGTACCGCAATAGTGCTTGTTGTCTGTATTGTATGTCTTGTCTGTTTTCAAATCCAAGTGTACCGCAATAGTGCTTGTTGTCTATATTGTATGTCTTGTCTGTTTTCAAATCCAAGTGTACCGCTATAGTGCTTGTTGTCTGTATTGTATGTCTTGTCTGTTTTCAATTCCAAGTGTACCGCAATAGTTCTTGTTGTCTGTATTGTATGTCTTGTATGTTTTCAAATCCAAGTGTACTGCAATAGTGCTTGTTGTCTGTATTGTATGTCTTGTATGTTTTCAAATCCAAATGTACCGCAATAGTGCTTGTTGTCTGTATTGTATGTCTTGTCTGTTTTCAAATCCAAGTGTACCACAATAGTGCTTGTTGTCTGTATTGTATGTCTTGTCTGTTTTCAAATCCAAGTGTACCGCAATAGTGCTTGTTGTCTGTATTGTATGTCGTGTATGTCTTGTCTGTTTTCAAATCCAAGTGTACCGCAATAGTGCTTGTTGTCTGTATTGTATGTCTTGTATGCTTTCTCTGTCTTCTTTCTTTTCTGTCTTGTTTTGTCTGTCTTGTATGTCTGTATATGTCTTGTATCTCTTGTCTATTATTATTTGCCTTATCAATCTTGAATGTCTTGGATATTTAGTCTGTCTTCTCTCTCTCTCTCTTTTCTGTCTTGTTTGTTTTGTCTGTCTTTGTATGTCTTATCTGTTTTGTATGTCTTGTATGTGCTTGTCTGTCTTCTCTCTCATTTCTGACCTGTTTGTCTTGTCTGTCTTGCATGTCTTGACTTGTATGTCTGTATAATATTACGTTGAAGCACATCCCTATTTTTATCTCTTTCCATTTATTAGAGACCGATTCATATAAAGACACTTTCAAATCGGTCTCTCATTGTGTCGATTGGTTCGATAAAAAAATAAATTTGGAACCATAATTGACTTCTTCCTCTGTCATTTTCATTTCTCTCTCTCTCTCTTTCTCTCTCTCTCTCTCTCTCTCTCTTTCTCTCTCTCTCTCTCTCTCTCTCTGGGAAAAAACACTCGCTAGCGCTAGTTTTTCAAGAGATGACGCAGAAATAATACAATTGAACTCCAGCTTTGTAAGATCCCGTGTTTCTAGATGTGGGTTACTTCTAATCCTAGGCTTTCTTGTCTGTCTAGTTTGAGGGTTACTTCTAATCACAGGTTTTCTTGTCTGTCTAGTTTGAGGGTTACTTCTAATCCTAGGCTTTCTTGTTTGTCTAGTTTGAGGGTTACTTCTAATCCTAGGCTTTCTTGTCTGTCTAGTTTGAGGGTTACTTCTAATCCTAGGCTTTCTTGTTTGTCTAGTTTGAGGGTTACTTCTAATCCTAGGCTTTCTTGTCTGTCTAGTTTGAGGGTTACTTCTAATCCTAGGCTTTCTTGTTTGTCTAGTTTGAGGGTTACTTCTAATCCTAGGCTTTCTTGTCTGTCTAGTTCAGTGTTTCTCAAACTGTGTGCCGCGGCACACTAGTGTGCCGCCGAAGATTTGCAGGTGTGCCGCGGGAGTTTTCAGAACGCCACACGTGCAGCGTTACACAAGTCTATCTACTATTAAATGTTTATTTTACGTTGCGATGACATACATCTCCACTTGCAACGACCAGTAATAGAAGTGGAGCGCTCCATATTGACGGAAAGGGGTGTTAGCTCTTCAGGTTATGGAATTGTCAACTATACATATATTATTATTATAATGACTCAAATGTAGGCCGCCTTAGCAGTTCTTGAATTGGTAACGATAATAATAAGCGATTTGTTTCGTGTAAATTGTGTAGGTGTATACTAATAGTAACAAATTATCAATAAGCATCATTCACTGTTATCCATGGAGAAATACGTTAGCAAGAATGAAACTGAGAAAGCTTTAAATGAAAAGCAAGGAACCAAACGAAGGTACAAAGAAGATTGCATCGGATATGGTTTCATATCTTCTGGACCTGAAGATGCTCCATTGCCATTCTGTCTGATCTGCAATGCAACTCTGTCGAATGAGGCGCTTGTTCCAATCAAATTGAAGAGACACTTGGAAACAAAATATCCAGCTGTAAAAGCGCAACCGAAAGAATACTTCGAAAACATCAGGGCTCAACAAAATAAACAAGCTAAGAAACTTACGAACTACCTAAAGCTGCCAGAAAAGGGATTGATTGTAAGTTATAAGGTTGCTCAGTTATTAGCAAAACGCAAGAAATCACACACAGAGGCTGAATCAGTCATTGCACCAGCTTTAGCAATAGTTGTTGAAACTATCCTTGGACCCGATGCCGCCGAAAAAGTTAAAAAAGTTCCTTTATCAAATGGTACTATTTTGCGCAGAATTGAAGACTTATCGTCAGATTTACAAGATCAAATCTGCGAACACTTCGACGTAAGTGACTATGAAGTGTCTCTGATGTGGTCTCTTCAAGTTGATGAATCCACTAACGTTAGTGGCAAAGCCCAGCTGCTAGCTTTTATTCGGTTCATAAAGAATGAAAAATGTGTCAACGAATTCTTATTTTGCAAAGACTTACCAACTACGACCAAAGGCGAAGATATTTTTAAGTGGTGAACGAAAACATTTTGCTATTCAAACTACAGTGGAAAAACTGTGTCAGCGTTTGCACCGAAGGCTGTCCTTCCATGCAGGGAAATAGAAAGGGATTCGTCACTCTTTTGCGTCAAGAAAATCCAAATGTATTAGTTGTTCACTGCATGATCCACCGAGAAGCTCTTGCCTTCAAATCTTTGCCGAAATATTTGATGTCTGTTCTGGATCAAGTGATTGAAGTTGTAAACTTCATCAAATCTCGACCGCTTGAATCCCAACTTTTCTCACAACTTTTTGAAGCAATAGATTCAGACTACAAATGTCTCCTGTATTACACCAGCATTCGTTGGCTGTCCAGGGGGAAAAGTGTTAAAGCGTGTCATCCAACTCAAGGCTGAGCTGATTTCATTCTTGGGGGCTGAAACAAAAGACTTTGGATTTTCCATTCATGACGAGATCTGGTGGGTTAAGGTGACATTTCTCTCTGATTTATTTGACAAATTAAATTCATTGAATTTAAGTCTTCATGTACCATCGGAAACCATCATCATTGCATCATCAAAACTGAAATCATTTGGTGAAAAGTTGTCTTTGTGGCAAAGTAAGATCTCGAAAGGACTGCTTTCCAACTTACAATGAATGTGCTTCAAATAAAGAAATCACCCCCAAAATTCTGGACACTTTGAAACACCTGCAGCATTACTTTCTAACAGTTGGAAGTCATGAATAGGGATGGGTCAGCTCTCCATTTGGAAACAATGAAGCTACAAATCTTACAACTGAAGAAAAAGAGCAGCTCATTGATTTAAAAAATGATGCAAATCTTAAGTCAAGTTTTGCCGAGAAAAGCCTGGATGTGTTTTGGATTTCTATCAACAATTATATCCTGCAATCAGTTTAAAAGCAATCAAAATAATTCTTCCATTCGCATCTTCATGGTTTTGTGAGTTTGGATTTTCAGCACTGACTGAAATCAAATCTAAGAAAAGAGAGAGACTTCTTACAATAGACGATGAAATGCGAGTTTGATTGTCGACTTTGGAGCCTCGATTAGATCACATTTGCTCTCAAAAACAGGCACACCCTTCACATTAAATATAATACTTAAAAACAGGTCAAATCATTGTTTTTTTTAAATTATAAAACAACTGTTGCTTTTCGTGGTGTGCCGCGAAATTTTTGTAGTTTGTTTACTGTGCCGGCAGACAAAAAAGTTTGAGAAACACTGGTCTAGTTTGAGGGTACAGGTAGTCGTGAGATGTGTAAAGAAAAACAGCTCTTGTATGGAAGAGCTATTAACTTCTGTGAGGGTATTTTATTAATGGGAAAAGTGAAAATAAGGGAGGTTACTCAAGGGAGATAATTTACAAATAAAAGAACTCTTAAAACGCAGATTTAAGGTGCTGTCCTGTTCATATAAATTGTGCAAGAGGTCCAAATATTGAGAATCCAAATTTAGACATATATTTTTGTTTGTTTATATCTAAGTTTTGCAGGAAAGGAAAATAATTCTTTGTTAGAATTACTAACTGCATGACAAATACTCTCTTGTTCATTACTTTATTTGCATTCTGCTAGAAATAATAAGGAGTTACTTTACATGGTGACATATGTTTCCTTGCATGTAATCAATGATCACATCCTTGATCCTGTGTCAGACAAGTGTTAGATACGTGGAACTCTTTTGGACGTCTCCCTGGGACAAAGTTTTATTAGAAAACAAAGAGATCCGGGATTGTAGTGAACTTCTGCACCACTGTTCTTTAATCACTCCTACATTTTTATCTCTCTCTGTATATATATATATATATATATATATATATATATATATATATATATATATATGTATGTATGTTTTTTTTTCTCTCTCTTTCTCTCTCTCTCTCTTTTTCACTCTCTCTGTCTTGTTTCCATACTTGTTTTAAAATATAATTGTTTCAATGTGTCATTCTTGGAGTTCAATCATGGACGCAATTAAAACATTCGGTTAACCTTGTGTCTTGTCTTCAAGAGTCTCGAGTTCTGCCGAGTGAAGGAAATGCTGTGATGACTGCAGCCACACATCCTGCCATTCCCTCCCCCTTATTTTATCTTCCCCCCCCCCTCACTTTCCCACCTTAACAGGCCTCAAACTTTTTTCTCTTGTACTTTTTTCCCAACTTCTTTCATTCATTTTCTGAACTAAAACTACGAAATCTATGCGCCAGTTGGGCTAACTATGTTATGAAATGGTTGACTAAATAGAGAACTACAAACTACGAAATCAATGCGCCAGTTGGGCTAACTATGTTATGGAATGGTTGACTAAATAGAGAACTACAAACTACGAAATCAATGCGCCAGTTGGGCTGGCTACGTTAGGGAATGGTTGACTAAATAGAGAACTACAAACTACGAAATCAATGCGCCAGTTGGGCTGGCTACGTTAGGGAATGGTTGACTAAATAGAGAACTACAAACTACGAAATCAATGCGCCAGTTGGGCTGGCTACGTTAGGGAATGGTTGACTAAATAGAGAACTACAAACTACGAAATCAATGCGCCAGTTGGGCTGGCTACGTTAGGGAATGGTTGACTAAATAGATAACTACAAACTACGAAATCAATGCGCCAGTTGGGCTGGCTACGTTAGGGAATGGTTGACTAAATAGAGAACTACAAACTACGAAATCAATGCGCCAGTTGGGCTGGCTACGTTAGGGAATGGTTGACTAAATAGAGAACTACAAACTACGAAATCAATGCGCCAGTTGGGCTGGCTACGTTAGGGAATGGTTGACTAAATAGAGAACTACAAACTACGAAATCAATGCGCCAGTTGGGCTGGCTACGTTAGGGAATGGTTGACTAAATAGAGAACTACAAACTACGAAATCAATGCGCCAGTTGGGCTGGCTACGTTAGGGAATGGTTGACTAAATAGAGAACTACAAACTACGAAATCAATGCGCCAGTTGGGCTGGCTACGTTAGGGAATGGTTGACTAAATAGAGAACTACAAACTACGAAATCAATGCGCCAGTTGGGCTGGCTACGTTAGGGAATGGTTGACTAAATAGAGAACTACAAACTACGAAATCAATGCGCCAGTTGGGCTGGCTACGTTAGGGAATGGTTGACTAAATAGAGAACTACAAACTACGAAATCAATGCGCCAGTTGGGCTGGCTACGTTAGGGAATGGTTGACTAAATAGAGAACTACAAACTACGAAATCAATGCGCCAGTTGGGCTGGCTACGTTAGGGAATGGTTGACTAAATAGAGAACTACAAACTACGAAATCAATGCGCCAGTTGGGCTGGCTACGTTAGGGAATGGTTGACTAAATAGAGAACTACAAACTACGAAATCAATGCGCCAGTTGGGCTGGCTACGTTAGGGAATGGTTGACTAAATAGAGAACTACAAACTACGAAATCAATGCGCCAGTTGGGCTGGCTACGTTAGGGAATGGTTGACTAAACAGAGAACTATGCTTTCTACCTTCTGGTATTGTTTACGTGTCAAGGACCTCATCACTACTAATACGCATTCTGCATTGTTGACTTGGCTATAAGTGTGACACACTGACATTGGAGATCTCGCTGGGAAAAACAAACATTTTAAAAATGAAAGAAAGAATTTAAAATATGTTTTATTTTCATATTTATATGATTTCAAACTGTGTTTCATATGAGGATAGATTTATAAAGTAGTTTACAAATAAGGAAGCCCCCCCCCCCCCCATTTATGTCCCAGATTTACTGGTTTTGTTTTTCTTGTTTAAGTACTATAAAGTAGTTACAATATTATTTGTTACCTTATTTAAATAAGAGAAAAAGTAATCTACATAGAGAAGTAAATCTTTCGGACATTACTTGGTGACTTCCCGTAGCGATTACATTGAGTTGGTTTTGTTTTTAATATTCTAGGGGCAATGGGGGGGTGGGGTGTGTGTGTGTGTGTGTGTGTGTGTGTGTGTCTGTCTGTCTGTCTGTCTATAGCAGAGGCAGACCGGGTGTCAAAAACGGGCCGAGCACTTCTATACAATACGCCCCATAAATTGTATGCCCTATGATGGTCATCCTATCATATATGTCCTCAAAAGCATTGTGTAAAGTTTAGTAATGTATCGAAAGTATTTTGCTATATGAATAATTTGTTAGACGATTTTGAATCTATCTGATAAGCACGATTACAAAGTGAATAAAGTATAACACTTGGAATAGTGAGTCTCTTATTATGAAGACGTTTCTGCTGTCATATACATTAACAGATACATGTCCTTGGCATTCACATTCAAGGCATTCAAAGCAGGTTTGTTCATATTGTTTGACACGACTCGCTGTCTAAATCATTTTTATAAAGGTACAAAACTAATACAGTTACCAAGAAAAGCTAGATGATCGAGGTCAATGAACCTGCTATAGTCTTGATTTCTGCTAAGGATAACTTCTAATTGGGAAGAGTGAAGACATTTGTTACGCTAACCATAAAGCAGGGGTTCTCAACCTGTGGGTCGCGACCCCCTTGGGGGTCGATTGACAATTTGCCTATGGATTGTTATTGCCTATTCTTCTATTGCTATATATTGGGGGGGGGGGGTCGCGGCAGATTGGGGGATTGTAAACAGGGGTCGGCGAGTGTAAAAGGTTGAGAACCGCTGCCTTAAAGGGACAGATGATAAAAAAAAAAAAAAAAAAAAAAAAACTAAAATAGGTAATCACAAAAAGTATTTTAAAAAAAACAATATGTAAGAAAAAAATATGCATCAGAGAATCGAACTCTGTACCTATAATATGAAAATCTAATGTTCTACGCTACTGCCACACGACAATCAGGGTCAGAGAAACTCGAGGTTATTTATACTTACTTTGAATTAAAATTTCTTTCTGAAAAATAACTCTACACCTCTTTTAAATTTAGTATTTTGTAAATATTGCTTTAAAATGTTGAATTTTATCTGAATTAAAACGGTTTATATGTTGTAAAATAATATTAGTAAAAAGAAAGAGCACGACTAATGTAAACACTATACTGGAACTTAGACATTCTAAATTTAGCAATACATTCATAAATTACAAATAGATTGCATCCTTTTTAACAGTCATCTACCTTTGAAGAAATGACCTCTCGGTTTTTTATTTTCGTAGTACAACGACATAGAGAACTCTATAGGTCTTTTAATAAGAAAATTTTGCATTTTATTTTATTATAAATCTTTTTTTACAGTGAATAGTCCAAATGCCATAATATTACTAAAATGTTTTTTTAATTTATTATTACAAAAAAATTTACAAGAAAAAAATATTTTTTTTATATTTATTGTAATAAATTTTAGATTCCAGAAATGTTGTACATTTTTATTGTAAACCAATATAAAAGTTAATATTTTATTTATATAATTAGAAATTATGATCACGTGTATGTGTGTAACACGGCAAATGAATACATATTCTTGGAAAAGACGTATGTATTTCATAGAAACAAAATAAATTTTCAAATTCGGAACGGTTAGGTCCACCGAACCCTAACGGGTACCTGACTTGAATTGGGGATAACAAAGGCGGTTGGTCATTGTGCTGGTCGTTAACCTTTGGCCAAAAAAACATGACTTTAACATCATCTCCCCCCCCCCCCTTATCGCAATGTCTGTAGGGGAATTTTACCTTACTCACTAGGTCAAATACTGCTTTCTCAATAACTCGGAAACCTTGTTTGACTGTCTGCCTCCTAGAGCTGGCTACACACTAAACAGAACATCAAGTCCACTTGTTTGAAGACAATTAATATCCTTACGTTCAGTAAAACTAATGCTTGTCAAGATTATTTCATATTTTATCAAAGCCTCCATGTATTTCAACCTAATTCTATGTCCTTGTCGTCTTTAGGCGCTGAGCCCGTTCATTCATCAATACTGTCACCATAACGTTGGTGAATCTCTAGTGCTTGCAAGAAAACATTCATCATTTTACTACATTTTTTGTTGTCCACAGGATTCTAGCAATAGTTGCTTTTTATCTTATTTTCTGCTCCAACTTTTTTCGGTTCTTTGCATTTTGATTCCAATGAGCACATTTCTACACTGCTCAAGATAATAATTGTGTATAGTTGTTTCGTAGCGGCTACTTGAGATCATACAACTCCACCTAAGCAATAACAATTCGTATGTGACTGGACATGTCATCAATAGGACGTTGGAAAGTTGTTGGTTTCTTTATAGATTCATCCGAATATATTCATACTAACGTCGATCGCTATCAGAAATAATGGCCTTAAGTTTCTTGTTTAGCGTTTAGTGTGTATAAGGAATTGACGTCTACTAGAAGCACTATATACGGATGTAGGGTATTTACAACAATGCTTTAGATTAGTATTAGATTTTAAAGGCCTGAGCTTTCCAGGAAAACCAGTGACATGGCAGAATTTAAGTCATTGGTTAATATGCATGACTGAATGCATGACGCGTAGGACGTAATCATCTTCTTTTTTGAAGTAACGTCTGTATTATATAAGATAAGATAAGATAAAGTGTAAAAGTTTTTGTTTAAGTCATGACGCTCAAAGTGTTGCATTGAAAGAGAATATTATAAAAATCTTTTTAAAAATTTGACTGGGATTCATGCAGCCCTTTCGTTGGCACTACCGGCCCAATTAGGTACCGGCCCACCACGGCCACCAGGCATTTGCCCGAATGCCCATATAGCCAGTCTGATTTAAATTTAAACTGATTAGCAATAGGGTTCTCCACATTCTCGGCTATCTCGTTAAACACTTAAGACGAAGAGATGTTAATTTTGCAATTTAATTTTATGCATAATCTTACGCACCAAAATTATCTTAATGTTTCCACGCCATTCCACTGCATCATATAAGAGAATCATATATGCGTTACGCATCACTAATCTACATTAGAATTGTATAACATTTAGGGCTTTTTAGATCTATCTAATTAGTTCACTCAATTTAAGTTAAACACAATTATATAATTATATTGCTTTTTTTTTTTAAACCAACAAGTCATTAAGGTCAACCAGGTTAGAAAGTTCAGTAGCTTTGCACTGACCGAGTTAAAATCGAATCACCATTAAACAACGAATTGGACCAATGAGCTCGCGCGCGCGGCGCGCGCGCGCACACACACACACACCAATTCACAGTCCAGCGGTGTAGTTACACACACACACATGCACATATTGTAATAAGTAAATTAACTAAAGAAAAAGAGCATTAACTAGGCTACAGCAATAGTATCTCAAAGTGTCTGTGTGTGTGTGTGTAAATGTAGGGGAGACACGGTGGGACTAGCTTGAACTTCTCAATGGCTTTCTGTGACTGCAGAGTACATTTTATTTTTATAAGAGTCGAGAAGTTGAAACTAGATCTACCAGTATTTCATTGGTCCATATTCTTGCAAACTAAATTTAGTAGGCTACGACATTCTTGAAATACTGAAAGTACAATGGATACATCTATTATATATTGTAACAACCCTGCCTCTGTACAGGGCCGGCCTTAGATAATTGGAGGCCCTAGGAGAAGGAAATAGGCCCCAAATGAAATTTTTAAAAAAGTGTGCCCAAAAATTTGCAATGAATTAAGAACCTTTCTGTATCTATACCAAAATCATAAAAAAAAAAAAAATTCATATAGCTTCAATAGCACGAATGTGCTTAATGGACGATTCATAATCACCAGACTAGAAATAGCATTTCGACATTTAACCAAAAGAAAAAAAAAACATTGATCTTCTTATTATATCATCTGTATCAAAGAAGTTGATTTAAACATCTGTGAATAAACATTGAATCATAGTAGGCCTAAATCTAGACTAGTAGACATAGAGCCGTAGAGTTCTGCTGTTTTAGATTGGATCTATGTTAAGTCATGTTTTCTTTCAAAAGCAAAAGTTCTTTGAGTCCTGTGCAAGGTCCCCACCAATCGGAGGCTCTAGGCGGCTGCTTAGTTTGCCTATTCCTAAGGCCGGCCCTGCAGTCTGTACAGCTTATGGTTCGCACCGGCATAGCCTCTTATCTTATATAATACAGACGTTACTTCAAAAAAGAAGATGATTACGTCCTACGCATCATGCATTTAGTCATGCATATTAACCAATGACTTAAATTCTGCCAAGTCACTGGTTTTCCTGGCTAGCTCAGGCAACCCATTCCATGCTCTAATAGCACTAGGGAAGAAGGAGTATTTGTACAAATTTGTCCTAGCATATGGGACGAGGAATGTGCCTTTATCTTTGTGTCTTTCAGAGTATTTTATTAAATTTTGTTTTTGTATTTGAAGATTATGGTTCAGTGTTTTATGTATTATTGCTACTTTACTTTTGAGCCTTCTGTCCTGAAGGCTTTCTAAATTTAGTGATTTTACTAAAGGTGTTACTCTAGTCAAATGTGAATATTCGTTTGTTATGAATCGCACTGCTCTATTTTGTGTCTGTTCTAGTTTCTTAATGTTTTCTTGAGTTGAGGGGTCCCAAACAGAGGATGCATATTCTATTATTGGCCTAACCAAGGTTAAATAACATTTTAGTTTTATGTTCTTATTTGATTTATAGAAATTTCTTTTAATAAATCCTAATGCTTTGTTTGATTTTTTTGTAGTTTCATCAATATGTGGATTCCATGACAGTTTTTCATTTATTATAACACCTAGGTATTTTGCGTTTTTAGTCTGTGTTACTGGTTTGCCATGAATAAGATAAGTGGAATTAATTTGTTTTAGTTTTTTTGTTACTCTTAACAACTGACATTTTTCTGGGTGGAAAGACATGCTCCAATTTGATTCCCATTTCTGTAATTCATCTAATTCTCTTTGTAAAATATCTGTGTCTTGTGTTGTTTTTATTGTTCTATATATTATGCAATCGTCTGCAAATAATCTGACTTTTGTTCCTGAAGTAATGCAATTTGGTAAATCATTTATGTAAATTAAAAATAGTAGTGGACCCAAGACTGTTCCTTGAGGTACACCTGAGTTTACTGTTATCGGTGTTGATTTAGAGCCATTTATTATTACAGTTTGTTCTCTCCCTATCAGAAAGTCTTTAATCCACTGATGCAGTGGACCATTAATGCCGAAATATTTTAATTTTTTAAGCAAACTATGGTGGTGAACTTTGTCAAAAGCCTTAGAAAAATCTAGTAAGATAGCATCTATTTGTTCACTATTATCTAAACCTTTTGAAAAATCATCAATTAGTCCTATTAGTTGTGTTTCACATAATCTATATTTCCTAAAGCCATGTTGGTATGGTGTGAGGACATTATGTTTGTCTAAGTGGTTTATGATGTTGCTACATATTATGTGTTCTAGGATTTTACATGTGATGCTGGTAAGTGATACTGGTCTGTAGTTTCCTGGGTCAGATTTTTCTCCTTTTTTAAATAGGGGGGTGACATTAGCTTCTTTCCAGTCCTTTGGTACTCTGCCCTGGTTACGTGAAGCCTCAAAGAGTATTTTGAACACTGGGGCTAGCTCATTACTTAGTTCTTTGAGTAATCTAGCTGGAATACCATCAGGTCCAGAAGCTTTATTTGGTTTGGTGTTGGCTAATAGTTTTTGAATTCCATTTTCTTGTACTACTATATCTTCTATGTTGTCTACTTGGTTCAAATTCAGTAATATGTCTTTGTCTCCTGGGGCTGAGAATGCTGATGCAAAGTATTTGTTTAGAATGTTTGCTTTAGTTTCATTATCATTATGTATTATGTTATGTTCATCTTTTAATGGCGCTACGCCTGTTGTTTCCATTTTCTTAGACTTAATGTATGACCATAGGTTTTTGTTGTTGTCTTTAGATATTACATTGTTTATGTATTCACTCTGCAGCTGTCTGCTTACTTTTTGGGTTAAGTGTTTAATTTTTATATACTTTTTGTAAACTCTTTCTGCATTAGTTTCTTTAAATTTTCTATATAGGTTTTCCTTCTGTTTACAAAGCTTCTTTAGTCTATTATTAAACCAGCATTTATTTATTTTGTTTGATGTGTATTTAGTTGGTATTTGATTTTCTATAATGCTTTTAAGATGGTTTTTAATGAAATTCCAGAGGTCATCGACTGGTTGGTTAATGTCTTTTTCTAATAAGAATGTTTGTTGAAAGTTTAATGCAGCTTGGTGTAGTTGTGTTAGGTTACATTTATTCCAGAGTAAGATTTTTCTTTTGGGTTTTATATTGGCTACTGCTTTTATTTGACTGTGTATTTTTATGATCTCATGGTCTGATAGACCAGGGATAATATCATAATCAACTACTAATCCAGGTCTGTTGGTTAAGAAGAGATCTAATGTGTTGTTTAATCTAGTTGGCTTTTTAATGATTTGATCTAAACTTAGGTTGTGTAAAGTTTCTATGAAAAGCTCATTTATGTCCTTAAGGTTTTGGTGTTTATCTATGGTTAGTGTTTTCCAATTTATATCAGGTAGGTTGAAATCACCCATAATCCAAAAAACTGCATTTTTATTTGTCTCTTTAAGTGTCGTAATCTGATTACATAGTTCCTGCATGTATTCTAAACTAGAATTTGGTGGTCTGTAAATGCTGCCTATTATTAGGGATGTTGAGGTGGTATTAATTTTACAAAATGTTGATTCTATATTTTTTGAGTTAGGTAAGGTAATTTCTTCTGCTATAAGAGTGTTTTTTATTGCTAAAAGAACTCCTCCATGATTATCAGCCCTATCTTTTCTAAAAATTTCATAATTACTATTGAAAATTTCTGCATTATAAATTTCAGGATGTAGCCAAGTTTCTGTGCCTGCAATTATGTCTGGTTTCTCACATTCTACTGTTCAACACCGACTATTCTAGTTTCTTTACGATTTTGAGTTAAGGGGTCCCATACAGAGGACTCATAGTCTAATATTGGCCTAACCAAGGTTAATACCATTTAAGTTTTATGTTCTTGTTTGATTTGTAAACAATTTTTTAACACATCGTAATGCTTAGTTTGATTTTTTTTTATAATTCTATCTCTATGAAAACTTTTCATTTATTTTAACACTGTCACAGATGCCATTATAGATTTATTTGTATATTTCACATTTAAAAGCTTATGTGTAAATAGAAATATAAACCCTTGACTGAGCCTCAGGAATTACCCCACAAATCTAGATCCTTGACAGCGCCTCAGGTTTTACCCGAGACGTAATTACGATGTTGCAAATCTATTGGTTGATTTGAAAATAAATAAAGACATTTTAGCGCCAGAGAATTGACGAGAGTAGAAAGAACGCCAGTCGATTAAAGAATTTCCTAGTAGACAGTCGCGTTTTCTAAGAGCTCTGATTTAAAGCCTTTGTAATGTTATTTGTGCTTGTTGATCTGTAACTTGTACATAAGCTGTACTTACGTTTTATATTTAAATAAAGTTCCAGAGTTGTGTTTTAACAAAGAATCTTTTATTGTGAATCCTAGATCGTCATTTATTCAACTATTTTAATTCAAGTGAAATCCCCGGCACCACAACACACGTTGTGACAAACACCTAGATAGTTTGAGTTTTTTATTCTGTGTAACTGTATTACCATGAATAAATAGTTTTAATTTGTTTTATTAATGAGTGGCTGGGTGGAAAGACATGCTGCACTTTGATTGGCCATTCCTGTAATTCTTCTAATTCTCTTTGTAACGTTTCACTATCGTGTTTGGTTTGTATTGATCTCGCTAATGAAATAAGAATGTACCAACAACAACCATGAATTCTCGGAGCGTCATGGGCTTGGACTTCCAATTATGCACATCGTGACATGAACACAGGGAACCATAGAGCTACTCTTCAATCAATGATGTTCAATCCAATTAGTCCCTGACCTACTTGCAGAAGGTCGATGAAGACCACATTTGTAACGAGGATTTTTTTTTTAATTTTGTCGAACTTTTTTTAAATGTTACACTCTCTACATTCATGTGGCCCGGTATTTACTGTTAATAGCTATGGAGGTAACATGGTATTTACTATTAGATATAGCTATGGGGGTAACTTGGTATTTACTATTAGATATAGCTGAGGTGGTAACTTGGTATTTACTATTAGATATAGCTGAGGTGGTAACTTGGTATTTACTATTAGATATAGCTATTCTGGTAACTTGGTATTTACTATTAGATATAGCTATGGGGGTAACTTGGTATTTACTATTAGATATAGCTATGGGGTAACTTGGTATTTACTATTAGATATAGCTATGGGGTAACTTGGTATTTACTATTAGATATAGCTATGGGGGTAACTTGGTATTTACTATTAGATATAGCTATGGGGGTAACTTGGTACTTACTATTAGATATAGCTATTCTGGTAACTTGGTATTTACTATTAGATATAGCTATGGGGGTAACTTGGTATTTACTATTAGATATAGCTATGGGGGTAACTTGGTATTTACTATTAGATATAGCTATGGTGGTAACTTGGTATTGTAATAACTTAAGTGAGGCAACTCAACGAGACATAGACAAATACGACATCTCAGGTACACAAAACAACATCTATCTTAGGCACAGTCCCTCCATATTGGCTCTTTACTTGGGCGGAAATCGTTCTCTTCTTCTAATGTTGACATCCTATTCAGTCTAGTCTATCACAGTGCGCACCTTCTAGCACTAGCCTGCATGGCGGTGCGCATGGCAGAGTTATAACAGTATTTACTATTAGATATAGCTATGGGGGTAACTTGGTATTTAATATTAGATATAGCTATGGTCTATGGTGGTAACTTGGTATTTACTATTAGATATAGCTATGAGGGTAACTTGGTATTTACTATTAGATATAGCTATGGGGTAACTTGGTATTTACTATTAGATATAGCTATGGGGTAACTTGGTATTTACTATTAGATATAGCTATGGGGGTAACTTGGTATTTACTATTAGATATAGCTATGGGGGTAACTTGGTATTTACTATTAGATATAGCTATGGGGTAACTTGGTATTTACTATTAGATATAGCTATGGGGTAACTTGGTATTTACTATTAGATATAGCTATGGGGGTAACTTGGTATTTACTATTAGATATAGCTATGGGGTAACTTGGTATTTACTATTAGATATAGCTATGGGGTAACTTGGTATTTACCATTAGATATAGCTATGGGGTAACTTGGTATTTACTATTAGATATAGCTATGGGGTAACTTGGTATTTGCTATTAGATATAGCTATGGGGTAACTTGGTATTTACTATTAGATATAGCTATGGGGTAACTTGGTATTTACTATTAGATATAGCTATGGGGTAACTTGGTATTTACTATTAGATATATCTATGGGGTAACTTGGTATTTACTATTAGATATAGCTATGGGGTAACTTGGTATTTACTATTAGATATAGCTATGGGGTAAATTGGTATTTACTATTGGATATAGCTATGGGGTAACTTGGTATTTACTATTAGATATAGCTATGGGGGTAACTTGGTATTTACTATTAGATATAGCTATGGGGTAACTTGGTATTTACTATTAGATATAGCTATGGGGTAACTTGGTATTTACTATTAGATATAGCTATGGGGTAACTTGGTATTTACTATTAGATATAGCTATGGGGGTAACTTGGTATTTACTATTAGATATAGCTATGGGGTAACTTGGTATTTACTATTAGATATAGCTATGGGGTAACTTGGTATTTACTATTAGATATAGCTATGGGGGTAACTTGGTATTTACTATTAGATATAGCTATGGGGTAACTTGGTATTTACTATTAGATATAGCTATGGGGTAACTTGGTATTTACCATTAGATATAGCTATGGGGTAACTTGGTATTTACTATTAGATATAGCTATGGGGTAACTTGGTATTTGCTATTAGATATAGCTATGGGGTAACTTGGTATTTACTATTAGATATAGCTATGGGGTAACTTGGTATTTACTATTAGATATAGCTATGGGGTAACTTGGTATTTACTATTAGATATATCTATGGGGTAACTTGGTATTTACTATTAGATATAGCTATGGGGTAACTTGGTATTTACTATTAGATATAGCTATGGGGTAAATTGGTATTTACTATTGGATATAGCTATGGGGTAACTTGGTATTTACTATTAGATATAGCTATGGGGGTAACTTGGTATTTACTATTAGATATAGCTATGGGGGTAACTTGGTATTTACTATTAGATATAGCTATGGGGTAACTTGGTATTTACTATTAGATATAGCTATGGGGTAACTTGGTATTTACTATTAGATATAGCTATGGGGGTAACTTGGTATTTACTATTAGATATAGCTATGGTGTAACTTGGTATTTACTATTAGATATAGCTATGGTGTAACTTGGTATTTACTATTAGATATAGCTATGGGGTAACTTGGTATTTACTATTAGATATAGCTATGGGGTAACTTGGTATTTACTATTAGATATAGCTATGGGGTAACTTGGTATTTACTATTAGATATAGCTATGGGGTAACTTGGTATTTACTATTAGATATAGCTATGGTGTAACTTGGTATTTACTATTAGATATAGCTATGGGGTAACTTGGTATTTACTATTAGATATAGCTATGGGGTAACTTGGTATTTACTATTAGATATAGCTATGGGGTAACTTGGTATTTACTATTAGATATAGCTATGGGGTAACTTGGTATTTACTATTAGATATAGCTATGGGGTAACTTGGTATTTACTATTAGATATAGCTATGGGGTAACTTGGTATTTACTATTAGATATAGCTATGGGGTAACTTGGTATTTACTATTAGATATAGCTATGGGGGTAACGTAGTATTTAATATCTATAATGGATTCCTAGGTAACTAGAGTTAGATGACACATATACCGCATATGGCTTTTAGGGTGCATCGAGTTTTTGTTCGCTGTTTAAAGCTTCTAATTTTGTGTCTACTTTTTTAGTTTTATGTTTTTACAGCTTCGTAGTGTATTATTGCACTTATGACATTTTTCTGTTAAAATTGACATTTTTCAAACCTAAGAAACAAATAATGTTATGCAGATACTATGTGAAATCGAGACTAGATGAAGTAAGTATGAATGAAGTTGTCTGTCTTGAGTACTACTGCTCAATCATGTTCTCAGCTCTGCGATTACTGCGTTTCTTATATTGGTAACACATAAATAGCAAACACCAACTGATTTCAAGCTTTCTAATACAAAACTTCTCTCTCTCTCTCTCTCTCTTCTTCTTCTTCTTCTTCTTCTTCTTCTTCTCATTAGCTCCCTTGATCTATCAAAGATTGTGAGGACGAGATTGTTGACACTTTCATTGTCCCCACAACCATCTGCCTCGGATTTTCTGTTGCAGTGGACGATTCAAAAAGATGGACATGTCCATATCTGAATCTCATTTACCCAATTTTCTTTTGTTTACCTCTCTATCATTCACCTGGAGCAGTACCCTGTAGGAAAGCTCTTGTAATATATTGGATCAAGATTTATAAACGTGTAAAATTCAAAGTATAAAAAAAAACCAAAGATATTATTTTACCTGTACATACTTTTTTAATATAAGGAAAACTTTTGAATGTAATTCGTCGCATTTTTCTTTGACCATTGACTAGCTCATAAACATTTCAATACCAATGCCTCTAAACGAGAGTTACAATTCTTTTGTAATAACGACTCCCTATGTATCCTAAATATTTGATCTGTTGACTGAAGTCTTAAGCGATGAACACGCCCGTGTGTCTGTAAATATCCCGTTTAGTAAACTGTCGTTGAAACTTTTATAACAGCATCCTTCTAGGACTCGTTTTTTTTTAACCTTAAAGGAAGAACTCCCTTGAAATTGCAAGTCAGGAAGGGACTTAACCTACATACCTGCCATGACACTTGACATTTCGGTAGGTTAAGTTTGAATCTCCACGGTTGCTCCAGCCACGCAAGCCTTAACGAAAATGTCTTTTAAATAGGATAGGTCTTCCAGTGCTCTCTGAGGTCATTGTGCCTGAGTTCTCAGAGAACAAAAAATGTATTGATCTCTTTATTGTTTCTTTTCGCTGTCACACTCTTGGAATGTAAAAAATGGCAGCGCTTCTCAACTTTATGTCACCACTCACTAAAAAGAATATCTCCATGCATCCTTTGATAGCTTGGTAAATCGTAATCTCCCCTAGCAGGGGAAGTTTTTAAACGTCACAGGTGTGTGTGTACGACGTGGCAACGAGCTATTGGTCTAAACTGCCCACAGGTCGTGACGTTGCAGGTCAGTGTTGAGGCCTTCTCTAACGAGTGGTCTCCCCTCTCAGTGTGTTTCACCAGCTGTAACCAAACAGAAGTATTAGAGATGCCATACGTCCTCTCAGAGTGTTTCACCAGCTGTAACCAAACAGAAGTATTAGAGATGCCATACGTCCTCTCAGTGTGTTTCACCAGCTGTAACCAAACAGAAGTATTAGAGATGCCATACGTCCTCTCAGTGTGTTTCACCAGTTGTAACCAAACAGAGAAGTATTAGAGATGCCATACGTCCTCTCAGTGTGTTTCACCAGTTGTAACCAAACAGAAGTATTAGAGATGCCATACGTCCTCTCAGTGTGTTTCACCAGTTGTAACCAAACAGAAGTATTAGCGATGCCATACGTCCTCTCAGTGTGTTTCACCAGTTGTAACCAAACAGAAGTATTAGAGATGCCATACGTCCTCTCAGTGTGTTTCACCAGTTGTAACCAAACAGAAGTATTAGAGATGCCATACGTCCTCTCAGTGTGTTTCACCAGTTGTAACCAAACAGAAGTATTAGAGATGCCATACGTCCTCTAAGTGTGTTTCACCAGTTGTAACCAAACAGAAGTATTAGCGATGCCATACGTCCTCTCAGTGTGTTTCACCAGTTGTAACCAAACAGAAGTATTAGAGATGCCATACGTCCTCTCAGTGTGTTTCACCAGTTGTAACCAAACAGAAGTATTAGAGATGCCATACGTCCTCTCAGTGTGTTTCACCAGTTGTAACCAAACAGAAGTATTAGAGATGCCATACGTCCTCTCAGTGTGTTTCACCAGTTGTAACCAAACAGAAGTATTAGAGATGCCATACGTCCTCTCAGTGTGTTTCACCAGTTGTAACCAAACAGAAGTATTAGAGATGCCATACGTCCTCTCAGTGTGTTTCACCAGCTGTAACCAAACAGAAGTATTAGAAATGTCATACTTCCTCTGTTTCGTCCAGACACAGCAATTATTAAATGCTTTTCAAGTCTCTTTTGTCTCCTGAAAAAGAACAAAAAAAAACATGTTTTGTTAACTTTTAAGGAAAACTAAAAAACTTTAATGAGACTTCCGTTTGATTCGAAACTAAACATCAACAGATCCACTCTGTACTGAGTGTGGTGATTAAAAAGGAAACTGCTGTGTTTTTAATGATACTTCCCTATCCCCTGTTTCGTGCACTGACCCGTGACGTGGGTAGTCTAGACTAGAGCTGTACTTTTCAATAGTTGAACATCAATAGTTCTCATCAGATTTCATGGAAGTACGGGTACATTCAAGTAGAGTGGGGGGGGGGGGGCAGCTCAAGCTTCAACTTTGAACAAAAACATTTCAATTTTATCTTCTTCTCTTTAGACAAAAATACTACTAGCAATGATAAGTCTCAGCAATGATAAGTCACAGCAATGATAAGTCTCAGCAATGATAAGTCTTTGGTGCCCCGAGCAAGCTCATCCTCACTCCCGAGCTACATTTGTTGTTTGTATGCACCTCTCCACTTGAAGTTGACGATAGCTGCCCCTGATTAAATACAACTTTACAATGTACAGAACGCAAACAAAAAAAAAATCTGTACTAAAGGGAGGAAATTCAAAACAACACCATGAGAAATAATTTCGTTTTAATTAGCAGCTGAACTGTACTTTCTCAATCAGACGTTGTACTCCTATCCATGTGTACAATTTGATGGAAACATCTTTTTCATGTTCGATTATTTTTTAATTATTTTTCCTTGTAAAGAAAACTGCAAATCATCTTTCCCTGTTTTAGAACGATATGTATGTATACTTGAAAAAATAAATTACAATATAAATATATTGGAATATATGACCATTTATCAGTAGACCAAACTTAATTTGATTTTCTATTCTATTCTATTTTACGGTTTTAATGACATAATGACATGCTCCCCAGAAACTAAAATTATTTTTTTTTTGGGGGGGGGGGGGGAGTTTAAAATTGCTATTTGTTGTTCTGGAAATCTATGGCATTATTTCTTATGTAGAGTATCGTAGCGTATCAAGACGTTTAACATCGCAGTTAATACTTCCCTATGTAATGTTTCACACAGACACCTAACTCTGTTTATTCACCCTGTGGCAATGCACTATACGTGAGTTTTAATGCTGTGTTAGGTGCATTATGTCCAATCAATTTAAAAAAAAAATTGAATTGACGAAATGACATAATTATGTCCTTACACAATTCACGTCTCTGATTCGGGAACAGAGGAACATTGATTCGTGTCTGTGACCTAGCTCCAGGTTTAACACCGCTGTGACCCTGACCCAAGTCCTACGTTCTCTCTGGTCCACGCCCACAACCACGTGACAGGAGAGCGCTAAGACATAAGAATGTTACGTTCTGAAAGAAGGGGAGAGGGGGTGGGGGGAGGGGAGGGGGAACTAAGTAAGTTGGAGGGCATAGATAGATAGATAGATAGATAGATAGATAGATAGATAGATAGATAGATAGATAGATAGATAGATGAATAGATGGATAGATAGATAGATAGATAGATAGATAGATAGATAGATAGATAGATAGATAGATAGATGAATAGATAGATAGATAGATAGATAGATAGATAGATAGATAGATAGATAGATAGATAGATAGATAGATAGATAGATAGATAGATGAATAGATGGATAGATGGATAGATAGATAGATGAATAGATGGATAGATGGATACATAGATAGATAGATAGATAGATATCAACATACATACATAATTAGGCAGGCAGTGGAGCCCTATTTGGAGAGACACTCCTGTCCGTGTACACCCCCAGACTAAAATGACTTTCGCTTTGGTTTTTCCGTAAACTGGCGTAAAGGATTACTTTCGAGATGTGATTGTCTTCCATCCGGCGAACATAACCAAGCATCGACCTATAAGGGAGACTAATTCAGCTTTTGCCAACACTTCAGTCAAGTACAATTTCTTTCTCTTGTTCGAGATACCAAACAAAATAATTAATTACCAATTGTGGATAAACTAATTGGTTAATTTTTTAAATTGATTCGTGTGGAAAAAGAAATAATTGTGCAAATATTTCAGCTTTAGCCGAGATTTGATGTCGGAGAAATAACGTGTACAAAAAACCTTTTACCAGACAGACAAACAGACAGAAAGACAGATATAGTAAGTTGATATAAGCTTTGTATAAATGCTTTTTTTTAATCCGCAACTTCTATCAACTATGTATGTCAAAGTCGACATTTTAAAATATAAAGTACAAAACAATATTTGTTTCTACTTAAGCACTTATGAACACTTTTTGGTGCGAACCTCTCTCTGAATATTGTCGCTCTGAGCTCAGGCTTGACTCTTTTATCCGACATCTCCCATACCCTGCCATAACACACAAAACCATTTCCTGGAATGCTTTCAATCAGTGGCACTCAAATGAAAAGAGGTCACCAGAATCGGTTCATCTCTCCAATATGAGAAACTCACAACTACAGCAGATTGAGGGCAGCAGGGGTTCATCTCTCCAGTTTGAGAAACTCACAACTACAGCAGATTGAGGGCAGCAGGGGTTCATCTCTCCAGTTTGAGAAACTCACAACTACATCAGACTGAGGGCAGCAAGGGTTCATCTCTCCAGTTTGAGAAACTCACAACTACAGCAGACTGAGGGCAGCAAGGGTTCATCTCTCCAGTTTGAGAATCTCACAACTACAGCAGACTGAGGGCAGCAAGGGTTCATCTCTCCAGTTTGAGAAACTCACAACTACAGCAGATTGGGGGCTGCAGGGGTTCATCTGACCAGTTTGAGAAACTCACAACTACAGCAGATTGGGGGCTGCAGGGGTTCATCTGACCAGTTTGAGAAACTCACAGCTACAGCAGATTGGGGGCTGCAGGGATTCATCTGACCAGTTTGAGAAACTCACAGCTAGAACTGCAGCAGACACAATAAACTTAAAAGTCTGTTATCACCACGTAAGTACGGCAGTACCTTAACAGTCCCTGGTACCACGCCCAGTGTCAGTCTAATAAATCTTGTAAAGAAACCAGGCTACTCTTAACAACAGTGGACTGTGCTAGCCCAAAAAAACTCGATTTCTCCCGCCATAATTGAACGTGACGCTAGCACGTAGTCTACCCCATTTCATAAGCCAGCCATAGGTCACGTGATCCGTGACCTAATCACAATCGTCAATGTGTTTGTGTATTAACTTAATACCAATGTCTGTTTACTCATTGTGTATGTAATATTAGGGACCAGCCTGGGTTTTCAAAGAAGACGTTAGTCATGTAACTTAAGAATTTCACGCTTTTTACAAAGCTTATATGAACTCACTCTGTCTGTCTGGTAAAAGTTTGTAAATGTTATTTCTTCGACACCCAATCTCGGATCAATCTGAAAATTTTAACAATTATTTCTTTTACCTGACAATGTAAGAACCAATTTAAAAAATAACCAAATGAAGTAGGTAATTTAAGTATTGGTAATTAACTATTATGTTTGGTATTTCGAACAAAGGAAAGAAATTGTATTTGTCTGAAGTGGTGGTATAAGCTGAATTAGTTCCCTTTATAAGTCTCCGCTTTAAAGTAAGTTGGTAACTAACGATAACAATACAATCTTCTTTTTTCTTAAGCACGCCTCACTAGCAGGGTGGTCAGTATGTCGGCTTGAGGAGACTTAAAGCATGAGTTCAATATCAGGTGTTTCCTCCCCCCTTTTTTAAAAAATGCTTTTAAAAAGCGAAGACAGTAAACATTCACCCAGACATACCTTTCTATCTCCCCCACCACATTTTCCCACATTATCCAGATAAGTGAATCGGATCATGGCGTATCGAAATAGCGCTAAACAAAAACATTTTGTAAAAGTATTTCTAATTGCACAGATTTATTGTTGCTGGTTTAGGTCTATTCCAAATTGAATTGCATGACTGATCCAAACTACTTGATACAATGACACTTCGTATAGGCTTTGTGTTTCTCTGGTTTTCTTCTGGTTAACTTCCATTTGGTGTCTTAAAGTTATAGTCACTTCTATTTATAATTTGTTCGTTTTGTTTTGTTGTATAATTTTTGACTTTCCTTCCCAAATGAAGATAATGACGAACCCATTGACATATAAATGTTTAAGTCTATGGACAAACTCCAGCGTTCTGTAGGACTTTTGGTAGCGGGCAGGGTTCGGGACAACAAGAAAACAACAATGTAGAGCTTAACAGACGACCAGGCTGCATTTCCGACCATTTGAATGTTTGTAAAATGTTGGCAAAATGTAATACATGTTTCGGATATTCCTTCAGATTTGAAGATAAACTATTTCCTAGTCAAAAACCTACCACAAGATGACGAAGGGGGCGTGCAGCGGGCAGGGTATGTACCCACGACATCGAAATGACCGAATAAAAAAGAACTAATTAGGAAAAAAACAAAAACACATGTGGGTTTTTTGTACCAGGATAACAACCACCCTTATTGTCTTACAGTCACATGATACTTGTAGGCCTACAACCTCCACGATTTTGTTGTACCAAAATCTTTGTATAAGTCAGGGCTAATTACTGTTGGCCTCATCAGTTGTAACTACTATGGCTCATCTCGTAGAACACTTTTTCGTGTGACTGAGGAGCCTATTTTGGAGAGACACTCCCGTCCACATATATGGCAGGTTAAGGTGCCTTTTACATCGGTGGTAGATGAGCCAGCCATTTTTCGTTTTGGTACGCTTTTCTTCCAGAGTTGATGCCTATGTTTTTTCGCTGTCCATAGTTTTCTTGGTCACTATCTCTCTCCACGTAATGTGGTCTAGGGCTATGTCTTCCCAATGGTCAGTATCAATGTTTACTGCTTTGACGACCCGTACAAATAAAATGCATCTAATGTCACAATGGAAAAAATATCAATGTATCATTATATAATAGGTTTTTTCATTTATTAACTTACTCATTGAATAGAATACTGATTCAAATGTTGCTTTTAAAAATCATTTTAATACAAACTTCGTTTTAGTTGAAAGTTAAAAAAAGACAAACTACTTTTATATCGCGTAGTTTTGACATATCGTCATGATACACCTGACAACAATATAAGTTGGACCCCATAGAGGCCAGATGTAAATCTAGATTTAGATATAGACGTATTAAACAATTTGAACAAAATTTACATCTATAAATTATTAAGGAAATAGTTTATCTTCTTACAGTTTAGGAGTGCAGATTTATTTATTATGTAAACAGTAGTATCACATTAAGAAGTGAATATGATGCAAACAGCATAGCGCATTATTATCCAGTAGTAGGTCTACTAGATCTACATCTAACCCTGATTATAATATTGGCCTAATTCTAGGTCTAACTCTAACTCCTGGTTTAACCGACATTATTTCACGCGGTGATTTTTTTTTTAGTAAAAGCTACAAATATATAAGCCTATTATGTATTTCCTTTCATCTTCAACGACTGTTTGTAATGCAGTTTCATAATAATCAAAAATATATGATAATGTCGTCAACACTCCATTATAAAAGTGTCAATGTCAGACTGAATCATCTGAACAGTTCAACAGTTCAACAGGATGTAAAACAGAATTCACTTTGTGCATAGAAAGAGAAAGGTCATTTAAATTCCCAGCTTGCTAGAACTCGCGCTATACAAATTCTACTTGAAGGTTACTTCTAATGTGTTTTTGCTTGTGTGTCACTTCAGGTATATGTTTACCAGTGATAGATCACTTTTTTTACTTTTATTATTTAAAAAAAAAATTGTTGGTACTTAATCAGGTAGATTTCAGGTAGAAGAATTACAAAAGCTGTTTTTATTATAATTTAATTTTTTTTTTTACAAAGCTTTTATCAATTCACTCTGTCAGTCTGTCTGTCTGGTAAAAAAGTTTGAACACGTCATTTCTCTCACATTCATTCCTGGATCAAGCTTGAACTTTGCACAATTAATGAATAAGCAAATAAAGAAACACTTTTAAAAAAAAAAACAATTAGTCAATTAATTCATTATTTTGTTTGATACAGACAAGGGAAATTAATTCTTCAATATTCTCCATCATCCATTTTCGGATAGAGTTGAAACTTAAAATAGTTATTTATTGTACCTAACAAAACAAATTAAGAAATTCACCAAATAATCAATTAATTATTGGTAATTAATTTTGTTTGGTATCGAAAAGGGGAAACAACTTCTACATTATTGAGAGATTATTATAAATGTGGAGCTCTTCTTTTTAGATAAGCGCTTTTTGTGTCTTTTTAAATATTTTTCTTGTTTTTACTATTAGAAAAGAAAGTTAATAGTAAGTGTAATTGTATCAATTATTCTGAATCGATGTAATTAATTTGAAATAGATCTAGACTAACAATAATAAATCTGTGAGATTGGAAATAGTTTTATCAATTAATTATTTTGTTTAGGGCGTTATGGTCCAATAACTTGTACGGACCAGTTGTTTGGAAAGGGGGGGGGGGTATCTGAGAGAGGGTTTCCGTGATAGCTTTTTAAAAGACTTTTTAAGTTGTTCCACTTCAATTCGAACAAGTGGGATCGGCTACCTCAAGCTCATAGACTAGCCACTGAGCCAGCCAAGTGCTTATGAAAATAGAAGGTTTTATAAATATCTATGTTAATTTCACATTTTTAGGCTACAAACTCTCTACTCAAGACTTATCTCCCCTTAGCTAGTACTGTCTCTAAATACAAAGTTTTGTTTGACTCGTGCTTTTTTTTTATGGACAATAAATAATTGAGGTGCCAAGTTTCAACTTGATCCGAGAAAGAGAAATGGGAGAAATAACGTGTACAAAATGTGTACCAGACAGACAGACAGAGTTAGTTTATAACAGCTTTGCAACAATAGAAGGTGTTGTATTTTCTTTAGTCTTTTTGAGACAGGAACCATGTTATTGTTTCACTCATTGTAAAATAATTGGACAGCTTTTCATTTAGTTGTGATACACTACCGTAATCACATAGACGCGGAGGTTGAGCGGTAAAGCACCTTGTTTCCCAACCGAGGATCCTTGTGTGTCCCTGAGCCCACCCAGCTCCAATGGGTACGTGACATTAGTTGGGGAAAGTAAAGGCAGTTGGTCGTTGTGTTGGCCACATGACACTCTCGTTAACAGTGGGACACAGAAACAAGTGACCCTTACATCATCTGCTCTATAGGTCGCAAGGTCTGAAAGGGGAACTTTACTTTTTATCCTATATTTGTTGTCTTGTAATTCGATACTCCAAAAGAGGGACAGAATAAAGTTTTATAAAACTACTTAGAGTGATACAGCTCGCATTGTATATCCCCAGCTTAGTATCGAACTAAAAAACTAAACTTTGAATAAATGAGATGTAACTAATTACACCTTCTTCTTCATTATTTCTAATGGGAGCGTAAAATAATTTTATGTTTGTCCGCATTGCGAAGAGGACGCGTGGATCCGGAAAAAAAAAAGGATGGTAACTGAAAATGCTTGCCGCATTGAGGTTAATTAAACATAAATGACAGTGCATACTCTAAAAATACCATTGTAGAAAAAGGGAAAAGTGTACAGTTAACTTATAATTAAAATATAGTTTTGAATACGGTTTAAAAATGTTTTGTTCTCCAATGAACTCTCGGTAGGGTGTATATAACTTAATTAGGTAACCTACTTCCTTGTTGTCATCTTGTTGCTCATCTGTGATGTTTCACTAGCCCTCATCTCTCTCCAAAAGTATTCACTGTTAAAGTGTGATCAGTATCACAGTCCGCACTTTGAAAGCTACGTGTCAGCAGTATGTTTCCAATGTCCCTTTTCCGTGTCAGTATCATATCCAGCTGGTGCTAGTGCCCAGACCTAGGATGCCTCCATGAGACAAAATGCTGTGGTTTTGTCCTGAAGTATGTGTTGGTAATGCAGAGCTTATGGTATGCGAAGAATTCAAGCTGTCTTTTGTCCGTTCTCATTCATCCTGCCGATTTCAAAAAGCCCAAGACAATTTGGCCAGGTAGTGTGGTCTGATCCTACTCTTGCATTTAATTCACCTAGGATGATCATGTGCTCCTTTTGAGGAATGATCTCAATGGCTTCCTTGAGGTCTTCGTAGAACTTGTCTTTATCCTCCTGAAGAGAACATAGTGTGGGGGCATAGGCACTAATTAGAGTGACTTTTCCAGATGTAGTCATCATACTTATGCTTAGTAGCCTTTCCGAGACAGCAATTGGAGGGACTATCATGGGATATCTATATCTAGATATAGCTTTCTCTGTCTCAATCTTTTCTCTTTTGCATTGTACTGTTACCTGAAAGAAGATCTTTCCCAGCCTTGAGGACCTTGTAATATGGTCATAAAGTTTTAGTTTATGTTTTTGATAGTGTTAAGCAGGTCATAGTGGCGTCCAATCGCTGTTGAGATCCTGTTTCTAATATCTTCATTAGTGATACGGTCTTTGTAGGTGATATTTGGGAATCCTTTCCTAGGATCTCAATTGCAATGCTAGGAACTAGGAACACTAATACTCATTTCTTGTTTTCTGTCTAATCTTAACCTACCATATGAGATAATTTTGTTTTGTTTTCGTTAAAGGATAAAACAAAAAAAACTAATTAGAAAAACCAACAGACACTCTACTAGATCAACATTTTACTTAATGCAATAAGCGATGTCTATCACAGAACTGTTAGAAGTCTATCAGAAATGTCTAGTGGTGGAAGCACGGACTCGGCGACCTGATGAAACTCAATAATATAAAAGATGTTTAAATAACGACCAGTCCTGCACGATGGCACATGCCAGAGCCACGTGAAATTAAAGTGTAGATGAAGGCTGACGTCACCAGGTTAATCAGATTACAGGTCAGGGGTCAGAAAGATTGCCGGTTGATCTAAACCGGTTTAATAAAAAAAAATTATAAAAATAAAGACATTTGTACTGAGTAACGTATGGCTGTACCAGTTGTTGTTAGGTCCTGGCGCTGCGACTACACCATACCACCAAACAATTTATTCCTTAATTATGAATAGGAAATATTTTTACAGCATACTGTCATGATGTTGTTGGGTTTGGTAAAAACATCTGTGGGGTAGCAGGATATTTTGTAACCTCATCAAATAAATCGATTTTTGTTGTTCAAGTTGCCTACCAAATAATTGGAATGGTTTTAAACGTTGCGTGACCTTTGATTAAAAGTGTTCTAATGGTACCTGTGTATTGTAGTGGACTGGTCGTGTGTTTCAAAGTATAGTTCTGGCTCCAAGGCATAGGTGATGGCTGTAAAGTTACAGTACTGGCTCTGAAACTATAGTATGATGACTGTAAAGTCAAGTTGTAAAGCTATAGTAGGGTTGTAAATTACAGTACTGACTGTAAAGCTATAGTACTGGCTGTAAAGCTATAGTACGGGCTAGTGCCAGCTCGAAAGTCAAATAAATTCAACATTAAAGCCTCTTGTTTTGAAGCATATTGTAGACTACATTATTTTTTTTATCATATATATACATATATATATATATATATTTCTATATGATTTAATGTTTTGTTGTTGTTGTTGTTGTTGTTGTTGTCTTATTTTTTTTTTTTGTTTTGTTTTGTTTGTTGCTTTTTTTTAGTGTGAGTCTATTTTTTTTCATATATTTGTCATCGGAGACCCTATTGATATTGATATAGAATATAGATACAGCACTTTAATGTGTTATGTTGCTGTTATTAATGAGTGTAACATAATGATAACAGCGACTACTGATCACCATTAGTCACTGTCATGCTCATTTTATAAACAGGTCACCAATGAGCGCACAGACTTGTCACAGTTGCCTTATGATACATTGTTTCGTTTTGGAGGGGGGATGTACTAATAGAATTATATGAAGTCTGAAGGTTATCATTGACAAAGTTCATGTTGTAATCATGTAGCAAAAAACCATTAAAACATATTAGAATCTTTAAATGTCCTGAATGGTTAAATTCAACCAATGTTTGTTTATACCTTGTTGTTGTTGTTTTTTGTTTTGTTTTGTTATTCTAAAAAGAAATGTCTGTACATTATAAGATCAAGTTCTTTGGTATCGCTTTGGTACTAGATCTACGTAGCGCGAGGCCAATATCATAAGCAGAAGGTAATATAATAAGCTAAGAGGGGATGGGGGATGTACTAATGGTATTATGTGAAGTCTGAAGGTTATCACTTCCACATACATTGACAAAGTTCATGTTGTAATCAAAGGGTGGTGTAGATGTTTAGTTTAGTTTAGCTGACACTCATTGCCTCCAAATCTTTCTTTGTGTGTTCAGATGTTAAGTTTAGTTTAGCTGACACCCATTTCCCAAGATCGATCAACTCTACAAGCTTTGATCTCTGTCGACTACAATCAGTTCATTTAGGCACGCTCATACATTAAATATAAAAAAACAAAGATCATTTTGACCAAGTCACATTCTGCTTTGGTCTGTTACTTATCATGATGAGTGGAACCTCAATGTAAAGCAGAATGTTTGACCATTAATAGAATCTAATTCTAAAACCCTAAAATTGTCGAGTGTGTTTTCTACCAAACCACCAAGTCACAGACTTTTTGTCTCTCTATAACCGGGGGCATAACTCTACAGCATGACTACAACACAATACTGACTGATGTCATCATACAATGATGAAACCTCCTCAATCGCTCCAAGTCGAAATGCCGCTTCTGTAGACGCTTTCTTACAATTCTCTAATGTGTAGTCTCCAGTGTTGGTGAAGGAGCAGAGGGGAAACCAGCAGAACTACTGAGATCTTTCTTTACGATAAGTGTAGCCAGTTATAAGTATTCAGAGCTCAGAGAGGAATCAAATCAACAGTATCATCAAACATATTTTGGGACTGCTGGGATGATGTTTTCTTATCTATCTTCAGCTTGTCTATGTTAAGTTTATTTTCAGCCTGTCCATGTAAAGTCCATCTTCAGCCTGTCTACGTAAAGTCCATCTTCAGCCTGTCCATGTAAAGTCCATCTTCAGCCTGTCTACCTAAAGTCCATCTTCAGCCTGTCTACGTAAAGTCCATCTTCAGCCTGTCCACGTAAAGTCCATCTTCAGCCTGTCTACGAAAAGTCCATCTTCAGCCTGTCTATGTAATGTCCATCTTCAGCCTGTCTATGTAATGTCCATCTTCAGCCTGTCTACGTAAAGTCCATCTTCAGCCTGTCCACGTAAAGTCCATCTATTCCATGGCCACATCTCTCTTCACCTCATATACATTCAGTTGTTTTTACCCTGTCAACTCTGGGCTTTTCTTTATGACCTTGATATTAGGACTCCTCCCCCCCCCTTCTCTTTCCTGCTGATAGAATCGGCGTGATAACAGCCAGCGATAACAGCCAGTGATAACAGCCAGTGATAACAGCCAGCGATAACAGCCAGTGATAACAGCCAGTGATAACAAGGCCACAATGACACACTGTCAATCAGAAGACACGGGTGTCATGGGACAACGAGGTCAGCATGGACTGTGACAAATGTAATTACCTGTTTTAATTAGTAACCTTGCCCTAGCATAGAGTCAGGCGTTGAAATAAAGGCCGTGACTACAAACCAATAGTCTAATTATATGCTTGCAATGACATTGCAGATAGATCTAGATTTCTAGATCTCGATCTAGTTTCATCATGTTAGATTTCTAGATCTCAATCTAGTTTCATCATGTTAGATTTCTAGATCTCGATCTAGTTTCATCATGTTAGATTTCTAGATCTCAATCTAGTTTCATCATGTTAGATTTCTAGATCTCAATCTAGTTTCATCATTTTAGATTTCTAGATCCCAATCTAGTTTCATCATTTTAGATTTCTAGATCTCGATCTAGTTTCATCATGTTCAACAATATGTATTGGAGCAGGGGTTCTCAACCTGTGGTTCGCGACCCCCTTAGGGGTCGATTGACGATTTGCCAGGGGTCGCCTAAGACCATCGAAAATATAGATTGTTTTTGTCTATTCTTCTATTGCTGTGTGGATGGGGGTCGCCGAAAAGTGGGATTGTAAAAAGGGGGGGCGTCGAGCTTAAAAGGTTGAGAACCGCTGTATTAGAGCCTCTAAAATATATTTGTATTTGTTGAGATTTTAAATTGAAAATATCATATTGCAGATTTTTATACATAGCGGAATATCTTTTTTTGGTGTATCCGGTCTAAATTATAAAAGTCTTCATAAGCTATGTTTTGTTTTTAAGTTATATAATAATGTGTGTGTGTGTCCAACTTTTATCAATGCAGAATGAAATGTTCAAAGTCCTTCCGCTTGTGGCACATAATAACTTTTGAATGAAGTAGTTATTGGACTCAATGACTTAAAACTTATTTAAAACAAAGTGGCAACTAGCTTGCGGTAATAATGGAGATTTGATAAGAAAATCAACTAATTAAATTCAGTTCTATTTTTTATTTAGTTGGCAACAGTGAACTTTAATTTAGCGTCCTTGACATTAGTTAATCGTGTAAATCTCTTGTAGAACCTATATTTAGAACCTAGGTAAAGTATTCATATAAAGATATGTCTAGTTCTCAGAGCTGTACGATTTCTGCCTGTGTGTTCTGATTAAAGGCGTAGTATTAGTATAAATAATGGTTCCACAAGGTTGTCATTCTCGGAAGTGGTCATGGATATAAGCACTCTACTACCAATTCAATGCTTCCTAATGGCATGCGTCTCAAAAAGTAATATTTAGAGTTTTGTAAACTTCTCGGCCCTGTTGACCTATCCACATTCCCAGCCATCCGGCTTTTTGTTTACTATCGGCACCAGCTAACGGTCCTTTGAAACAAAAGCTCACCTGCTGTTGAAACCTTAAAAACTCTTGATACAGATCTTTAGCATTCCAATTCAAGATTGGTTGCTCAAAATAAAAAGAAGCCATTATTAGATTAATAAAAACCTTTGTCTGGACAGCTTTTCAAGTTTTATTCTGACACCATGTAGAATATTTGTATTACACAAATAACAAACCAGTGTTTAAGAGGGAAGACATATTAGGAACTCCATTTATTACGTAAACACAAGCGGTGTTGCACTGACGCGCTAGTGTGCAAATGTACATATAATACTATTATGTTACACTCTGAGAACCTGTCCAACTATTGGCCTTCACGTGCGGCTCAGATACTGAGTCCGAAGGAACTGTTTTCAATAACAGGAGAAAGGGCGAAGGCGAGTAACTGGCGCCTTAACCAGTAAGCTTTGGGCAGGAGGGGTTCGTTACCCACCTAGGAGAAGGAAAGCTCTGAGTTCAAACCTCTGCTGTCTTGCTATAATGGGAAAGGTTTCGGGAGTTAACACTTAGGAAAAATCAGGAGTCAGCGACCCTTAGGCAGTCTGCAGCATTCAGTGCTACACCCTGGCAGAGACTGCGACGGCACTTGCCACTCCTTTGGATACATCATCTGCTTGAAGAAGGGGAGACTGATATGTGGGCTACATCGTTCCGACTACAGAATGCCCAGGCATTCATCTTAATTCCATGAGATGATCCATAGTCGCTTAGCAACTGAGGGAGGTCATATGCATAAAAAACAAAAAAACTTCACAATGTCTAAATAAAGAATTTGTGTGTAACATGATAGGGTTAAGAGTCCTAACTTGTAGTCAATTTAACTTTCAATCTAAGTACTGTTTGAAATTGCAAATATATTATTTAATTTCTCCACAGTGTGCAAATAAAATGTAAAGCCATAGACGTCAACAGAAATTAGTTTTTAGTTCCTTTCTAGCAATATGAATATTGAACTCCCGGACTACCCAATTTCTTAATGAAGCCTGTCCATGTCCAAAATAAAACGACCCAGCAAAGCTATGTCAGAAGTGAACAATGTCTGATAAAAAAAAAATCCATTAATACGCCCAAAACAACAGATGGAAATAAATAAAATAATTCTTCTTAAGTGTTCTATTCCATAGTGCTGTATGTCAATAAGTTTATTTTAAGGCTATTCAATGATACTAGAAGTACGTGTAGTCTAAAAGTGCATAGTTTCATAAGATGTTTTCCTTGTACTAATGTTGGACACAGTATCAGTTGAAATGTCACTTGATCTAGCAGCTGGTCGAAATGAACCTAAAGTATGACCACAGCCGATTCAGTGGTGGGTCTTTTCGTCTGCATTGACCCGCACTAGCATGATGAACTTTTACAAGCTACCATATTGGCTACCTGTGTTCTAGCGAGACAGTTTCTAAAAGTACATGGATAAATCTCTCTCTCTCTCTCTCCAATGTCTGTCTATGTGTATGTTTTCCTTCGCTCTGTCGAGGTTTTTTTTTTCTCTGTCCCACGTCACTAGCACTCGGCGCTTGTTTTCAATCATTTTGTCTCTCTTTTTCTCTCCCTTTGTGCCGTATTCTTCTCTTCTTCTCTCGTCTCCCCCCCTCTCTCTCTCTCTCTCTCTCTATCTCTCACCCTTTCATGCGTCTCGTTTCGACGAAAACCAAAATTTGAAATTGTATTTTTATAGTTCACCCTTATTCTCTCTCCTCATAAGTGGACATGTCTTATCTCCCCTTTTCCCTGTCTAGTTACAAGGCTGTGGGCTGCAGGAGCGAAGACATGAAGTGATTGCAAATGGAGAACTTGTCTACAAACTAAATTGGCTGAACATTTAAATCATTTTCTACTTTACTCGTGGTAAGAACGGACTGTGGAAAGAAGATAAATACAGACCACAGTTAAATGAGTGAAATCTTTAATATATATATATATATATATATATATATATAACCTTGTGTGAAATAGCGGTACATAGTTTAAATAATGCCCATTGTTAGGCTACAAAAAAAGATTTGGCGCGTAAAAATTAGGATTCGTTTATTTTGTTTTTTTAAGTGTATGTCTATAGCTTAGCGACACAAACACAAACTAGGAAGGGAGATGAAATAAAATAATTGATAAGATTAGCGTCTTAGACTGCAAACAATTTTTAGCCAACACTCGCCTAGCCAACACTCGCCTAACACTCGCCTAGCCAACACTCGCCTAGCCAACACTGGCCTAGCCAACACTCGCCTAGCCAACACTCGCCTAACACTCGCCTAGCCAACACTCGCCTAACACTCGCCTAGCCAACACTCGCCTAACACTCGCCTATCCAACACTCGCCTAGCCAACACTGGCCTAGCCAACACTCGCCTAGCCAACACTCGCCTAACACTCGCCTAGCCAACACTCGCCTAACACTCGCCTAGCCAACACTCGCCTAACACTCGCCTAGCCAACACTCGCCTAACACTCGCCTAGCCAACACTCGCCTAACACTCGCCTAGCCAACACTCGCCTAGCCAACACTCGCCTAGCCAACACTCGCCTAACACTCGCCTAGCCAACACTCGCCTAGCCAACACTGGCCTAGCCAACACTCGCCTAGCCAACACTCGCCTAACACTCGCCTAGCCAACACTCGCCTAGCCAACACTCGCCTAGCCAACACTCGCCTAGCCAACACTCGCCTAACACTCGCCTAGCCAACACTCGCCTAACACTCGCCTAACACTCGCCTAGCCAACACTCGCCTAACACTCGCCTAGCCAACACTCGCCTAACACTCGCCTAGCCAACACTCGCCTAACACTCGCCTAGCCAACACTCGCCTAACACTCGCCTAGCCAACACTCGCCTAGCCAACACTCGCCTAACACTCGCCTAGCCAACACTCGCCTAACACTCGCCTAGCCAACACTCGTCTAACACTCGCCTAGCCAACACTCGCCTAGCCAACACTCGCCTAACACTCGCCTAGCCAACACTCGCCTAGCCAACACTCGCCTAACACTCGCCTAGCCAACACTCGCCTAACACTCGCCTAGCCAACACTCGCCTAACACTCGCCTAGCCAACACTCGCCTAGCCAACACTCGCCTAACACTCGCCTAGCCAACACTCGCCTAGCCAACACTCGCCTAACACTCGCCTAGCCAACACTCGCCTAGCCAACACTCGCCTAACACTCGCCTAGCCAACACTCGCCTAACACTCGCCTAGCCAACACTCGCCTAGCCAACACTCGCCTAACACTCGCCTAGCCAACACTCGCCTAACACTCGCCTAGCCAACACTCGTCTAACACTCGCCTAGCCAACACTCGCCTAGCCAACACTCGCCTAACACTCGCCTAGCCAACACTCGCCTAGCCAACACTCGCCTAACACTCGCCTAGCCAACACTCGCCTAACACTCGCCTAGCCAACACTCGCCTAACACTCGCCTAGCCAACACTCGCCTAGCCAACACTCGCCTAACACTCGCCTAGCCAACACTCGCCTAGCCAACACTCGCCTAACACTCGCCTAGCCAACACTCGCCTAGCCAACACTCGCCTAACACTCGCCTAGCAAACACTCGCCTCGATACCATCGTTGATTTGACCAATATGAGACCTGCGCTTTCTACAAAACACAAGTGCAGAAAGTAACATCAGTGAAATGAAAGGTCTTAGAAGAACCTCACAAAAAAAAAAGTTTAAGTGAATATATAAAAATAGTATCTCTTTATAGACTGACAGTGTCCTAGCAATAAACGTTAGGGGCACTTTCCAAGCTTGAAACAGTAACACCAAATGTTATGGCTGCTTGAGAACATGACCTAGCGCTGGGAGTGTAGGAAGAGTAGGTACGATTAAATTAAAAAGTCAACCTTTTATTAGTCAGACGGAATGATAAAGGAGACAATAAAAAAAAAACGTAGTATTCAACAAGTCTAGACTTATTGTAACAAGAAAGAATACACCTTTAGAGATCAGAATTCAACAAGACTAGACTTATTGTAACAAGAAACAATACACCTCTAGAGATCAGAAATCAACAAGACTAGACTTATTGTAACAAGAAACAATACACCTCTAGAGATCAGTATTCAACCAGACTAGACTTATTGTAACAAGAAACAATACACCTCTAGAGATCAGTATTCAACAAGACTCGACTTATTGTAACAAGAAACTATACACCTCTAGAGATCAGAATTCAACAAGACTAGACTTATTGTAACAAGAAACAATACACCTCTAGAGATCAGAATTCAACAAGACTAGACTTATTGTAACAAGAAACAATACACCTCTAGAGATCAGTATTCAACAAGACTAGACTTATTGTAACAAGAAACTATACACCTCTAGAGATCAGAATTCAATAAGACTAGACTTATTGAAACAAGAAACAATACACCCCTAGAGATCAGAATTCAACAAGACTAGACTTATTGTAACAAGAAACAATACACCTCTAGAGATCAGTATTCAACCAGACTAGACTTATTGTAACAAGAAACAATACACCTCTAGAGATCAGTATTTAGCAAGACTAGACTTATTGTAACAAGAAACTATACACCTCTAGAGATCAGTATTCAACAAGACTCGACTTATTGTAACAAGAAACTATACACCTCTAGAGATCAGAATTCAACAAGACTAGACTTATTGTAACAAGAAACAATACACCTCTAGAGATCAGAATTCAACAAGACTAGACTTATTGTAACAAGAAACAATACACCTCTAGAGATCAGTATTTAGCAAGACTAGACTTATTGTAACAAGAAACTATACACCTCTAGAGATCAGTATTCAACAAGACTCGACTTATTGTAACAAGAAACTATACACCTCTAGAGATCAGAATTCAACAAGACTAGACTTATTGTAACAAGAAACAATACACCTCTAGAGATCAGAATTCAACAAGACTAGACTTATTGTAACAAGAAACAATACACCTCTAGAGATCAGAATTCAACAAGACTAGACTTATTGTAACAAGAAACAATACACCTCTAGAGATCAGAATTCAACAAGACTAGACTTATTGTAACAAGAAACAATACACCTCTAGAGATCAGTATTCAGCAAGACTAGACTAATTGTAACAAGAAACAAAACACCTCTAGAGATCAGTATTCAGCAAGACTAGACTTATTGTAACAAGAAACAATACACCTCTAGAGATCAGTATTCAGCAAGACTAGACTTATTGTAACAAGAAACTACACCTCTAGAGATCAGTATTCAACAAGCCTCGACTTATTGTAACAAGAAACTATACACCTCTAGAGATCAGAATTCAACAAGACTAGACTTATTGTAACAAGAAACAATACACCTCTTGAGATCAGTATTCAACCAGACTAGACTTATTGTAACAAGAAACTATACATCTCTAGAGATCATTCATTGAGAAGCAAGATTCCCCAGCAATCAATTTTTTTTTTAGATTGACCTCAATGATGACGAAAGATGAACCTACGGAAAATATCAACAGATGTCTCCAAAGATATTTTCTGGCCAGACATCTACTGCAAGCATCAACCTTCTTGAAAAAAAAATTGCCAATTCTATCCAAGGAAGAAAACTTGTATAATGTTTAGACCTATTACAGAAGGGTCAAGTACAGGGCCGGATTGAAGTAAGTGGAGGCCCTTGGCAGGAGTTTCATGGAGGCCCCGACACTTTTATGAAAGCTTTAATAGAACTCCACTCATTAATAATAATACTTATATCTAAAAGCATGTCCTATATTGTAGAAGAAAGAAAAGAGTATCTGAATCTTGAATTGAATTGAATTTCATTTTCTTTATTTATTTTAAATATTTAATATTCATATTTTAGTAAGGCCCTGGGTTAACGCTGTGCCGTACATCAGAAACTGCATTTATAACTAACCAGTACGAGCAGGCTACAATCAGACACTTCTTAGTTGCCAACCGTAAGATTCAAAATATTTGCGGTAAACATGCGAAAAAAAAAAGTTGAAAAAAAAATTAAAATTTGCTGACCCGTCGATCTCCCTTTGGTAGAGCAGCTATTTTAATTAAGAAGGTTCTGATAAATTTCATAACGTGAAATGTTTAATTTAAAGTGGTGGGATGCATGTGCAAGAATGCATTAAATGACTACTGTTGACTGTATAATTATGTTGTCAGCTTGCATGAGCTGTTGTTTTTTTTTTTTTGGTTTTTTTTTTTTTTTGGGGGGGGGGGGGGTTTAGAAGAAGTAAACACATTAATGTATGAGCTAATGTGCTGATTGGGTATGTAAACACCAATGTGTCAACACTTCCTGTAAACAACTACGCTTCCTGTTATATGCATTGATAATACAGTCTTTTAAAGCATGTAGGCATGTTAATTTGGAATCTGAAGATGCATTTTTTCATTTTTAAAAATTTTACAGAGGATTGTATGAGGTATTAGGCCATTCATCATATCATCATTTAACCCCTTGATTTGCGTCGTGGGGTGCACGCACTCAAAGCTCTCCGCTCCTCCCCGTCAGAAGTCAGCATTAATGGATCGTGAGGTCTGAGCACTGTTTCGTGTCGTTCAACGAGCTTTTCGCCTCCAGTACGTGCGCACCCCGCTTAGGCACCTGCTCTGTGAGTATCGGCTTCAACAGCTATAATAGAATGACAATTATCTTACATGCCATCCATATGTTGGCCTGTGTAAAGTATACTGCCAACGATAAGTGCTTCAACTGACACAGAAGAGAGCGTCTGGTAGCAGGCATCTTCTGAACGAGACAGCTGGAGATTTATTACACGGGATTCAAGTTTGAGACCTAAAAGAAATCTGCAGCCTAGGACAGACTTAGACGGCGGAAAAGAAAACCTAACCCAAGCAGACAACGATTATGTCTGTGCTGGATGTGGCAAAATATATAAATCAAAGCTAGGACTGCGTAGTCACGTGATCAACTGTACTCCTCTTTAATATTTGGACTCTAAGACGTAGAAAGTTCAATGATGATATGTATTGAGAATATATTGCATTTCAATATTTACCTTGCTACCCCCACGCATTGCCTTGACCTTGGCGCACCAGACGTCAATGTTCGTTCTGCAGTAATCAATACAAGTATAAAATGGAAACACTTGTGTATTTAAGCAAACCACTCTCTTACACATCCATAAACACACACACGTTTAACGTGTAACACACAATTAAGCTGTGACAAAAACACAGACACAGAAACTCTGACACATACAGACAGGTGTGATGTAGCACATATGATTTATTGCGAAACTGTGCTATTAATAAGTGGATTAGCAACAACACAGCGCTGGTTATGATATTTAAGTTTACATTAAAGTTTAGGTAATGTGCATACTTTAACAAAGAAGACTAAAGTTAAATAATTGTATTAGGCATTGCCAACTTCTACTATTGGTTCGTTTAATTTTTTTAAATATTTGGAAGTAACAACTTAAAAAAAAATGTAGATTTGAGATTTGGCTACTGTTTCAAGTACAAGATTGAAGCTATATAGCAACGAAAAAAAAACGATTTATGAGCATATCGTGGTTAAACTATTGACTTGACAAAAATATTGGTAACTATTAGATTTTAAGTCACTTGTATAGTATTTACCCTAAACAGGTAATTTCACTCTAAACGGGTACTCCTTACATATAATTTCAATCTATACAGGTAATTTGACTCTGTAAAGGAAATTTCACTCCATTCAGGTGAATTCACTCTATGTATGTTATTTGACAGGTACTTTTACTCTAAAATGTAATTTTACCTACAGGTAATTTTTCTCTATACAGGTAATCCCCTCCACACACACTTGACTTATCAGTGTGACATTCATTTGTTTCAGAGTTCATTTCCCTTAAAAAGGCTAGTCTGTAATATTTATATCTTAGTTTTTAGGCAGGTGGGTGACAAAAGAAATTAAATCTCACATCCCTCACAGGTACGAATGGACGCACCTCATATAACATGTTTTTATTCGTCAGATGGCTGGTATGGTAATGGTAGGGTCGATAGTGACACGCACCTATAAACGTGCCTTCATTAGACAAAGTAAAACAAAATAAAAACATACTTGTTTAACGACAAAGCTTATATGGAGGGAAATTGGATCAATTAATTTGAATCAATCATGTAATTAATGTTAAAAGATACCATAGACTACAATAATAAATGTACAGTAATAAATGCGTGCGATTTGAAATATTTTTATGAATTGTTATTGCTGAGCTCAATTTCATGGTTATAGTTATAGCATGCTCAGTGCGTTATGGTCCAATCACTATCTGAGAGAAGCTTTATTTTTAAGTCTCGAGCCTTCATGATGATATGGGATGTGTGCAGAAGTTCAGCTATTTAAGTACTTATAAAAATAGAAAGTTTTGTAGTAATCTATTGTAAGTTTCAAATTTTGAGCGAACCACACAAGGCTTTAGTTTAGCCCATTTCTATATAAAACAAAATCAACTAATTAGGACTAATTGATTAAGTAATTGATTAATTTATTGATTGATCCATGTGCTGTCATCGACAATAAATAATTATGTTTCCACTTGATCCGAGAATGGGAAGTGGGAGAAATAACGTGTACACAATCTCAAGGTAGAGCCAGTTGGTAGAAGCAATCATTCTAAATCAGATCAACGGCCTTCCCTTATGCATGCGTTAAAATTGTTGTTGATGCTAATTGAAGACAGAAACTCTTTCAAGTTATTTGGCGTTTCTTGTCTTTGAATGGTCATTAATGGTATCCTAACACAAAATCGAAAAATTTCTGGAAAATAGGAATAGTTTGAGAACTTAACTGTAGTCACAGACATATATATGTGGATTTACTGGGCAGATATGACACGCGGATGCCGACTTTATTTTGGGTATTACTGAACTAGTTCGTTGGTTTTAGATCCACGTCAAGCATGTCGAATGTTCCCTTCACATTTTTAATTTTTACAAAATAAAAGTAGTATGTAAAATTGGATTTACCCGTTTAAGCCGACACATTATATACTGTGAAAATGGATTTTCCCGATTTCTTTTAATGTATCATTCTTTAATAAAGATAAATTCAGGCATATATTTTTTTTATTTTTAGGGCCTTCCGTTTGTGGGAAGGACATTAAAACATACACTGCGGTCTCCGTCATATTCTAAGAAAGATTTATGTAAAGTTTTAGCAAGATCAGTCAAACGGTTTGGATTTCTATGAGGGACATACATACATAATATACATACATGGGCACATTTATACATACATACATACATGCATACATACATACATACATACATACATACATACATACATATAGATACATAACAAACACCTTACATTCAATTATACTTATTAGATAATATTAGATATATATAGAGAGAGAGAGACATCTGACATAGACATTTGAATTGATTTGGAAAGACTCGCTATATAACGCCCTCCCGCCGAAACACAGTTTTGCCGGTTGTTGTCTTGTAGCACTAAACTGCTGGTATACAGCTAAACTGCTGGTATACAACTAAACTGCTGGTATACAACTAAACTGCTGGTATACAACTAAACTGCTGGTATACAGCTAAACTGCTGGTATACAACTAAACTGCTGGTATACAACTAAACTGCTGGTATACAGCTAAACTGCTGGTATACAACTAAACTGCTGGTATACAACTAAACTGCTGGTATACAACTAAACTGCTGGTATACAACTAAACTGCTGGTATACAGCTAAACTGCTGGTATACAACTAAACTGCTGGTATACAGCTAAACTGCTGGTATACAACTAAACTGCTGGTATACAACTAAACTGCTGGTATACAACTAAACTGCTGGTATACAACTAAACTGCTGGTATACAACTAAACTGCTGGTATACAGCTAAACTGCTGGTATACAACTAAACTGCTGGTATACAACTAAACTGCTGTAGGCGTATTATATTTTAACTTGTAAAACTTAAAACTTGAATAACTGCTTTGTGAACACTACTATATGTAACTTTTATTACAATTAAAAACTAATTAACTTTAGATGAAATGAAATAAATGTAATAGACTTTAGTAATACTATAAAATGATATTTTGAATACAATTGAACTCCCTACAAAAACAAGTCTTTCAAGAAAGCAGACGACATTGGCACTTCTCTTGCATCAGTCACACTGCGTAGCCACCAACCGATTGCTAACTCTTTCTCACCATAGAAACCACTAACGGATCTAGAACTTTTGAGGGGGTGACGACTTTTTTTTAACCCTAACCCTAATGCCAAGTAAACCCTAACCCTATGTATAACTCATATATACTTGTATTCTTCAATTTGTACAGATGGAATATATTCCTGAAAGAAAATATTGATAAATTCAACCTATGACATTTTTTTTTAAATCGAGACTACCGAACGCTAAATACAAACATCTTTCAATAGTTTATTTTTAGTAGCATGTTGAAGAAAGCGATGTGACCAAACATTAGCATCCAACCTGGTTTAGGGTGCATAGGACTTAAAACTTGTTTAATACATTTCCAGTGGTGAAAGTTATTGAAATATGATTTTTGAGTGACGTTGTGTCTTAAGTTGCACCCTTTAGTTTCTCCCTCCCCCCTTTTATGTACATTTACTGGTGTCCATTGAAGCAGAGCGGTGGGAACGCTTGGGTGACTTGTAAGAGGTAAATAGAGAATAATGACGTCAGAGACAGAGAGAGAGGGAGAGAGAGACGGAGAGAGAGAGATGGAGAGAGAGAGAGAGAGAGAGAAACTAGAAGACTGTTGCTATTGTTGAGTGTGAATGTTGGGGTTTATTTCGGTTCAGTAAGACAAATTAAAATTGTTCCAACTTTTTCTCTGACGATTCTTTTCAAATGTAGTTAAAAGTATGCATCACATCTTTATAATTCACATCTTGATGTTGTTATAGCTTACATCTATTTACCTTGATATAACTTCCACCAATCACAGCCCCAGGTCTGCGGCTCAGTCCTTATTATTCTCAGACTGACTGCCTAGAAAGTCTCTACTTTTCAACACTATGCATCGTTCTTACTTTAAAAAAAAAACATACAAACTTTCAAAAGATTTCCTCAAAGGGAACTAACTCCTAACTTCAGGAATGCCCTTTTAGAAAACAAATCCTCAAAATAAAATGTTCAAAGGCAAGCTTCACGTGCTAGGTAGTGACGTCAGTAGCTATTGAACTAAGCCAGTAGACACACTTTATACATTCAGAATTTTGAAAGGGAGAGAACAGTTCCAAACAGCCTTAGAGACTTATTTCTCCTAACATCCCACTGATACTACAGAGCAGAATGTAGGCAAATCATAACTGTTTTAGCTTATATTTTATATACATATAAATTGTTTATGATTTTACAAAAATACACTATTACTGAATGCGTTCCGTTGCTGGCCCACACGTGGCAACGTTTAGATTAGCTACAAAAGAAATCATTTTTAAAAAGTCATTACAAATCAAAACTCAGAGTGCCTACTACGGATCCACTGATCTGTTATCAACCAAAATATATGTTGCTGATGTCGAAATGGTTGATATTGTTATTGTTGTTTTCAACAAAGACTATGTTTAAAGCAGTTATCTTTTGTCTCTAGTTCCTCTCTACTCTCTCTTTGAGACATTTTGTCAATGTCAAAGTTACTCCAGGAGTGTAGTGAGGTCCTGGAGTATGGTGACGTCCTGAAGTGTATCGACTTCCGGGAGTGTTTGTAACGTTGTTTGCAGCTCTCCACTCCACCTGGTCAGAAGTCAACCTACCGTCAAAGTTGATGATGAATAGATAGATAGATAGATAGATAGATAGATAGATAGATAGATAGATAGATAGATAGATAGATAGATAGATAGATAGATAGATAGATAGATAGATAGATAGATGCTGTATGTATTGACCCCAATAACTTTGACTAGCTTAATATAAATTATGTGACCAATTACGTCTTAAGTGACGATCTTTTCCTTCTTGTGTGACTAAAGAGGTCAATCCTTGATACACTGCTGCAGTCACAGGTTGGGCACATCTGTAATCACCAGGCGCTGTTGCATTCTCACCCTTCTTTCTACTACTGCTGTGTATGGCATCTGCAAACCCGGGACCCTTCCTTTACGTTCGCTCTCCACGTGAAACTACCCAGTGCCACTTTTTCCCAATTGTTAGTGTCGATTTTGAAGAGTTTCATGTCGCGTTTGCATACATCAGTATACATTAGAAGTGGACGACCAGCGGCTCTCCTGCCTTCTGTTAGTTCACTATACGGAATGTAAAGAGTATGTATGTATGTCCTTTATAGAAATCAAAACCGTTTGACCAATCTTAATGAACTTGACATTTACGTTCCTTAGATAATAGCGGTAATCTTATCATCTGAGAATATGTAAATTAGAAAGTAAGCTTAATAGGTTTAGGTCAATGAGGCATCTTGACATAGATTTTAACTATTATAAAAGCGTAGATGCCTTTTATTATATAGCTAAATAAAAAAAAAAGAGAAGGAAAAAACCCGAGCAAAGCGGGTAAAACCATAGTCTGAAATGTATTTCTGAATACACCCAACTGAGTCAATGGTGCCAAATACACTCAAAAGCACATTCTTTTCGCTAGCAGCAACTTGCTCAATCATTCAGCACATAAGGAACTTTACGGCGTGAATTACCCAACACATACACTTAGTACTGAGCAAGGGCGTTGCCAGGATTTTTTAAAAAAATTTTTGGGCGGGGGGAGTTGGGGGATATATGTATCTATGTATGTGTGTGTGTACATAATTAATCTTTATTACATTCTGACCCTTCATTCTTTCGGAAGACGTTTATTGTACTCTAGAATAGGTTTTTCCTGGAGTTAGTGGAAGGGGGTATGGCGGAGCCCCGCCGCCAAGCACTATTTCTGGTATTGAAAGCCAACAAAATGCATATTCTTAGGTATCTACAGTGCATTGTCCTGGTATTAAAAAGTTTTACTTCAAAAACCTAATGTGCTATTCTTACTGACTTTGACCCTCCCGCGCCTTTCGGCGCATTTGCCGTCAAGCTGTTTCCACAAAAATCTGTCACTGGTAATGTCTGAAGCCTCTTCCCCTCTGAGGACCTCCATGAATGTATGGCGCCAAGTTGTACTAGGATATCATCGCAACTCTTATTATACGTATTTCATTTTGTCGGAGAACATGTCCCGCAAAGCTCATGCGACGCTCTTTCAAAACCTTACTAAGGGGTCGACTCCCAGTTCGGCATAGGATTTCCTTGATTTAGACCCGATCTCTATTACTGACTCCTAAAATCTGTCTTAGTGTTTTCAATTTCGGCAGATGACTATTCAAAGAATATAGTGACTGTAGTTTGCATTAGAGTAATATCGAAGCGAGAGGTTTTCAACCTCAAAACTCTCTGTAGGGGGATTTTAAACTCAAAACCATCTGGATGGGTTTTAAACTTTTTAAAAAGTCATCTGGAGGATTTGGGTTTAAACTCGAAACCTCTTATTGGCTTGGCTACTGTCAAAGAATTTTAGTGTGTAATTTGCTTTTTTTTTTTTTTATTGAAGAGGTATTTTTTAGCATCAAACATCTCTGAAAGGGGGGGGGGGTGTTAAACTCAAAGCCCATTTGGCTAAGCGCATAGCATTTAGAGTGCGTAATTTGCTTTTTTTAAATATTGAACAGGTATTTTTTCGCTTCAAATCCCGCTGGCGGGGGGTTGAACTCAAAACCCTTTGGCTACGCTCATAGATTTTAGAGTGTGTAATTTGTTGTTTTTTTTTATATTGAAGAGGGGGTTTTAAAATCAAAATCTTCCATAGCTGTGTTCTTGGAATTTGGGAATTGTCGTTTGCATTTGTTTTTTGTTTTATTTTCTAGAAGAGGGGGATTTAACTGCAAAACTCCCTGGTAGGGGGTTTTTAATTCAAAACTCCCTTGGCTGTGCTGGGGAAAGTGATGGTTTAGTATTAAAATCTCACCTAAAACAAATAAAATCAAAGCAAACAATTAGTCACTAAATTCCGACACCCACCCCCGACTACGCCCATGGTACTGAGGTCCTATCTCTCTTTTTCCTCTATGACTCTTTTCTTTTTCTCCTTCTTCTTTTCTCTCTCTCTCTCTCTCTCTCTATCGCTTTTCTTTCTCTCCCATCTCACTATCCTCTCTTCACCTCTCGCTTTCTCCATCCCTATCTCTCCTCTTTCACTTCTCTCTGCCCTTTCTCTTTACTCTTGCTTTCTTTTCATCCCCTCTCTATCCTCTTTCCTTTCTCTCATATTTCTATAGTCTTAGCCCTCTTTATTCAGGTTCTACTCTCTCTCTCTCTCTCTCTCTTGTTGCCGTACAAAAATCTGATTGCAAAGTACCCTACACGACATAGTGCCCTATCGGGGTTCAACACTGTCCCTTCTTGAACTTATCAAACAGTACAACTGTAGAACAGAAAACGGCCCTGGTGCAGTGCATACACTAGCCAGTACTCGTGTTCATCTAATTTTCTATCGCAACTGCTCTGATCCTAGTCCTTACACCACTTCACATTCACATCCACTAGCTGATCATGTCTGGACCGCGTCTAATGAAGTGCTACTCTGGTACCAGCATCATATATTGGTCATTAACCTCTCAAGAGACTAGACCTCTATAAAGTAAAAGTAAAGTTTGCCATCTATGGGGCAAATGATGTATAGGTCGTCTGTTTCTAAGGCCAGCGGTTAACGAGCAGGGTGTCATGTGGTCAGCACAACGACCAACCGCTTTTACTTTCCCCAACTAAAGTCAGGTACCCATTAGAGTTAGATGGACTCTGGGGCGCCCTAAAAATCCGAAATTAAAAAATTCCAGCCTTCACCGAGATTCGAACCCAGGACCTCAGGTACGGAAGCCGAGCGCTTAACCACTCAGCCACCGCGCCTCCACTAGACCTCTATGGGCGCCCTAATTTACAAGCAGAATACAGTCTGCTTTCAAAACCTTATGTGAGGAGCATGTTTCTTTTCAATTCATTAACATTCAAGATCTTTCAACTTTCAATCGGTCATGTGACTTGAACTATTTGGCACTATGCGAACACAATGGAAGAGTGTGCACTCCTGTGGGTCTTGGAGTTTTATTTTCGTATTATTATTAGTTTTTTGGTTTTGTTTTGTTTTTAATCAGATATCCTCACCCCCCCCCCCAAACCAGGACTAGCAACAGAGAATATAGTGAATTATATTGCTTTATATGAAATAACCAAGTTAATACGAAGTGATCTGGTCCATTTGTCAAAGCCATTTGGTGCACACATATCTGTAGCTCGATCGATGGTATGTGTCTCCGATTCTCCTTCTCTCTCTCTCTCTCTCTTTCTCCTTCTCTCTCTCTCCCCACCCTCTCTCTTTCGCTCCTTCTCTCTCTATATATATATTTATCAAGTTTTTTCTCCAATGTTGAGATTAAACGCGAGGGACTGAATAAGCCGCTGACGTCAAAGTTCGTTTCATCATTATCTAACCAACATGAATCCATCGCGTTTATTTATCTCGTCTCTATGTACTTCCCACAATCTCCCCACCCCCACACCCATACCCTCCCAATGTGTTTCTTCTCAATGGTTTCCTTTCTGTGTGTTTACCAAAACTTAATTCTAGCTTACAGACATCAAGAAAATAGAAGCAGAGAAAAAAAGTTTTTTACTCTACGATGTCAATGGGACGGTGAATGCCGGAGTTGATGTCAATAAATCTGTCAGAAATATTTTGTAACCACTGTGTTTAAGGATACAAGTAGCTTTTTTAGAAACATTGACTACCTTTCAAATCCTTTCTAAAAAGATTTTAAAAAAAAAGGGTTATAAAGAGAGGTTATGTGAAAACACAAACTCAGAAGCAGCCCCCAAAGTAAGCCATCCAAGCGTTTAAAAAATTTTCAATATTTTCAACACGAATATCAAAAGCTATGAACAACAAAGTATCAACAATGAAATATACAAAACGAACACAACAAAATATTCTCCTTTAAAAGCAACAAGTTCATTTTAACTGTTTTCTCCTATCATTAATATGTTAATAAGCTATTTAAATTAATTATTTTTAAACATTTTCAGAATATTATTAAAGTTGTTTATGTATTTTCAAGGTGACGGCCATTCCCCTGTGACTAACAATGGAGCGATCACCCTAAAAGCCTCCCAGCTAAATACTAAATGATTTAGTGGGGGAAAAACAACATATTTCAAGAAGCAAAAATAGATATGTCGCACATATTTAAAAAAAAATACGTAGACTTGGCTACAACAATTGCAAACATGTGAATTTTGATAAGATCTACTGATTCAGGCTGTATCGTTTATCTTAGGGTATATTGATCCCCAAAGGGATTTAAGTCTACGTAGAACATAGTAGGGGGAATCACTTCCCTTGATAGCCTAGATCTACATAGTACCTTTATTTTTTTTTTAAATAGACTCCCTTCCTCGTCTCATAGTTCCCTCCCTTTCAATGTCCCACGAGTTGAAAGTACATTACTAAAACATAGTACATAAGCCACGTTACAAAGAGTCTGACAGCTGAACTAGAACCAGAACACTTCCAACGACTACACTCACAAGCATTCAGGCAAAGACGCACAGACCTGGGAACGTTCCTTATCACACAGGACCATGTTATCCTCTCGATAGAGCAAAGAAAACAACAAATATAACAGTTTTTTTGTTTCCCGTGTTCTGCTCTCCAACTGTTTTCTTACTAGCTACATCTTCTCTCGTAGTCAACTAAAAGTGCATTTATTTTTAACTCTCTAATTAGGAAATAGTTTTGGAAGCGCAGTTTTAATCTTGGCGTGTGCGACATTCTATGTGTGTATAAATCTTTCAATCTAAGTCCTGTATAGTATCCTCATTCTAGAAGAAGGCAATCAGTGGACTCTCTAGCACAATACGTCTGAACACTTGGTGTCTGAAATCCAGTGCTTCTAGTGCACGGCCCTTGCCCTAAAACTTGATCACAGGTATTGAGAGACTCGCTGTTATGTTTGACTTGCCTTGGGAGAAAAAAACAACAGACTCGGAGGAGAATCTCAGTGATTTGTTTTAGGACACAAATAGCAAGCCACCAAGTTCCATAATGGAAAAAAAAAGTGCAACTTGGAGAACTGGCGTGTTTTTTATATGAACTTTGAACTGTTATTTCTACATTTGTGCTTGTGTGTATGTGTGTCTGTGTGTGGTGTGTCAAACAAAAAATTACAATGTATTCTTTCTAAAAGATTTTCAACCAAAGAGACTGTCAAAACTTTGTGTTCTCTTTTTGGTTGAGATGTGATAGGCAGACAGACAGAAAAACATAAAGATAGATAGATAGATAGATAGATAGATAGATAGATAGATAGATAGATAGATAGATAGATAGATAGATAGATAGATAGATAGATAGATAGATAGATAGATAGATAGATAGATAGATAGATAGATAGATAGATAGATAGATAGATAGATAGATAGATAGATAGATAGATAGATAGATAGATAGATAGATAGATAGATAGATAGATAGATAGATAGATAGATAGATAGATAGATAGATAGATAGATAGATAGATAGATAGATAGATAGATAGATAGATAGATAGATAGATAGATAGATAGATAGATAGATAGATAGATAGATAGATAGATAGATAGATAGATAGATAGATAGATAGATAGATAGATAGATAGATAGATAGATAGATAGATAGATAGATAGGCGTAGGCCCTATGTTAATTTAGCATGTTGCAGCCTATGTTATATTTACATTATATATTTTCATATACATATTAATTATATTATTATTACTGTTGTATTATATCTATTTCGACTTAATAGTATATTATTACTATTATTACTTAAAATTTACTATTATTATCAAGCAAACACAAATATTCCCATGGTTCATATATCTTGTAGGTGTCACAAATTTCCCCAATAACAGGTTGCCCTACATTTAAGCTCGACAAAGTCAGCTAATAAAAAAAATGCCCAGACCATAGGCTATATTTTGTATCGTTACGAAAGCTGTTAATGTGTTTGAACAGAATGACCCAGCTTTTTGAGACCATGCCTCTTACATGACCACATTACTTCATAGTCTGGTGGTCTCTCTCCCCTCTCCCTTTTTGTTTTCTTTCATAGCGTGTTTTGTAACGATAACGCCTACAACTCCTGTGTAATTAAACGTCCGGGCTAATTAATGGTCGTTGATTATACTCGAGCCTGTGTGATCATTGGACCAATGTTGTACGGTATCTATTGTACGTTCGCTATTCGGTACAATTCAGCCGACAACAGTATGTTGTCTTTCAACAGCAGCGTCACAATTATTGAATTCTACTTTTTTTAAAAACCTGTCTGAAGGTCAAGGCTTTACCCTAGTTCGTCTGTATGTGACGCACGTATTGTTTACTAGGACAGAGATGAAGATTTCTGTTCTTAATCTGCGTATGTGTAGTGCGAGTAGTGCCTACGTGGTTTCAGCTCTGTCATTTGGTGACACTGTAGAACACATCATAATTGTGTATATTTCTAGATCTATATTCTAAATAATCTGTGTACACACTCACTTGGTAGTTTCAACAAGTGGAACAAGTATAAGATACCCAGGTATCGAGGCGCACTTAATGATCCTCCATTTATGACGTCTACGAAAATGGGCTACTGGAGTAAGGTGTCCTCCTAGAGAGGAGGCATGTAGATTCGGTGGTGGCGCAAATAACCTATTAGGAAAACACAATGCGTCTCAGAGAACTCCCATTATTGCATAACTACCATGCAAGCGCTGCTTATGCCAATAACCAGGTTATCCAAATACAAGCGTAAAGCCTGATTTAGATTTTAAAAATACATTTTAAAATTTACGTTTTTGTGATGAATTAATATATGCGGTATGCAACTAAGCGGGTTATGCCAGATATTACTCTAATTTCTTATAGAATGTAAGCCCACCAGCGAATGCGTTAGAAATTTTTTTAAAAAAAGGAAAAAAGCCAGTGAGATAAATCGGTATTTTACTAGCAGGCAGACTTACAAAAGGGCAGACAGGTGAACAAGTGATGAATTCAACAAAGGCGCTAGTAGTAAAAAACAAATTCTATTCTATTGATCAATGGAATTAGGCGTAACAGATGGAAGTGGGTTATCACAGACGGTGTAGTGATGAAGTTAAAATAGTTTGGATAAAGGTTGTGAAACTGGCCGGGTCATTTCATGCACAGAAAGGATTGAAGACATAGCACTGCCACAAGCACATAAACCCACATAGACACACGTAGACGATCACTCAAGGGACTGGAGTAGCATTGATATATACGAACGTCTGTGACGATGGTTGATGATTCTCTGTTGGGTATGCAGTAACTACCCATTTACATTCCCAGCAAACCGATGTAAAGAAACGAAAGACAAAGAAGATATCTTTTAGTTCTGATTTTAGTTCTGTTTTTTTTTTTCGCTCTAAATGAAATGTTTATGTTTGAGAGATATTCAAGTCACATGATCTCATGGAATGACAGCACAGAAAATCGATAATCCTATGACGCAGTTTCAGTTATTGATCTAGGCTACAGACCCATTGAATCAAAATGCGGATTTGATTTTATATAAGTAATTACGTTTCTTACTTCAAGTATTGCACGTGCAGGCAGACAGAGCGCGTGTCTGCGCGTGCGTATGTGGGTGCTTGCATTAGTTGTCATTGGGGAAAAAAAGGAATGACAATATCCTTTTGTTCTTATTTAATGTAGATCTAGGTCAGTGATTAGAAGTCTTAAAACGACAGGAAAGGTATATATGTGAGTGCAAGTTAACGAATCCATTATTTAGCTGGAATGTTAAGAATATAACACAGCATAACGACATGCGTCTTTGTTGTTTTCAGGGGCGGAACGGGTGTCAAAATCGGTCCGGGCATTTCTTTTCAATTCGGCTCACAAATTATATGTCATATGATGGGCACCAGTATCTAATTATTTTGAAAACCATTATGTTAAGTTTAATAATGTATCGAAAACTGGGTTTACGTTATGCAATGTATTTCTTTAAGTCGGTAGTCTGGTTAGCTATATTAATAATTTTAATTTAAGTCCTAATTTTGAAACTATCTGAAATTACTAATGGAGTAAAGTATAAGATAAGACTTGAAATGGGAACTTTCTTAAAGTGGAAAAATAGTATCACCCTATAAGTCTACATTAACATATACACGTCAATGATATTAACATGCAAGACTTGTGAGGATCCCACATTGAATTATACTCTACGTCTTGACCAACAGCCACAAGAGGAACTTGTCCAAGTGTCTTTGTGATGATGTTTTATTTCAACGAACTCTTTTTCACATTGTCAACATGCACTGACCTCTGTCACCATCTACTTGGGTACAAGAAATATATAAAAACAGTTATAGTATCATGGTCTCCCTCCATTCAGTCTCATCCCTCGCCATGTTGTCAGACACAGGGACTTAAACCAACATACACATGCACTTCTTCTTCCTCAATTCTTTTATCTACCCACCTCACGAGGTCATCTGCTGCTTTCTTCATAAATCTAGATTTATTTTCTGCATCTTGGAGTTGATTATCCATAGGCCTACCTTATTATATGCTTTCAAATCATCAAGTCCACTTGTTTAGGGGTAATTCAATATTCTTATGATAGGTTCAAGACATTCATAGAAGCTAATGTTAATTTTGTTTTATATTTTAGCAATCCTTTTTGTGTTTTCATTTAAGTCCACAGCTTCTTCACCTTGGCATTATGTTTTCGTCGGCTAACGTGACTTGATCTCCAGGAATGCATGACCTTGTGACAGTTCATTCACAAACGCTCTCCTCGTGAGGTTCAACACTGGTTGTTAAATCTCTTGTCATTGCAAAAAAACAGATTTCTAATTGTATACTGCAACATTTGTTTTTTAAACTTCAATTTTCTGCTCCTCCCTCATTCCATATAGATTCATCCAAATATATTCACACGAACCTGGACTAGGCCTTATTCATCTTGATAATCGCTTAATGTGTTTAAGGAATGAGGTCTACTAGATGCACAGTATACGGATTTAGGCTATTCCATTATTTCGAGTAATGTGTTAGATTAGTATTACATTGAACAATCTGTACAAGATTTTTTTAAATCACAACGCTCAGAAGGCCACTTTTATAAGAGATTAATGTTCACATTTTTCCATGCTTTATTAACAATTCCTTCCATGGACATCTAGAGGTGTGACTTCAACAAATTTGTTGGTTTATCTTTTATAATCAATATAACACTTCGAGCGACGCAGGTTGGAAAGCGTATAATTGGACAACTTAAGCTTAAATGTGCGTAAACGCAATATACAATTACACCAGAGATAGTTGGTGCCCACTGGTTCATGGTTAAAGTTTATTTAGGCCTCTACTGAATTGGACTGACGTCACTAACTCTACACATTTCTTCAACGCTTTATTTATCCTTGTAAAGACATAGATATATCCATGTAATATTCTTCCACAATTCGTCACCGATATTTTTATATTAAGCTTCTTGTCCTCAAGGCTAGACAATGGACACTATTATGCTTCTGCCACGTACTTCTTGAGACTGGCGCCATATGTGACCTTCACTTAACCCTTAGCCTTTTGGACCGTCCATTATTTGATGTTTGTCTCGCCATGGCTTTCTCTTCCTCTCCTTCTTTGACCTGGTACTGTTTCCTTCAGAAGGATCTTTGCAAGCCACGAGGATCTCGTGATAGGTCATACAGTTCATGTTTGCGCTTTCTGTTTGTGGTCAGCATGACATCACAACTTACAGCTGATGAGAATAGAACGGTTATGAACAACATACTTAATGTCAAATTATTACTAGTACAATATTGGTACATATTCCATTAACTAACGATCTATAGATGATATCATTTTTCTTTTGGATTATAAAAAGGCTTGTCTTCTAGTCCTAAGATTAATGAGGAATGCAGTATCTGTCGTGACCACGTTTCTATTGGGTAAAGAAATAATAATTTTAAAAAAAATCATGTGTTGTTGGTGTTTTTTTCACTGGAGAAAGAGTTCTTACATTTAAATGTTTTAATGTATTGTAGACCTACTTATCTCGCTTGACTACAGTCTCAGCTGCTATTGATTCATAACACTTTTCTGGATGGCTGCCTGTAATAGCCTGTTTCATAGGAGATTTCCCTAGTGTTTTTAGCGTGTGTACTCACAAGTCTTTTATCTGCCCAAGTCTTGTAAGTGCCCAGGTCTTGTGTGTGGCTAGCTTGTGATCTTTATGCTTGATGGGCTGTAGAGAGATTGCACTTGATAATCACATCAATGTCGTCAGTGTTAGTCTCGGTACTCATCAGCCTTTCCTCGCACTTTAGTGTGTGTGTGTTTACTTATGTTTTGTGTGGTTTATAAGGTTTGACTTTCTCTAGTACTAATTGTTTGTTTTTGTTTTTATTATATCGTGCAACATATTAATTTTCAATATATGGATTGCTGCAACACTAAAGGATACATTTATTTCGTTTATACGTTAATATATTTTAGATAAGAAATAGTTTGAATAGTTGTGCTTATCTTAACAAAATAAGTTAGTCCACTTCCATACACTTTCTTTCTTTATTTGTCATTACAGTCCTTGTCTTATTAACAGACAGACAAACAGATTGATTGATTGGTAAATGATTGATTTTTTTTTTATTGTTAGCCATAATGCACAGTAATAATAATGACTTTCATTGGTATTATCGATTGCTATTACAGGCTCCAGTGTCCTCCAGCTATCACCCTAGGCTCCAATGTTCAACTAGCTACCACTGCGATTGCCAATACAAGCCCAGCTGCTACAACAGGTTTCAGTGTTTCTCCAACGGCTGCAGTAGGTCCAGCTGCCACTTCAGGCCCTCACGCTTGTCAATGATTTCACGTTCTACATCTGAATGAAATTAAACATGTGCTGTATTTATGCTGTCTGTCTGGGCCTGACGTCACTGAATTTGTGTTAACTTACACACTGGTATTGAAGGAACGGTTATTGGTGACTCAACTTCTCTCTCTCTCTTTCTCTCTCTCTGTCTGTCTCTCTCTCTCTGTCTGTCTCTCTCTATCTCTCTCTCTCTCTGTCTGTCTCTCTCTCACACACACACACAAACATAGACAAGCACTGTTTGTTTTTTCTCTACCTTTTTTTCTCGTCCCCCCTTTCTCTCTCTCTCTTTCTCTCCCTCGCATACTTTCTCTCTCTCTCTCTCTCTCTCTCTCACAGTATGCATGTATTTCTAGTTCCTCTTATTAAGGCCAAAGTCCGAGCATTTGTCCTCCATCCAGTTCCGTTTATTTCCCCCTCATTTCTCTCTTGAATTTCGGTCAGTCTCTTCTGGTTCATGTCAATACTTTGTACAACTTTTGTCTGAGCCGGTCACTCATGTAACCATGACGTCAACATCTTATTAAGTAGGTCCTTGATGCGTGAATTGTTTTATTTGGAGTAGGATTGAACTGTTTGCCTTAGTTTTGCTTCTAAGTCTGTGGCTTGAATTCTCGTACATTTGTTTTATTAATGGGTTCCAGCAACTGGCTGAAAGAAAAACAAACTGCTAGGCTCAAATGGTTACTAAATTTTTGCTTTAGATTTTATTTGAGTGATGGGCTTAACCTAAAATCCAATTTGGCTTAGCTCATAGAATTTAGTGATTGTAGCTTTGCTTTTCTTTTTATTAAAGGGGGGCGGGTGTTCTACTTCTCTCCCTTATTAAGTATGTCCATGCTGTCCAACATTTTAAGTACTTTCTCTTATTAAGGATGTCCATGATGTCCAACATTTTAAGTACTTTCTCTTATTAAGGATGTCCATGATGTCCAACATGTTATGTTCCCTCTTTGAAAAGAGGATGAGTTCGTAATCATTTATCAACAAGTTGCTACACCGGAGCCCATCCATATTTAGAACCAGAGATCACGTCTCTGTAGAAGTGATACCCAAACTAGAGTCGGGGTCCTTCAAAGGATTATCTGTTATGGCGGACTCAATCATTTTGTTGTATATAACTGAAAAGATTTTAGAAAAGAAGTCGGAGTGGTGAGAGAGAGGGCGGTAGTGTCGTCTGCTTGGTTTAGGGAGGGAGGAAGGGCAGCTGAAGAGAGAAAAAAAAGGGCAGGAATAATCCCAACGTCAATTGAAATACAATAATTAGGAACCGAATAGTTCTGTGAAGTTTATCTCCAAGGGGATGGAAGTCCAGCCCCACTAGCGTGCTACGTAATGCCATGAAACATCATTTCACATACATGTTATGTAATGTTATGATGTTGTGTAATGTTATGGTGTTAAGTGATGTTATGGTGTTATGTAATGTTATGGTGTTATGTAATGTTGTGATGTTATGTAATGTTATGATGATATGTAATTTGTAGGTGCTTTTTTTGAATGAATAAAATCATTGGTGAGTTTTATTTAGAGCATAATTCCCAAACAATGCTATCATTTAACTCTCTTGTCTGGCACCAGGCTCCCGGTATTTCCAGACTTTTATCTGGTGATGGATGCTCATGACGTCATTGGTGGAAGCGTGATCACAAAGTGGTATAGGTCGTCTGGATAAAATGTAGGGCGAGCAGCCTTCACCTGGTTCCCCCCTCCCCTCTCTTTCTGCGTCCTGTTAATGACAAGACAGTCTTTGGTACACAGGCTTGTACAGACTCAGTTATTCCAAGTGTTCTTTCTCTTCCAAAGTTGATTCTCGCTACGTCATGTTGAAATTTATGTTTTTATTGCACCCTTATCAACACTTAGTACTTCTTATTCATGGTGTTGATCTTTTGTTGTTGTTGTTGTTAATGTTGCTCCAACGCTGTAACTAAGGAAGCAGTGACTGTCCCTGTTCGACCATCCATTTAATTAGGTAGACAGGTGTAGTTTGGGAACAGGGGCGGACTGGCTATATGGACATTTGGGCAAATGTCCGGTGGGCCGGTACTCAAATGGGCCTAAAGAGCCTCATGAATGCCACTATGGCACGCATTCAATTGTTAAAGGTTTTATAATATTCTCATATATAAGGGTCTAAATGAGCGTCATGCTAATAACATCTTTTACAGACTACAGTATAATACTAATTTAATCTAACACATTTTCAAAAATAATGTAATAGCCTACATCCGTAGACAGTGCTATTAGCCGGCTTCATCATTTTAGGGCCTACAAACATAGCGATTAAAAAGAAACATAAGGCCTTTACTTCTTATAAAGATATAGAGCATACATACAGTTATCGATACACTATTAAAAAAAATAACATAATGATTTTGAGAACAGAAAAGCCTATAATTGGAGGCCCATCATATGATAAAAAATTTATGGGCTGTACTGTATAGAAATGCCTGGGCCGATTTTGACATCCAGTCCGCCCCTGTTTGGGAGAGATGAATCAATGTATGTGTAAGACATAGTTCTGCTTTAATTGTTCAATGTATTATCAAAAGATTTTATATTCTCGCTTGGTTTCATTTTAGTGATTTCAAAGAGGGAAATTTTATATGTCTGTCTTTTCGTATGGTTGTCATATTTAGATCTCAAAAACAAATTGACAATGAAAACAGATGCAACGGTTACTTTGGGACTCCTGAAAGCAAATATTTTGTTGTTGTTTTTTTAATTAAATATTAAAACTTAAAAAAAAAAAAGATTTTAAAATATAGTCCTTTTTTTAAGAGAAGGCATATATATTGTTACGTATTTCTGAATCTTCTGGCTAGAAGTATTAGTAGGCACACAAATAAAAACACTGTAAAGAACTTGACGACTAAACTTTCAGTTTCATATAACTTTAATGACTATTAACTCTAACATTACTGTAACATGTAGCGTAGAAGACTGTACAATATCTGTCAGTTTACAGTTAGCTATACTTCGTTGCACTGCATCTCTTCACTTCGTTGCAATTCCTCTCTTCTCAACTTGCATCGAGCCGTATTCCACAGAACAGACCAACGACACACTTCCCAGTGTCGCTCCAGGTCTCCTAAAGCTGAACCAAGTCGTACTCAAGTCTACCGAATCAGAGCCGCACACGTCTTACATCGACTGTATCGACTGTAACGGCTCAAGTCCACTGTAGTTCGCTGTATAGACTTTAACGACAGTAGTCCACTCCAGTTAACTCTACCCTAGTTAACTTGCACCGAGTCGTACACATTTCTCTTCCACAGAGCCGCACACGTCTTACATAGTCTGTATCGACTGTAACGGCTCACTCACGACTCCATACGACTGACTTTCACATTAACTTTCTGGCTTATATAGAGTCCCTAATCGCTTCTCCAAAGTTGCACAAACACTCCTAGTATCCTCTGGAATAACATGTCAGGAAACGTCACATCCTGTCTTTATTTATACACGTAGATTCCAGAAAACATCGGCTGCAGTGTCATCAAGTCGGGGTCACACGTAGTGACCTTTATCTGTCACTGTTCATTAGTAACTGTCCCCCCTACTTAGATCTGTTCGTCCCCTGGAACAACACGTGTGGACACGTCACATCCTGTCTTTGTTTGTACATGTAGATTCCAGGGAACACTAGCTGCTGTGTCATCTCGCCGGGGTCATACGTTGACCTCTACCTATCACTGTTCATTTGTAACACTGCCCCCTTCTTAGATCTGTTCGTCCCGAACAGATTCTACTTCATCACGATACTGATGAAATCGATCGACGATCAAGTAGGAAGCTTTGGTGGTTGCCCCCTTCTCAGAGATGTTCTTTCAATCTGGCAGTTGTCCATCTTCTTTCCATAGAAGAATGGGAGCCAAATCCTCATTTTTTCAGCAGTTCCTCACAAATGTTTTCATCAATCTTGGTATGGAAACATCGACCTTCAGATGACGACATTGGGCACTCTTGTCGAGAAAATTCATCAGCATTCTAACGAGTTCGTGCTTCACTGGCTGAGTTTTACATTTTCAAGCATCTTTTTACAGAGCTTCTTCAGAGATAACTAGGTTCATCACAGTACAGCAATATTCACATGCTCTTCTTTTAAACAACAGCAACTGACTTGGGTTTGTACGATGTTGGGTTGATCTTCTTGTACAGTTCTGTCACAGATGGTTACTCACTACAGTTCTGACATCTTAAACTACTTTTTTTCTGTCCTTCTTGTTTCTGACTTAATTAGCGTTCTTCTAAAACCTCTGTTATACTTCATCAACCTATTCTCATGAGGAATGTTCTTAGATTATTCATTAGTGGCTTCACACTTTCAACTGATTCGTAAGGCTTTCTTCTTTGGTCTGATGGTTCCGGACAGAATCTTTCTAAAAACATGGGCTGTGGAGTTTCATCAGTGCATGTGGGGGTCTATCAGTGGGAGAAGTGGTGGGCTTGTTTTCTAACAACATGGGCTGTGGAGTTTCATAAATGCAGGTGGGGGTCTATCAGTGGGAGAAGGGGTGGGTTTGTATCTTGATCTTGTTGGAGCCATCCACGTTGCAATCTGCATGTGTCGCTTTCTCCGCCTCCTCCATTTGATATTTCTTTGGTTGCGTTGATGTCGTTGTCTTGCTTTCTTGTCGATCAATGCTGATGGTAGCCACTTAGCACATAGGAAGGTATTGCACTTCATAGCTGTAGTCATCAAGACTGTTGATCTAACAAGTTGCTTCAGCATTATTCTTCGATGGGTGCTTTGCGAATGAGCTGCAAGTCCACTTGAAGGCAAGTTGTCAAACACGTCATCACCTTCATCCGAGTCTGGATGACTCGGCTGTGGGGCAGGTTGATAACATTCAACGTGCAAAGGTCCATCAACTTCAGCATCAGATTCTATTGTGTTTCCTTGACTTTCACCAGGGCTTCTCGCGCTGATCTTGACAGCTGGACAATCTTCTGTTAAGTCCAGACCTTGCTGGTGTATTTCTTGGCATTCACAGTCTTCTTGCATAGCTACGTACGTACAGTTCTTGTCAAACGCATGGGTGCAATAATCCAGCTTCGAGTTCCTCTCGTAGACAATGGCAGATAGACAGAAGTCTTTAAGGCCCACAGCAACAGGCTTGGACGCAGACCCAACGTTGTCTTGATCTGTTTGGCTGGTTGAGGCACTCATATCAAGTTTATCTATAGCTAAAGCTTCGGTCAAACTATAGGTCTCTTCTATTGTTTCTTCAGCGGTCTCATTCTGCTTTTCGTTGAAATAGTAACAGCTATCGTCTCTTTTCATTTCTTGTGGGCCACATTCGTTTGGTTTGCTATCACAGTCACAGACAGCACAACCATCACCAGCATGCCTATCGTAATTGTCTGTATCGCCACATCCTTGGTTAGACAATTGTTCGCTGTTCATCAATGGTGTAGCTCTTTCATCTGTTGACTCAATCTGATACTGCTGAGTGTTCAGTAGCTCGTTCATCATGATTCTCGTTTGATCTTTTATTGTATCTGTTTGTTCTTCAGTCTTGTTGGGCGTGGTAGCTATTTGTTCATTCTCATTCATGACTTTAATCAACTGGTTAAATGAAGAAAATCTAGTGTTGATTTCTGATTCTATCTCTTTAATGCTCTCTTTCACCGAGTTCATTTTGTATTGCAAAGTTCTCAGGAGCTCCATCGTATTAGGTTTTATTTCAAATTGGCAAGTGTTTGGATTCTCATCTTCCTCCAACAGGGCTTGTCTGAGACGTGCTGTTAGCGTTTCCTTATTTCCGTTAAGCTGTAGACCTCTTTCTCGAAGCTCTTGTCTAAGTTCTTTCATGTCAAGTTCATTAAGAAGTTTGATGGAGCACATTCTAGCCAGAAAGATCCCACTTCTGACACCAATTGTTACGTATTTCTGAATCTTCTGGCTAGAAGTATTAGTAGGCACACAAATAAAAACACTGTAAAGAACTTGACGACTAAACTTTCAGTTTCATATAACTTTAATGACTATTAACTCTAACATTACTGTAACATGTAGCGTAGAAGACTGTACAATATCTGTCAGTTTACAGTTAGCTATACTTCGTTGCACTGCATCTCTTCACTTCGTTGCAATTCCTCTCTTCTCAACTTGCATCGAGCCGTATTCCACAGAACAGACCAACGACACACTTCCCAGTGTCGCTCCAGGTCTCCTAAAGCTGAACCAAGTCGTACTCAAGTCTACCGAATCAGAGCCGCACACGTCTTACATCGACTGTATCGACTGTAACGGCTCAAGTCCACTGTAGTTCGCTGTATAGACTTTAACGACAGTAGTCCACTCCAGTTAACTCTACCCTAGTTAACTTGCACCGAGTCGTACACATTTCTCTTCCACAGAGCCGCACACGTCTTACATAGTCTGTATCGACTGTAACGGCTCACTCACGACTCCATACGACTGACTTTCACATTAACTTTCTGGCTTATATAGAGTCCCTAATCGCTTCTCCAAAGTTGCACAAACACTCCTAGTATCCTCTGGAATAACATGTCAGGAAACGTCACATCCTGTCTTTATTTATACACGTAGATTCCAGAAAACATCGGCTGCAGTGTCATCAAGTCGGGGTCACACGTAGTGACCTTTATCTGTCACTGTTCATTAGTAACTGTCCCCCCTACTTAGATCTGTTCGTCCCCTGGAACAACACGTGTGGACACGTCACATCCTGTCTTTGTTTGTACATGTAGATTCCAGGGAACACTAGCTGCTGTGTCATCTCGCCGGGGTCATACGTTGACCTCTACCTATCACTGTTCATTTGTAACAATATATACAATAGAGAAATCAACTGTAAACTCAAATATTTTTGTTTAAAAAAAAAGAATATTATCAAAACACAAGCATACTTTTTTTTAATAAAAAAAAAGTAACCCTCTATCTATCTCCCTCTCTAATGATAAATTGGACCCTGGTGTGTTTCAACGAGTTGTCTTGGTGACAATGTTCACTTCTATTTCTGACGTATTACTTTTATCTTATCCAGCAATAAATCTAGTTCACGACACCTAAAAAAAAGCCTACATGAGATTAGATGCTTGTATCTACAACTATCTGTGTGTACAGTCATACAAACAAAACTAGGCTATTGGCAAACGGTGTGTTGAAAATAGTTTTAAAATAGTCAATTGTCTTTGTTCAATTATTGTGATCTTTTGGATCAACCTCATTGAACTCATCGACACTTTCAATCGTTTCCTTTTAGGTGAGATTAAAGAAGGATGGAGGATAGCATGTGTCAACTTGAACATCACAGCGTAATTAGTATCTCTTTACGAAGAGTTATTTTATTTCGTTTCGAAATGGCGATATCAAAACATGTCATATGATCTTGATCTAAGTCTAGCCTTTGAATTTCTTGACATGTCCTTTCTATTACACAGATTATGAGCATTTCTCTGAATCCCATAGTTTTTCATTCGATCTCTACCCAAGATCTTATTGAGCAAATCTAATTTATGCTCGAGTACTTGAAAGGTCATCGTCTTGTTGTGAAACCACAATTCCTAACAAAGTTTCTGGAACGAATTGAGTTAGCAGAAAAACTGTGCTACCTATTGAAATGTTTCAGTATGCACAAGAAAAAAGTGTAAAATTAAGGTGACGCCAAAAAAATATAAGATATCAGACATGAGAAAATTCAAAAGTACTCGTTCGTTCTTTCCATTGTCAAGTCAATGCTGAGTCCAGTAACCTATTAGGAAAACAGAATCAAAACTTTCCTAACCGGTCTCTCTAGATTTTACAGGGCACTAAGTTATAAAGTTGTGTCCTGATAATAAAAACCGTTTAACCAGCCCCCGAATCAATCGCTTTGAATATATGGCACGTAAAATCTGTCCTCTGTCAGTGTTTTGGGGTACTGGGTGTGTTGTCTGAAACAAGTGAAAATTTGGAAATATTTCAAAGATGCTCAGCGACTTGCGCAGATTAATAATAATACCTAAACTAAGTCAAGATATGAGCGTGAAAATGAATACAGTGAATGAATCACTCTGATTGATATCTTCCTTCCAGTTTTCTTCCGTACTAAGAAAGTGTTGGCCTAATGAGTCATAGTGTTGGCCTAAAGACCCAGGGAAAAGTACAATTCAGAAAAAGAGACGTTCACAGTGATGTCAGCTTCTTGTGATAAGTCATGTACAGTCTCCAGTGGTCTTGTAACTTAAGTGTATCTGTGTGTATGTGTATCCGTGTGTGTTGAGTGAATTGATTATTCTGCTAGATCTATACCAAGCTTTTATCAACTCACTCTGTCTATCTGGTCAAAATCTTTTACGCGTTATATCGTTATATCTCTCACTTCCCATTCTCAGATTAAGTTGAAACTTTGCACAATTATTATCTGTCGATAACAACACACGAATGAATCGAAAATTAACCAATTAGTTAATTTTATTAATGAATTAATTAATTAAAAAAAAAAAGTAGTGAGGATTTAAGAACAATTATAGTTTTAAAAAATTGTTTACAAATAATAAACAAAAAGCTTGAGTACATTTGTTGTTGAATTCATCTCATTTGTTCTTATTGCTTTCCCCATATACTAATAGAATGACAACTATACGGAGAGCTCCCTGTAAGACAGGGGTTATCAACCTGTGGGTCGCGACCCCCTTGGGGGTCGATTGACGATTTGCCAGGGGTCGCCTAAGACCATCAAAAATATGGATTGTTATTGTCTATTCTTCTATTGCTGTGTGTGTGTGTGTGTGAGGTGGGGTCGCGGCAGAGTGGGAGATTGTAAAAAGGGGGTCGCCGTGCTTAAAAGGTTGAGAACCGCTGCTGTAAGAGGACTTCCAGACTTCCTTAGAAAAATAGAAAAATGTTTGTAACGTAAAGATGTTCTATAACGTCCACTGTGTTTTCCACAACACGTAAGTACAAGTAGGATTCTAGTGCTATTGGAAATTATACCGGAAAGTTTCCCATGAATCAGTGACGCTGATAGTCCATAGTGCATTCTGCTGTAACATCAGAGCATAACAGTTAGGCCTACTATTCTTCCAACTGCCTCTTTATAAAATATCTTTTCCAATAGTCCCCTCTTGAGTAGCATGTTGACTTGATCTGGTTAGAGTGGTTAGACTGTAGTAGATCATGACCCGGAGGTCAAAAACTCCTATCAAATCAAGCGCGAGAACTCTTTATTAAAAAAGGGGGTTGGCTGGGGGAAAAAAGAATAAAGTACACCTATCGTTGTATGACTGAATATTCATTCTAGTTCCGTCTTGAAAGCACGGACAAGTCGTACGAAATGAACTGCCCCTGCCCCTTGGTCAATGTTGTCATCACTAGCGCATGCTATTTTTAGACACTAAAAGTGCGTAAGTTGTTCAGCAATTTATCTTCCGCTTTTAGATCTAGGTTTGTAAGACATTTTAGAACGTTTCATTGGCAAAGGGTAATTAGTAGTGGTGTAGCTAGGACATTTGGAGGCCCGGGGGCTTGACCTCTTTAGGGTCCCTGCATTTTGACATTCGACATCATAACGTGAGATTATGGTATAATATTTAATATGAAATTTAAAAAAATTCGAACACTAATTTTGGGAACCTCCTCAATTGGGGGCACGGGGGGATTTTCAAATTCCCCCCATCCTCCCAACATAGCTACGCCACTGGTAATTAGATCTATTTTTGTTAGTGATGAGTAGAATTCCAAACGGAATCCAGTTCCAAATGGATTTGAATGCAGCTATCTCGGCCTACACGTTTGCTACTGGGAGAAGAAAGCCTTTAATTATTAAGTAGTCTTCTAAGGAGGGAGAGGAGACTTCGGACTTGAGTCCATTGCACTTGGCAGGTAGGAAAGAAAACATCTCAGATGACGTTAGAGGTTGGCTTCGAGATAAAATTAAGCAGCAAATTTTCCGTATTAATTAGCTAGGAGATGCATTGATCTTCTGTCATGAGCTGTGATGTCTAAGCCTAATATATTACTAGGAAAGAGTGGTAGACTTCCAAACCCCGCCTGTCGCTTTAACATTTTATTTCATAGTACCAAAATTTGACCAGTTTGTAGATTCCGCAGTTGTCCACTACTTTTTTTGTTCCTTCTTACAAGGGGGTAATTCCATAAATAATGATTGTGCAGTGTGTTGCAGAGTTTCTCGCCAAGGCTCTTTTGGGAGATTCATCCCTTCCACTCTTTCTACCAATTGGAGCTCATCTCAGATTGTGGTTTGTAGAATGAAATGAAAAATTTCAATTTGTAAACAAAGAACAAATTACTTTCAGGACTGAGTATTGGACAAATGGGCCTACTAGCTGGGGAATAATATTAAGCAGGGAAATCTCCAGTATTAACTCAAGTGTTGTTTTCGGGATACATGTAGCCTTAAATGTAGTTTGTTTTTTTTAACTTTATTTTATAGGTATCTCAACAATAGGCCTACAGAACCAAAATCCAGTGATGCTATTCGAGTGTAGCGCTTGTAAAGATAAATGCATCTTTGATCTTTACGTACAATGCAGAGATCTACCAAATGTATAGAAATCATTGATCTACTTTTAGTGTCTGGATACTCGCACACTATTGCGCTAGTTTACAAGACATAACACAAGATGGCCTAGTGGGTTTAGGCAAGTGCTCGGGCGCTATTCGCTTAGCCCTGCCAGTCAATGTTCTCGTTTCCAACCAAGCCTAACGCTACAGGACGGGAATCTATTTATAGACACCCTACGGAAAAATGGAATTACCCCAAAACAAAACAAAACAAGAAACGCGAGAGAGAGGGCACGGGCTTGTCTGTGACGTCAGCATTTGTGTAGCAGTGAAACGTTTTAGTGAGGCTCGGCTAAGCAACTGCGAAGGTTCTTGAAAGCGTCGTACGTTGTAGATATCTAGATATTCTGTATTTTGTCGAGACGGAAGCAACATGATTTTTGCTACTGATATTTTATCTAATGAAATATTATGATCAGCGTTATATTCAAACAGGATATAGATTAATAAACTTAATTATAGACTCTAAAACCTAAGGTTTATTATCATTTCGTTTTTATCTTTAAAAGGAGACCAGATAGTATATAGTCTAAGTCTGTGTGTCTTATCTATCACATCTGGTATACATATTATTAATACTGAGAGTATAATACTGATCTAGCTAGATCTACTTGATCTAGAAGACTGATGGTCTTTCTAGATAAGGTCTAGACTAAATCTAGATCTAATAGTCACAGAGCATACACAATTTAGACGGGTTTTTTTCGTCGAAACAACTCAGCTCTGACAGCTGTTCCAGAAAGGATCACAATGGCAGAGTCGATGAGACATCGACAACCAAAAATTGTTATAGTTGGTGCAGGATTAGCTGGTGTAGCAGCAGGAAAGTATCTAATTTCAGAAGGATTTTCAGATTTCGTTATTTTGGAAGCATCTGATAGAATCGGTGGTAGAATTTGGAGCATCCCTGTTGGTAAGTATCCAAATGTAGATCAAAATATGATTTTGCCACCATGGCCTAGATTTCCTTTTCAATGACAGTATAGTCTCCTGGTAGTCGGATCTCTTCGTGCCTAGTCGACCTAAAAATGGATTCGCCCATTGGCTTTTTCAGCAAAGTCCGTTGTCATGTGAAGAACTCGTCTTAACAACCTAGATCTAAACTTAGATTACTGAATAAGAATGTGGCATGTAGATCTAGAAACCACTTAGATCTTGATCTAGATCTAGTAGTTAAGATCCAAAACTTGAATGAAATGTACACCACGGTTATGTTTGGTTTTGTGTGTGTGTGTGTGTTTTTAATGTTCAGCACATTTGTTAGTCTAACATATTTTAAATCTGTACATATAAGATCTAGATCTAGAGCCCAGCTTGGAGTAACAAAAAAAATCTTTCTGTATTGACTACATACACTGCTCATATAATATTCATAGGTTAGAAGAAAGTCACCAAGTAGGAAGCAAATCCTTTTTAAAATGAAGGTCAGAAATGGAACAGCCAAGTGGTTTCTGGCCAGGATGAAAAACAAAACTACAGCTTTGAGAAAGTTTTTAAAAATCTGGCCCTTTGAAGTTTGGCCCCAAATTTTGGCATTAAAAAGAGACTTTTGAGGAAAAGACTAAATTTAGATATATATATATCAATTTTCTTTGGTTTTGTCTGCTTTGCTTATGAATGTGAAGTGTCCACACTTATGGCAGATTACATGAGATATAATTTGGGTCTTCTAGGATCTGATAGATAGATGGTTTCTTGGCAAGGACAAGTTGCAAAATAAAACAGTCTTCTAAAATCATTTTAAAAACTAGGGTTGAAATTATGAGTACAACAAAACCATGGCATACTATTTCTTCATTGACTTCATCATAGGAATTAGGTGATAAGATTAGAAAATCCTGTAATATTTTAGAAGTTCAGATGCATTAATTTACCATATGTTAACTATTTTTTTAATTCTTTTTTAGTAGCCTAACTTTGAATTGTGACTGTGCAATTAATGACTAGATTCTAAATATAAATAAGTATCAAACCATATCATGATTTTTCTTTTCCACTCTTATCTTCACAGCTTCAAAACACTCATAAATATAGATCCATGTATAATAGCTTTAGATTTCAATGCAAAGGGCCACTTACCTGTTTGGCTATGTGGTATGCATGCTGGGCTGTCGTTTAGTTGTAGTGATGGTGCCAGGTAGTGATGGGAACTAAACTAACTTTTAAAAGTTAAACTAAAACTAGTTTTCAACTAAAACAAAGTAGTTAAACTATTAGTTTATCATAAATGTCAAAAGATAGTTAAACTAAACTAAAGAAAGTTAATTAAACTATAACAAACTTTTTTTTTGGGGGGGAGGGGCGGGGTTAAACTACACCTATATAGATATAATCATCTGACTGTATGCCTTCGGTTCGATCTTATTCTTTTAACATTCTAGTAATATTTATCTATAATAAAATCAGTATTAAGGAATATAATGTTTCTTACATAAACGTTAATGCACTATAAAATAAAATATCTAAATAAATATGTGTGCTTGTATTTTTGCCTTGAATTAAAACCTTTAGAAAATAATGGTACTCTTTTTAAAAAAAAAATTATATTAACTTATTATATAACGGAAAATCTTACTTATACTGGTAAAGTTTAAAATCTCATTAAATAACATATATTTAGAATTTCAAATTTAGATCTAGTATCCATAGAAATAGAAACGAAATCGTTGGAGTTTTTAAATCATTTGACCTGTATAACTATTTTATAGTGTAAAATACATGCCTGACTAACCATGCTGATGTGTTATTTTCTTGTCTGACCACTAAAAATACAACTAACACTATAGCATAACCGTTAAATGCGCAAGGGAAAAAAAAAACTGGGTGATCTTGTCATTATGGACTGCACACTCAGTAGGCCTACACTATATAGACCTACACGTGTACGTCTATCTGGCCAGGTTGTTAAATTCAATCGGACACACCGTCTAATACTTTCTGGGCAGGGAGGGTGCATAACTATTTTAGTGTAAAGATATATCTACGAACATGCTTGACTAGCCACGCCATTGTGTTATTTTCTTGTCTGACCTCTCCACATTAAGCAAACACTATTGCATAACGCTTAATGCTGGGTAGTCTTACAGTATTATCGACTACACACGTACAGTACACCAGGCCTACATGTGGTCATGTGTATGTCTAGCTGACCAGGTTGTTAAAATCAGTTGGACACAGTCTTTTTACTTTATGGTCAGAGAGGGTGTGGATTAAGATTTTTTTTCTAGAGTTGGAATGCTTTAAGATCTATATAGGCCTAGCTGTTGATTAAGACGTAATAGATCTCAATTAGAAGTCTTAAGACTATAAAAGGGTGTACTTGATGTTCCTGCAGTAAAAAAAATATTGTTTGCCGCAAATGAATTGATTAAAACCACTAAATATTGACCTAACTCACTAATCAGATTTCCACTAGAAACAGAAATTAAACACCTCCATGTGGCTCACAAAAAAATTCAGAACTACCTCATTCATAATACTGCATAGAAGCTTTTGGCAAAATTCAAATATTATTATACTGCTACTTTCAAGTGCAAATATTTACTCCCATAACTTCTACCAGGATCTTACTTTACCCTTTTCAAATGCAGATTGTCTAAATAGATGTTAACTGCATCATTTTTTTTTTGATAATCAAAGTTATTGATATCACATGACCAGAAAACAGGGGGTGCATTTCAACCCTGACCACATGTTGAAAAGTTTTACAAATTTTAATTAAACTTTTTAGTTAGTAACTAAAAAAAAATAATTAAACTACGATTTTAACTAAACTTTTTTTTTTCTAGTTAAACAATGACCTTAACTATTTTTTTTTAGTTAAACTAAATGTTTCTAACTTTTTAGTTAACTTTTGCCCATCACTAGTGCCGGGTTCATTCACTGCCTGCAAGATGAAAAAGTAACAGCTGGAGCTGGGAAATAAGTTGTAGTTGTTTGTTGTAGGGTTTTTTTTTTGCTCAACTTGAAAAGAGACCGCCTATGAATTTCAGAGAACCTCTCTTTTAATATTTGCTGCAGATCTAAAGCATTGTACCACCTATTGTAAGATAATTTACTATAAATATAAATCCTATAAGCAGAACAACTGGAAATTAAGCTTACATTCTGTAAGAAACAGAAATTTAATAGAAGGGACAGTGGTTAATGCACTTTATACTCAAAAGAATGTTTATATTATTATTTAGAACAAAATATCTTAATTATATCATAGAGTATTTTGCTCTGGATTTCTTGAAACTTTCTTTAATAGTTTAAATGTAAATTAATTACTATTTATTTTAAAATATTATTTTTTATATTTATTTTCAGACAATAATGGTCACAAGGTAGAGATGGGCGCTAACTGGATCCATGGCATTAAAGATAACCCTATATACAAACTTGCTGATGAGAACAATCTTCTCACCGAAAGGGAACTTCATCTTAACAGCAAAAATATCTATTTAACAGAATCTGGTGAAGCCATTCATGAGGGCACAGTTAAAAAAGTGGACTTTGCCTATGGCACCATGTTATCCTCTTGTGAGGAATACTTTCATACAGACCCTCTATCTGTTGATGATCATGAGAGTTTGGGAGGTGAGCTGGACAATTTAATGGAGGAGAGATTAAGAAATACTGCTGGTGAGGAGCGTCACATGCTAGAATTAGTGTATCATCAACGCAGGCTATTGGAATGTTGTATATGTGGTTGTCACGACTTAAATGAAGTTTCGCTTTCTCAGTTTGGATCTTACAGAGAACTGCCTGGTCGTCACTTGGTTATTCCTCGCGGATTTTGTGCTATCTTGGATATAGTTAAAAATGGTATACCAGAAGACAAAATTAAATTGAATACTCCTGTGTCAAAAATTTGTTATGGAGATTCAGAGGTTGAGGCTGGTTATCCTAGTCCAGATGGCATGGTCACCGTCAAATGTGACAATGGAGATGTATATTATGCTGATCATGTGATAGTGACTGTGTCATTAGGAGTGATGAAGTCACTTTGTGATAAGATGTTTAGCCCAGCCCTTCCAGCAAGAAAATTAGATGCCATCCGCCGCATGGGTTTCGGTGTAGTTAATAAGGTCATACTTGTCTTCGATGAGCCTGTCCTGCCTCAACCCATTCATCGTCTTCATCTAGCATGGGATCCTGCTGTTTTATCAACTGAAAACCTAGCAGAGAGATGGTTTAGGAAGATTTACTCCTTAGAAGTTGTACATGACAATGTATTGGTTGGTAAGTTGTTTTTTGTTGTTGTTGTTGTTTTTTATATTATAAGCATGGTTTCTAGAATTTTTGTTATATGGCACTTAATAGCACTAATTGCTTCAGATTGTAGAACCTAAAAACAAATAAAACAAATTGACCAAATGTTCTTTGATGAAAGGTTGGCTCTCTGGCAGAGAAGCAATGTATCTTGAATCAATGAGTGAGGAGGATTTAATGAGAGATATGAACAGACTGGTTGAAATGTTTGTTAGAACACAACGTGACACCATTCCAAAGTTGACTCGAGTTATACGGTGAGCATGTGTTGTTGTTTTATTTTTTTTTAATTGCTTTAAAGAGCAGGATGAATTTAAAGTGAGTGCCCCTTGATAATTTCAATAAATGTCATTGTAGATAAAAAGTATAGTATATTAATAATGAGATAACATTTTTAATTGTTGACCTATAAAAAAATGTTCAAAATTAACTATTTTGATTGTCCGTACTATTAGATTTATTCATACAATAACAACATATATGTTACATGAGCGTTTCCTAATACAGACATTTTAGTAGGCTTAGCTCCATGTCTGAGACTAAGATATGGCTTTCAATCTGTTGGTGACATTAAATGTGATTTTGAAATTTCTATTACACCATTGTCTTCACGCTGCTCCACTAATCGCAATGGTTACTTTAAATCTTTTGGAAGCATTTTTTAAAACAAAGTGAAACATTCAATTCATGTTACTTAGTCTTATCTTGAGAACTAACTACAGTAATCCCTCGCTACTTAGCTGGTTATTCAGGGAGCTTACGGCTGCTATACTTGGGATTTTGTGTGGAAAATCTAAGTAAACCGTGAAAGATGAATAGCCAAAGTAAACTTAAATTCAGTAAAATTTCATTGAGTTCTTCTGTATATTTTGCGCTATTATTGGCTTGTTATCGGCAAAGAAGAGTGCACAAATCTTCATGACTTCATTTTCTAATATTTTAGCTCTTCTATTTAGTTCATATATTATAATATATATATATTGATTAATTGTAGCAGACCTTTTGTATTCTCTTGGTATTTCAGTAGGTGTGTAAATGAAAACAATGTTGTTTTTTATTTGTGTGCAGTAAATGATTTATTAGACTAGGTGCCTAAAAATATAATTTTCTTGTTGTGTGTAACTTCAAAGTAATTTTTAAAAATTATTTACATTTACTAATCTAAACCTGTAGGTGACAAGATATAATATATATATTTCTTACATACAGTACATGTACTGTTCCTCTCCACATCCGAGTGAAATTGACCTAGATGCTAAAATATAAAACTGGTAGGATAGCACATGTAGTTCCAGCTGAAAAACATTCTAGAATGCATAATGTGGCCACAGGGATGTTTTTAAAAAGTCTAAATACTCTTTAAATATATAAAAACATATCTTTCCTCTACTTCACGGAAATTCGTTTTTTTACCAATGGTCTTAGAATGCTTCCCTCGTGAAAAGCAAGGGATCACTGTATACTATTGAAAATCCAATGTCACTGTGCAGTCTTCTTCGTACTTCAATTAGGTGGTCATTTTTAGTGTTCTTTAAGCTTATGAAGCATGCATAATGTATAAACTTACATATAAGATATTTTAAAAGCAATCTAAAAGAAATGTTTCACAATGGAATGGATTGTTGAATATGTCTTGGTATTTTCAAAAGTTCAATCTGATGACCAAATTGTAGTCTAAGTCAGTTTTGTTGAGTGAAGAAAGAATAGAATTCCTCTTTAAGAAATAAAATTGAATCCTTCAAGAGGAAATCATGAACAGATGGGACACACACTTAATATATTAAGCAAAAATACACCTTATAATTCAAATTCAAGAATAAGTTCACAAAAGTAGGCTGAACCTTGAAACTAATACTAATATAAACTCTGATTTTTTTACCCTGATATAAGCTCATCTCTTCTTTAGATAGTTTTTCAAATCAAAAGTTCTCATATTGGAAATAAAATAAAAACCATTCATTTCTAATTAATTCCTTTACATATTTATTACTAAAAATTGTTACAATGATGTTTAAAAAAAGAACATTATTTATTTATTTATTTTTCTAATTCTCTTTTTTTCCCTTTTAAATGTTTCTAATGCAACACATTTTTTTTTTTTGCAATTGTAGAACCTCATGGAGTAGTAACAAGTTCACCAAAGGTTCTTATAGTTTCATGTTGTTGGGTTCTTCTCAGGAGGATATCTACAGCTTGATGAGCCCAATCACCAAAAACTTAGAGGATGGAAATAAAAAGGTTTGAAATGTTTTCTTCTGTTGACCTTCACCTTGCTTTTTGTGTTGGTTTGTTTTTTTCTTCATTCAGGACTTTATTCTTTTGCTTCAAATATTTAGACCAATCAAAACCCTTATTATAAAGCTTAATGAAGTGTTTTGTATACTGCAATCCTGTGGCTGGCATAACTGTCTTTTCTTCAGTCTTTCTTTTTTTGCATTTTGTTTAGCCTGTTGTTTTATTCGCTGGTGAAGCCACGCATCCAGAGTTCTACTCCACTACTCATGGAGCACTCTTGACAGGAAACAGAGAGGCAGAAAGGATAATACAGTTTTGGAGACCTAATGAAGGTAGGACAAATTAATATTTACAGAACATTGTTCTTAATTATTTGTTGTTTATCAAATGTCATATTCAGGGCAGCTTGACATTTTATAAATCTCAACATATTAATAATCAATAATGTGTTTCATGAGACATTAATTGGTTATGTAGTTACTTCGTAGTTATTCTTGTATAAATCCCCCCCTAAATTCGACCTGGGTGATGATAATACATTAGGACTGCTTTTTCCATTAATACAACATATCCTGTTTATTGTGGCAACCAGTTTGATTGTTTTGTATCAAAAAACTCATAGGAGCAGTATCAAAAACCTCATTGGAACAGTATCAAAAACCTTATAGGAGCAAGTATTAAAAAAAAACTTTTTTTTCCTTCAGTTCTTTGCAATCTGTGTCCAACTTTTTTTTATGATACTATGTGACTATTTGTTGTTGTTTTTATGTTGTTAATGATATTAAAACAATATCTCTTATTAATCTTTTTTTTTTCTTATTCTGTATTTTAGAAACCCGTATGAGATTTCCTGAACTTTGTCTCAATTTTAGTGATGCTGAGAGTACAGAGGAACATTCTGACGATGATGATGATGATGAAGGTCTTTGCTTTATGTGATTGGCAGTGATAGTTAGCCATAGTTAATATACAGCTTGTTTTGATCATTGACCAAATGTGCACCTCCTGCAGTAGGGTGAGATGGGCTCACTAACTTTGAAAATATTTATTTGTCACAGGTTTCCCCCCCCCCCCCCCCCCCCCCCCACATACACACCTATAGAATGTATGCATTTATGCTAAAACAAAAGAGTTGGCATTAAGCTTAACATTTTTCTTTTATGTTCTTATATGTAATGACATGTTCCAATGCCAATTACATTGCATTAGATAGAACAGCCTACATGCCTTAAGACATTGTATTAAGTTAACATTATATTGAGCAGACTTAATTTTTACTTTTGTTCCAGCCTCTCTCTGTGACACTCCACTGACACTGTAACTTATTCTTCTATTTGTATGTTCTATGCAGATCACACAAGTGTTATGTTCTTTTAAAGTTTTGTGTATGATTTTATGGAGACTGACTATTTTGTTTGTAATTCTTAATTAGTCAGTAGGAAACTTCTTTGAAATGTAAACATTTTCTTCAAACTTCTCTGGCCTGTTTTTTTTTTTCTATACTGCATGTACTTTCTTCCCCATTCCATTGTAGTTCTTTTCATTATTATCAGTAGTACTAACCCAGTAGCATTGAAAACAGATTTGAGTAGACAAACGTTGTGTATATAGTGTTACTATTTAGAGCCTATTCCTACAACAGTTGTTAACAATTTTTTTGTTTCTTTGTTACAACATTTGCTCCACCAGTCTTCCAGATTACAAAAATATTTTCATAAAAATGTCAACATCCTTCATTATTACCATTTGGCTAGTTGTAGTTGTTTGTTTTTTTTTTAGTTCTCTATCTCAGCACGATCAGTTAAAGAAATCATTGATGCTGATACGTTTAGTGAAATGAATAATAATATTCTTTAAAGCTCTCTGAAACAAGTTATTTTTTTATTTTTAGGGCAATATTTTTTTTTTGTTTTGATTCATTGTGTGCAATAAATAGTTTCTTAAAGACATAACAAAAAATATTTGTATGAGTCTTTACAGGCACATGTTTGGCCAGTAATCTGGAAGCCATTGGGTTGTTTTTCAAAGTTTAAAATGTAACCTTGATCAAGGGTTATTTTTGTTGGGTTAAAAGAAATTCATATTTGTAGTAACTAATAGAGGAAATAAATCCATGAATGAACAATAATGGCTAATAGTTTTAATAAACAGACTGGTCCATTTACAATCAAAAATGTTGTCTATGTTTTGTTGTGATTTATTTGTGTGTTGAAAATTGTAGGCCCTATTTATTATGTAATTACTGCTAAATTTTCAAAAATGCCATGTTCTGTAATGTGTAAGCATGCACAGAGTTATTTGGAAGTTGTGGTGTTTTGGAAGATACATTTGTAAGTATTGGTATTTCTACATTCCCTTGTAGCTACATGTTACTTATGCCAATTTTTATTTGTTCTGTTCTAAAAGGAAGTGGCCTTTTTTTCTCCCTAGTAAGTCTCCTTATATTTTTGAGCTTGTTTCATGTGTCATGATCATAAAGTTTTAATAGAGCGTTTCATTTCATGAAGATGAAAATGAGGTCATTGTCTTTTTTGTTTTATTTAATTGTTATTGTTATTATTTACTCTTTATGATTTGCTATATTTATTAACTAACGATTTGCTCATTTTTTTATGTGGTTTTATCTAATATTAATATATATATATATATATATTTGTATGAAGCGCAAAAAAAAATTATATTCTGAAATGCTCCCAATGAAATTCTACAGTCAAACCTTATATCCAACAGATGTAGTTCAGTATTTGACAGATCTAAATGGTAACATTTGGATATTTTACTTAGTTTATCCTCACACTGACATGTTGACATGCTTGTTAATATCAATGTGCATGAACTAATCTATTGGTGCATCAAGTTACTGTCCTACATGTCAACTTACACAAATTATAGTCAGGCGCACTAGGTATAGAAGTCTTTGTCAATGGATACCTCAGCTCCTTACTTAGCTATGATCAGATGAACCTTAAAACATTAGTCTTTGCAAAATGTGTTGACTTAACACTAACTAGACATCTAGATGTTTGTAGACTAAATGTAGTGAAAGACAACTAATATTTGAAGGTATTGTTGTGTTTTTTTTAAATTAAATATTTGTGGATGCAATCATTACATTAAAGCTTACATTAAGCAAGTTTTATTTATTCATTTATTTTGTTGAACTAATATTTAGATCTCACCAGCAAGTGTGCCATGTAAGCCAGATAGTGTTATGAATAGGTCCTGCTATTCAGATCACCAATACTTGTGACTTTGAGGACACATCAAAGCTATGAATGACTTTTGATCATTGACACTTTGGTTTTGTTTAATGAGTAGAGTCTTAGTGAAGTTGTAGAGAATTGGTTTGACTAGATGTGCATTGGGGACATCCCAATAGGTGTGTGTACATGTGGCTAGGTCAATTGAGTTTTGTCTCTGTGTTTATCTTTTAGCCTGGCATATTTAATCATGTGCATCATATTATTCTGATCTTGAAAACTAAGGCCATTAACAATTATATGCTTTTTTATTTGGTCTCTTGAATGATTCAAATGTTGTTGTTTTTTCTTGTGTTATTGTCTTGCCTCCTGTGACTGAAGTCTAAGTAATACAGAGCAGGACAAGAGGAACCACCTTTTACTGTAATTTATTTCTTGATTTGGGAACTAGATTTACTTTGTGGATGACTTGTATAATTTAAAACCAAGAATTTTATTTTCTGTGTCTCAGCATTGCTAACATGTATTTCCTAATACCTCATCATATATTGTTGTTCACCTTTAGGTGTCAGAGAGAAAAAAAAAAGTGTACTTTCACTGGGTGTAACATGTGTTGTTTGGACTTGTGTGGGAGGGGGGGAAGGGAAAAGCCCCTGCAAGGCTTTTAGCTCTATTGCATGCATGGTCTTTCTTTTCAAAGCTGATCAATAAAGAATAGTGAGGGATGTGTGTGTGTGTATCAATGAAACACAAAAATACATTGTCAGCAGGAGCTGTTACTTTCATAGCAGACACATCAGCACTACAGTGTTAGGCATAGAGACTGAGCGTCTAAATATACATCAAAACAAATTGATAGTGTTTAGTATTGAGGTCATGATCTACTGGTATAGCCTCACTAGATTCATCAGAACCTGCTCATGTGTTTGCTCACACTTGTATGTTGGATGTGTAGTTTATCATACAACTCAATAGAGTGCATGCCATATGTTGTTGCAGCATATTTGTTTCGGTCCCACTATGTAATAAACAAAAAGTTGTAGATGTAACCAGTTTCAAGTTGTTTCATTTTTGTTTCAATATATTTTCTTCATTTTTCCTAATCCACGGTATCTAGTAAGAAAGTAGAATGTATACAGTATACCAATGATGCCATAATCTATATCTTAAATGTAATTTTATTCATCATTATGTTGAATGATTGTATTTACTAAAGTTTCGACTTGTGTTTTGGTTTGAATGGGCCTATAGATCCTTGTTTTGTCTAGTTTTTGGTGTCTACAATGCCAAGTAGGCTTGATCAACTGGGTTAGATTTATGTGGAGCAGTGCCACTATTGTTCACTTATTTCTGAATAAACCAAATAAAAGTGGAAAAAAAAAAAGTTTTGTTTTTGAACTCTATGAGGAAAATATGAAGATGTGCCGTAAATGGTGAGTGCTGCCCGAGTCTCATTTACATATGTAAATGTCGTGTGTTAGAACCTCTCGTTGTGGTTGGTTGCTCCTGGGAATTGGTAATTAATAAATACTTGTTATGCTATTAACAATAGGCAGCTGCGCCGGACATCTTGTTTTGTTGTACATGTCTCGGATGTTCCTTAACAATTGAAGATTGTTAGATCCAGGCAGGGCTACAGCCGGCTATCTCCAATTGTTAGATCCAGGCAGGGCTACAGCCGGCTATCTCCAATTGTTAGATCCAGGCAGGGCTACAGCCGGCTATCTCCACAGAACAGATATAAAAATATATCGGAATTTCGACGGGTCAGAAACTTGAAAGTTTTTTTGTTTTGTTTTTTTCTAATATTTTTTTTTTCGCATTTTTACGGCTGCCCAAAATGTGATGAAGTGTCCGCTTGTAGAATGCTATACTACAGTGATGCCCATAATACGGCCCGCGGGTTAGATCCGGCCCACGATGTGCTTCCATCCAGCCCACCGAAACTTCGGCACAAAATATAGACATTTTCCCTTTCCCCCCCCCCCCCCCCCCCAAAAAAAAAATTTAAAATGTATCTTTACCTAAGTTAGGGCCCTCGCTTTTTTCTAATGGATTACTACCAAGGCATTTAACATTTGTGGGTTCATGAAATAGGACTATAGAATCTACAAGGCAAAGTGAAAGAATCTTTACTTTTTGTAGAACATGCAACCATTGCTAGCCAACATGTTTGTTTTTATAAAGAAAGTCTGAGGCGGTTTAAAAAACAAAACAAGAACAACACAATATAAACAGAACTGACGCCATTTTTTGAAGTGTAAAGAGAAAATCCAAATATCCCAATACTTCAATGTAAGTACTAGATCCTCGGTTTAAAATATAAGAGTTTCAGGTCAATTTCATTAAGTTTTTGTATCTTTTCCATCATGTGGCCCTCGACACTAGTGTTGGAAATTAAAATGGCCCGCAGATTGAATTGTGTTGGGCATCGCTGCTCTACTAAGTCAACATAGCACCGGATTTACGACAGTGCGTCTACCAAGGGCCTTACCCTCCACAAAACTAAACAATGTAGGCCTACACTTTTTTGTAAACTAGAATATGCATATTAAATATTTGTTTAAAAAGGAAATTGAGATTAAATTGACAAGAACTCCATTTCGTTCTTCTCAAATAGAGCCTGCTTTTAGATACCAGCAGTTTCAGTCATAATAAGGAAATGATGTTTTAAAAATTAAGCAATACATTGGGGTTTATAAAAAGAAATTTTCATAAATCAAACAAAAACATAAAGTTAAAATGTTATTTCACACTTTAGTTGGCCACTATTAGAATATGCATCCTCTGTTTGGGATCCCTCAACTCAAGGAAATATTACGAAACTAGAACACATACAAAATAGAGCAGTGAGATTTATGGCAAAACGAATATTCTAATTTGAATAGAGTAACACCATTAGTAAAATAATAAACTCAAGAGACACTTCAGGACAGAAGAATAAAAAGTAAAATAGCTCTAATACATAAAACACTAAACCATAACTTACAAATAGAAAAACAAAAACCTAATGAAATACTCAGAAAGACACAAGGATAGATGCACGTTTCTTATTCCTTACGCTAGAACAAACTCGTATAAGTGTTCCCTCTTCCCGGGTGCCTTTAGAGAATGGAATGGGTTGCCTGAATCAGCCGTCTGTAATAGATAAGATAAGTGGAGATCTTTTTTAAGGCTTTCGAAAAAGTGTAGGGGCCTCCACATACTTAAAAACCGCCCTGCACCCTCCCGCTGGGCGGCGGTTTGGGTTCGAACCAGGACCATTGAGAAGACATTCGACCAGGCAGCGATCGCGTGAATTATTGTAAGAAAGTAGTAAATGTACATGCCAAATACATCTACTGAAAACGTTTCACTATGTCTGCGTTAAATCAGTATTTATTATTGTTCAAATATTCACTATGACTATTGAGAGTCTATATCTATTTGGTTATGTACACATGCTCCAATGGAAAGAACTAGACCAAGTGTAACTGAAGGCCTGAACACTGACCTTCAACGTCACAACCTGTGGGCAGTTTGTTGCCACGTTACAAGTCTTTACGACATGGCAATGAGCTATTGGTCCAAACTGCCCACAGGTTGTGGCGTTGCAGGTCAGCGTTGAGCCCTTCTATAACGGATGGTCTTGCATGGTTGAGTTGCAGCTTTTTTTATATATTGTTGCGGTTTTTTTTTAAGGTACAACCACGTTTTTGTTTTATTTCCCCTTAAGTAGGCATTGCTGTAACAAGGGGAGAGGGTAGTGGACACGTTGTCATTTCAAATTTATCTTTGAAAAAAAAAAGTTGAATAAACTGAGCAGGACCTAAAACTCCTACTGCGCTGGAACTGGAAACAAAAGCGTTTTCTAGCCTGGCGTTAGGTGTTATTATTTTCCAATCTTGTCAACACGCCAACGTGTTACGTACTGTCCCAGAGTTCCATTCACTGGTGTCAATGTTTGAAAGGAAATGGCCAAATATTGTGGTTCCTTGGCTGGTGCGTCACGTGCTAGGAGATACGAACAAGTTTGTGGCACCTTGTCACTGCGAGTGTCACTACAGTCTGTCTACGTCATGAGGTCGATGACCTTTCGTTGCATGTGCTCATTTGCTTAGATATGTCTGCACGCTAGGACTTTCGATTACATTTGATTTTTTTTTTATAGAATTCTTGTCTAGCAGTTTGAGAAACTAGCAGGTGAAGTTATTAACGTCAGATGTCCGTGCTTCTTCAAATGTAGACTTTACATTAGGGAAAAGAAAGAAAATAGAGTGAATCAATTTCAATAATTATCTCCCCTCTCCTCATTGAACCGTAGTATAAAGCGGGAGATAATTCTAGAATCAACTATTCTCACCAAGAAGACATAAATCTAGATTACCGAGGCCATTGAACCTCTAGACAACAAATGAACGGGTTAATTCTCTCCAGACGTCAATTCAATATGGCGGGGAACTGACGCGGGAGCTCACAATATAATCATTTGCGCCCACACGCGCACACCTCGTGTAACTAGCGCAACAACAACACATACGTCCACAAGCAAACGTCATACGTAGGCTGCTCTCGTTGACCCTAGATACACAGATTGAAATCTTTCATAGTAGTTCATAGTCGAGGACAAAAAAACAAACATGAATGGTTTCCTAGTCAATAAGTCGTGAACTACAGAGCAGCGGGCCAAATAACTAAAATGTAGGCCCCTACTTCTTCGTCTTTCTCGTAACAACGTCGAGTGTTGGGGGCACCATTATCAACTCTTTCCTAACTTACTCTCATGTTTTTGGTGTGTTTTTTATTTTTTTTAATGAGTTTGTACAACGTTGTTTGTAGGCCTCCACCCATCACTTATTGCTTAGTTAGTAAGCCTACATTGTATATAGAGAGAAACAAATCAGGAAGAGGGGCTAACTTCTTAACATTGTCATTTAGTTGATGAAGTTATGGCAATGAATATGAAGTGGTATGAAACCACGCTGCCAAATCAATACTACTTAATTTATGAGGCCACCTGAACCCAACCGGGCCACGTGACACACTAACTAGCTTGTATACAACGTTAACAACCAATGCTATAACGTTGACAGGGCAATGTACTTTAAGCCAGCCAGGATTACATAACACCAGTATTCATGGAGAATAGATCAATATAGACAGAGTGAATTTGAGACCAAAATTAGGCTACCAGTTGAAAGCCTGCATCATACCTTGCAACAGACCGCCTGCTGCTTCTCTCCGCGACACATCTTGTGAGTAAAATTATTTTTTTTTAAATAAATTGTTGTCTTACAAAACGTCATTTTATCTGGAATACTAAATGGAATGTAGATCAAATGTATTATTTCAAATATTTTTTTTTATCGAAGTCTTAGATCTGAATATAGACCTCATCGCCAAAGTTTCAGTAAAATTCCTAATGTCTATATGAGCGTATATGACTAAACTAAGTAGCAACAGAAAAAACAACAACTTTGAAAACCCACTACGGCAACACATTTGGCTGGCCTCAATACAAACATCCACACATTTGCTGAAGCAAGCAGAAACAGCTTAGAGATAGAGATACACCTGCTAATGTGACCTCAGCAATCGACTGTAAAGGTCGTTTGCACTTGCCAGGGACATTAGATCTACATTGTTACTAACCAGACAAGGAATGTTATAATGTACTTCTAATAGCTGGGGGTCTTATCAATAAGTAAGTAGGAGTCTGTTAATAACTAGTATGTACACAAAAGGCGCGCTGGCTGAGTGGTGGCTTCCGATCCCGGGGGTCGCAGGTTACAATCCTGGTGAAGACTGGGATCAGGGGCGTAGCTAGGAATTTTCCATTTTTTGGGGGACCCGGAGGCTTGACTTCTTTGGGGGCCCTTGCATTTTGTGTAACATTTAATTTTCTTTGTAAAAACACTTATTTGGGGGCCCCTTAAAGTGGGGACCCAGGGGATTTTCCAATTGTCCCCCCTCCTCCCCCCACCCTGACAGGGATTTTTAATTTCGGGATCTTTGGGCGCCTCTGACTCCAGCCAGCTGGCACCTGACATTACTATATAACCGAGGGCAACAGATACAGACGACCTCTAAATAGATCGTTACGCTTATCACCAAACTAGAATCTTCTACACCAGTGATACCCAAATTATGGCCCGCGACATGTTTCCATCCGGCCCGCAGAAACGTCGGCACACAAATTTTTTCTCAGATGGATTACCATGACCTTAACCAAGAAAAGTGAACGGATCTTTACATTTTGTGGAACATGATAATAAGCAATTAACATATTTGTTTTATAAATCAAATATGTCTGTTAAACACCACAAAAACACATTAAACGTCATTATGAAACCAATATATGCCGATATTCTTGGTTTGAACCGCGATAAAAGATTGATAATTAAACTACGCCTAGAGATTATGAGACTAGGCATAAAGATTGGTGGATTTATGAGAACATTAGCCAAACAAGAGGCGGTAAAGCTAGCTATAATGTTGTTTACATTTTGTAGACTAATGAAGCCATTTTCCTACGCGTAAAAATACGCTTCAAATTTCTCATTAATTAATGTAAGTACTAGATCTACGGGATTCTTGTAGATCTAGTTCTAAGTCAATTTCATTAGGTTTTTTGTATCTTTTCGGTCATGTGGCCCGCGACATGAGTGTCGAAAATTAAAATGGCCGGCAGGTTGAATTAAGTTGGGCATCACTGTTCTACACCCTATCTAAAGATCCAGCACTCTAGTCTAAACTAGAGCCTACTATCAATTAATGTTGGCGTGTTTGGATCTGTATCTCCAAACTAGAAGTTTACACACTCTGACTCTGAATAGATTTATAACCTACGAAGGCGTAACCGCGGGTTTTTTTTCGGGGGGGGGGGGGGGTAAAAATGTGCCTTTTTTAAAATCTATCATTCATTAGTTGTAAAGAGTAAAGTAATCGCTCTTACGAAAAGTGATAAAATCAGCTTCATTAAAAAAAAAACTTTCTTATGTTACTTATTTCATTTGTAAGTAATGAGTGTCCTAAGTATTATCGCTAAATATTACATACTAATTTTCTGTCCTGGGGTGTCTCAAAGTTGAAGGATTTTACCAGAAGGGTATTACTCTTGTTAAGCGTGAGTATTCGTTTGCTATGGCCGCATACATAAATATCCGTTTTATTCTACGCTTCGATTAGTTTTTTCATGGTGATTAGCTTGGGCTTAGAATAACGATTTTAAAAAAAGGGGAAGCATTGATTCGGTGTTTATTGGGAGAAGGGGAAGCAATGTTGACCTACAAGAGGCTAATTCAGTTTCGTTTTAAATGTGTGTTCTTACCAACTTCACGCCAGGCAACATTTAAAGTCTGCTGTTTTTCTTACCATCTCGTGTGGATCTTGACTTCTTGACAGTTTTTTGATGACAAACATGGTGGAATACAGGCCAATACCACCGTCTGCTAAATTGTTTTAAATAAGAATGCATTTTTTAAATCTCCATCTCGAAATCTGTAACAGAGACAGTTTTATAACCAGGTTCAAATGAGAGTAGGCTGACGTTACACTTTTGTTTCTAAGTATCCTCACAGTGTAGCTGAGATGGAGTAGGCCGACCTACACTGGCCAAACATTTTAGAATTACATACGTTAATAAACCAAACCTAATCTTATACTTCTAGAAATCGGTTAAACGAGTTACGGAGTTGGTAGACATTTGATATGTTATACATTTCTGGCCGATCGATAGAAAGTTAGAACGAGAGTGTTTCTGTGGTCAGTGTTTTCTAGGAGGCAAATCTGAAAGGGTAACTCTAAGCCCATCCTCCTGAAAGCAATAAATCATTTTGTCTCAAATCCGAAGCGAATGTTTTAGGAAGTCTTAAGCTAAATCCGGAAGATGTTATTGAACCATGGAACTATACTAACAAGAAAAAAGCCAAATGCAATAAATACAATCGTTATAGGTAACAGTGAGTTTTAGTTTACAATGGGACTTCTAAACACTACATTTTCAACCATTGCTCATTAATCATTATGATTGATCATGAGACAAGATTTGTGTAGTCGATAGCTCTATTCATCTGATTGAAATTTGCGTTTTTATTTTTATTTTGTTTTTCAATTAGCATCCATAACGAGTTAACGACTATATAATTCGACAGGGTAGTGTTTAGGAAATAATGTGATTGTGATACTTTTGAAGACACTAAAAGTACAGATGTGTAGGCTACCCTCCACCATTCCTTCTCTATCACACTGATTCCAATGTGACGCTAGAGCTATCCCATGATTCCATTAGTTGAAGAAAATCGAGCGTGTTTCGACCTAGTGACCCAAGGAACTAAATCTGGCCAGTTTGGGCCCAGGATCTAGCAGTTATGTCCTGTATCGGTCAGCGATGTCTCCAAGTCAAATCTAAAGCACTATTAGAATAACCGGGCACTGGACTCGTAATCTCTCAGAACTAGGGTAACAGGTGGCACGTGCTGGAACGTCTGAACAACTATAAATAGTATCACTAATCATGGCAAGGTTGCACAGCGTCTCTGGCAACGCACGAAACAACAGAACGACATAGACCTATCGTACAGATTCAGGATCTACTGAACAGAAGGTGATTCGAATACCTGGAGGTCTATAGACAATATATGCTAAGAGCTAGAGTAGGTCTAGTTGACATCTTGTGTTTCCACGTAGAAAAGGTCTCCGTACTTACTGTCTGCTTTCAGAGAATACTTCAAACACAGACCTCTAACATACTGTCTGCTTGAAGGGAATACTCTAACAACAGACCTCTAACATACTGTCTGCTTGAAGGGAATACTCCAACAACAGACCTCCAACATACTGTCTGCTTGAAGGGAATACTCCAACAACAGACCTCTAACATACTGTCTGCTTGAAGGGAATACTCCAACAACAGACCTCCAACATACTGTCTGCTTGAAGGGAATACTCCAACAACAGACCTCTAACATACTGTCTGATTGAAGGGAATACCCCAAACAACAGACCTCTAACATACTGTCTGCTTGAAGGGAATACTCTAACAACAGACCTCTAACATACTGTCTGATTGAAGGGAATACCCCAAACAACAGACCTCTAACATACTGTCTGCTTGAAGGGAATACTCCAACAACAGACCTCCAACATACTGTCTGCTTGAAGGGAATACTCTAACAACAGACCTCTAACATACTGTCTGCTTGAAGGGAATACTCCAACAACAGACCTCTAACATACTGTCTGCTTGAAGGGAATACTCCAACAACAGACCTCTAACATACTGTCTGCTTGCAGGGAATACTCTAACAACAGACCTCTAACATACTGTCTGATTGAAGGGAATACCCCAAACAACAGACCTCTAACATACTGTCTGCTTGAAGGGAATACTCCAAACAACAGACCTCTAACATACTGTCTGATTGAAGGGAATACTCCAAACAACAGACCTCTAACATATTGTCTGCTTGAAGGGAATACTCCAAACAACAGACCTCTAACATACTGTCTGCTTGCAGGGAATACTCCAACAACAGACCTCCAACATACTGTCTGCTTGAAGGGAATACTCCAACAACAGACCTCTAACATACTGTCTGATTGAAGGGAATACCCCAAACAACAGACCTCTAACATACTGTCTGCTTGAAGGGAATACTCCAAACAACAGACCTCTAACATACTGTCTGATTGAAGGGAATACTCCAAACAACAGACCTCTAACATATTGTCTGCTTGAAGGGAATACTCCAGCCGCAGACCTCAAACATACACTTGTAAAGAATAATTCTAAACACAGACCTCTAACATTCACTTGAAGAGAATACAGAATACTCTAACCACAGACCTCTAACATAAACTCGTAGAGAATAATTCTAACCAGCAAACTATGTCCTAACAGAGCGCATGTTTCCTAGTATGACAAAATAAGTTAAAGATAACACAGTTAGGACCTATTTATAAGTATGTTGTCATCTGTGATGACATTTGAAACTGTGGAGTTCGAAAAAAAAAAATCTTGTCAAAGTGATCTACCTTTAAAGTACCCTATTGGTTGTAAATTAGACCAGACAAAAAATCTTTGAGGATTCTTAGCATGGGATGGCCAACACAAAATTATTTTATGTGAAGGGAGGTTATCATGGAGTTATTTATCATGTATAATGGACCACGGACAAAGAGTTTGGCAAAACCAGACGCTCACTCTACAGCAATCAACATGGATGTCTACAAGGCCTGCGTTCTGAGAAAAACTAAACTCATTCCACTTGCGTTGCCTCCGAAGGATCTTGAAAATCATATGGCAAGAGAGTGTGCAATACTGAGATCCTTGCGCGAACGGGTCTTCCCAGGATCTTTACAGTCCTCAGAAAATTCAAGAGGAACTGGGCGCCCTCACCTCCGTTATGTGGGTGTAATAAAATGGGACCTCCAAACAGTGAACATTGATACTGACAATCGCCCAAGACCGCACTACGAAGAGTGAGATGGTGACCAAGAAAGCTATGGACAGCGAGAAAACATGGGCCTCTGCTCTGGAAGAAAAGCGTGACATATGAAAACTGGCCGGCTCCTCTACCACCAAAGCAAAAGCCACCTTACCCTGCGATATATGTGGACAGGAGTGTCTCTCCAAAATAGGTCTCCACAGCCACATGAAACCAAGTGTTCTATGTGATGAACCCTAGTCATTCTACCACTGAAGGAGGCCAATGCTAAAAATAATATTTTCAGAATTTAATAAAAACAAGTGTTTGTTAGCCATCTTGATGAATTATTGATAGTTACAAAAAAAAGAGTATATAGCAGAAAGTATAACAATAATTGACCTATCTTTAGACCATACATCAATAGAACAGGTAAATGTACATCAACATTCTTGTTAAACTAAGAATAACAGAACAACATTGAGTTCCATGAGATAGATCTACATACTTTATTTTAAAATTCAATTTCACTCCCCTTTCTAGTTCCAACTGCATCACACCAAGTCAGGGGAGACAATATGAGGAAAAGTTCAGACTCATCACAATTAGATTTTGAATTATGATTAATCCACATATTTTGTTGATGAAATGTGAAGTAATTACTGCTAAACCAAGGAGTTAGTTAAATGAAGATGCCCCTTCATAATTTGTATATACACCAAGTTTAAGTAGAATGTATGTTCACATTTAGTCAGCATTAGACCAAAACGATTATTTATTCAAACATTGCCAAGAGTACTTTAAAATGTTAATGTTACCAGACAACCACCAACATTGCACCAGAATAAACCTTCAAGAGGAAAATATTTTGCTGCACCTGACGATGTAAAATCTAAATTATGTAGTCCTCTGATAACACAGTTGTTGAGTACATTCATTTATTAATGTAGAAAAGTATAACTGACTTCCTGTACAGTTCCCTAGGCCATCTTGACATTATAAATAGAATGCAACTTTATCAGTCTTAAGTATAATGGTAACAACCAATAATATACTTTTGTTTGTTTGATTATAAAGCATACTTTTTTCAATTTACAGCAAAAAGTATTGTATTTTAATAAAACAACAAATAAATGTTAAAACAATTTTTTACAAAGTTTCTAATGTGAATAAATAATTTTAATGAACGCTAACTTCCTCCATAGAAACCATTTGGTCAACTTCAGCTACCATTTTAAGAGCTAGTGATGATGTGTCAGGGTCAAGGTTAATGAGTCTGTTACTGGATGCTGCAAGATCGGTAATGGACACTCTGCCATTCTGTCTTATGTAGCGTGCGACTGCTTCCAATTCTTCCATTGTGATGTAGATGAACTTTCCTCTGTCGTCAATGACCCCAGTCAGGCGACCTTCTGTCTGCAGGTCCTGCACTCTCTGTATTACATCCTGAACATTGAGTTTAAAATAACCTGCCAGGTCTTCCAGCATAACAACTTTGGTTTCCTGAAATAAATCAAACAGACTGAAACACCTTTACACCCAAAGACATCTGTTTTAAACATATGTAAGATGAAAACAATAAATGTTCCAGAGGCACTTCAACTCGTGAAACTATAATTAAATGATAGCATTTGTTACATCATTTCCTGAATAACAAAACAAGTGGTCAAAAAATAGTTTAATTAGGCAATGGTAGATATTTGTTTTTTGTTTGCAATTTTTAAAATAATTCATCAAAACTATTTTACTTTTATATTTATATACATTAGGAGTTGTTATAGTTAAATAAAGAATTCCCCCAATCCAATAGATTGAACTGGGGTCTCAAAAAAAATTTAAAGTTTAATTCAGCATTAAAAGTTTTATAACATATGACATTGGGGTTTCCAAAGGTTGTCAATGCTAGGGAAGCGAGTGAGGATAAACCCCCATTTTCCAAGAAATACTTCTAAGACCTTAATCTTTAAGATCCTCTGACAATCAAATCCATCTTCAGGCCTTCAAGTAAGAATGAAAATAAATGTGGCAGAACTTGTTCTTTCTTGTTGATAGAAGAAAGGATAAAGGCAATCCACTGGCACCTCAAAGCATCAACTGGTACATGCTGGGGATGCACCTCAGCTTTCATAATGCAACTAATCTAGGAGAATGAAAATTCTGATTCCAAATTTCAGATTTGTGGCTATGTTACCTTGTGTAAGCATGTAGGTCTTGAAAATGACAAGTTGTAAAAATAACTCAACTGCTTGCACATTTTATTTTACAAAATAATATTATGCTAATAATAGCTAGTCCCTTCCTTCTGCCATTGATGCTTTTTGAGAGAGGTCTAGGTTTTATAGTGTCCCCATCCAAAGGTCTGCATCATAAGTATTAACATATGAAGGGAAAAAATATTTCGAAGATGATTAGAAATGGTGAGTGTGAAATTGTAAAGCAGACTAGATCTAGGATGTGATGATTCCACAGAGTATGCCCAGGGTACTTTCCAATACTTACCTTTTTATCTAGGATTGTACTGAAGAGCTCTAAAGATAGAGAATGGACATTGGCTAAACCTAACTTATTCCATGTTTATTTCAGTTATAAAAAGCCTAACCAAAACCAAAAACTTTTTTGAAATGCTAGAATTATTCATAAACCTATGAAAACCCCTTCAGCTTACACTTAATGACAAGAACACATATGATATAAATATGTAGTTTACAGCTAAAAAAAAAAAAAAAAATTTAAAACCAAATAAGAAAGCAAAATAGTTAACAATATTTTTAAATAAATTTTTATAAAATAATAATTTTTAAACACTGACCTTAATATAATTGATAAACTGACCCAAGAGAGATTCACTCTGTAAAAAAAAAATAATTTTTAAACAAAATTTTATAAATGTCATTTCATCTGGCATACCTATAAATGGTCTACTTTTTCAGAGTTTAATATATTCTTATGATTCAGTTCTAAATTTTCCATTTTGCTTGTCTAACCACACCAATCACCAAACATATTTCTAAGCAGTTAATAAATGTTTATCAAGGTGGAGTAACATAAATGCCAGCAGTGAAAAATTTCTGCGAAAAGATTCAGTTAATTTTTTTAAATACATTTATCAAGGAAAAAAAAAAGTGATCTAAGAGCTAAAAACTTTAAATGTGAAGTCAGTAAGCACTAAACTTTAAATGTGAAGTCATTTAGCAATACATTTAAATGTGTAGTCAGTAAGCACTAAACTTTAAATGTGAAGTCAGTAAGCACTAAACTTTAAATGTGAAGTCAGTAAGCACTAAACTTTAAATGTGAAGTAAGTAAGCACTAAACTTTAAATGTGAACTCAGTAAGCACTAAACTTTAAATGTGAAGTCAGTAAGCACTAAATTTAAATGTGAAGTCAGTAAGCACTAAACTTTAAATGTGAAGTCAGTAAGCACTAAACTTTAAATGTGAAGTCAGTAAGCACTAAACTTTAAATGTGAGGTCAGTAAGCACTAAACTTTAAATGGGAAGTAAGTAAGCACTAAACTTTAAATGTGAAGTCAGTAAGCACTAAACTTTAAATGTGAAGTCATTTAGCAATATATTTCAAAAGTGAAGTCAGAAAGAAATAAACTCTAACATTTAGATCTGCTGTGAGGTCAGCTTCTCCTTCCTCCTCTACAGAAAACATTTCTTTCATCTTCAGATACTCTTCATGCTCCCTGGCCTCCTGCTCAGCTTTCCTTTGCTTTTCTTCTTCTTCCTAAACTCAAACACACACCCAAAAAGATTAGGTCAAAAACACGAACTTAAAAAAGGTTAAAACAAGTACCATCGTTTTAAAAAGTCTTCTCGACTTCCATACAAAATAGGCATGTGTGGGTCTAAAGTGTTGCTAATGTGATTGTATTGTTTGGCTGGTTGATGATGTTTTATTAGTATTACAATGCTAATATTAATAAGTATTCAAAGAACTGATTGTTATGAAGATATGGTTCAGTGTGAGCCTGGTTCATCTAAAATCTAAGCAATGGATGACCTACAGACAAAGAGAATGGCCAATCTCTCAATGATGGCCTTTGGGAGAATTCCTTCCAATTGCTCAAGTGTCTAAAAGGCCTCAGCACTGTCATAAGCCACTGTATTAAATAACACTAAACACTGTCTATCCAATCTTGCTTAAATAATGCATACAGTTGTGTAGATTCAATTTTAAATATTTCTTATTCCATTGTAGAATTTTTTTTGATGACACTATTCAAAAGCATCTTAGCTTTATTCAATCAAGTTGCAAATTACTAGTACATCATCAATAATTTGAGATGTACAAAATTTGTAGAGCTAACATATATTCAATTTTAAAATGTCAAGGAAAATAATATTTTTTTTCCTTACTCTGATTGCAGCTTCTTGTTTATCTATTTCCTCTTGCTTTTTCCTTTGTGCTTCAAGTTCTTTTTCTCTCTTCTTCTTGTCTTCTCTCTCTCTTTCTTCTTGCTTTAATGTAAATAGAAAATATAATCCATAACTAGGAAGATATTCTGAAAATTATAAAGAGTAATCACAAACTGTCCTGATCCTATTTATAAATATAGTTCATTTGTTATTGATTAAATATAGCTGTTAAATAATTTATTTTTGTCAAAGTACTTCACGCATTGCTTTTCTTTCAGCCTTTTCTTGAAGTTTCTTCATTTTTTTAGCACCAATTTTTCCTTCAGGAGGTTCAATTTCTGGTAGGTCTTCATCATCATCTTCACCTTAGATAAATTAATAATAATTTTAATAATAATTTTATTTATAAAGCGCTGTTAACAAATAAAATGTAGGCTCAAGGCGCTGTAACAACATTACAAACAAAAACACGAGAGCTAAAATGACAGTTAATCTAAAAAAGTTTTAAACAGATAGGTCTTAATGTTCTTCTTAAAAGTGGTGTAGCATGTTGTCTGTCTGAGATCAATGGGGAGTGAGTTCCAAACCTTTGGTCCGTGAACTGAAAAAGCATGCAGACCGTAGCTTTTGAGGGAGAAACGTGGCACTACTAAAAGCATTGAGTCCATTGAGTGCAGGGCTCTCTGGGGGGAATATGGAGTAATCCGCTAAGGTACAGGGGCATCTCATTGTTATATATACACTGATGACAAAGTGTGGCGACCTTGTAATCGATTCTCGCTTTCACGGGAAGCCAATGGAGCGTGCGCAAGAGCGTAGTAGCAGAATCTTGTCTAGTTTTTTTTAAGGACTATTCGAGCGGCATTGTTCTGCATACGTTGCAGCTTGGCTATTTTGTCATCAGGTATACCTACTAGCACGGCGTTGCAGTAGTCAAGGCGGGAGAGTATGAATGCCACAGCTAGCGTTTTTGTTGACTGTTGTTAAATATGGTCGGATCTGGCCTTATCTGCGCAGCTGCAGATAAAGACCTTTGCAGAGCTGACTTATGTGTGGGTCGAAAGATAGTGTTGAGTCGAAGAAAACTCCAAGATTCCGCACTACATGGACAAAAGGAACATGGCAGTTTGTGATAAAGAGAGAATCTGTGCTTTCAACTTTTGAGACATTGTTCCTAGAGCCAATCTTAATTATTTCTGTCTTGTCTTCGTTCATCTTGAGTTTGTTTTCAACCATCCAATCGCTCACCCTTGCAACGGTACTACTGATTTTCTCTGCCAGATGCGACACCTCTGAGGGTACTGATGAATCGTATAACTGTGAGTCATCGGCAAAGAAATTGTATAAGATGCCGGTTGGCCGTATGACACCGCTGAGTGGATATGTGTACATAGTGAACAGTACTGGGCCTAGAACTGATCCTTGGGGTACTCTGTACTTCAAAAGTAAGCTTGTTGATTCCGTCCCGCTAACAACGACACTTTGGGTGCGTTCCGTCAGGTAGGATCCAAGCCACTTTAGGACGACTCCTGCTAAACCAAAAGTTGCAGAGAATCTGGCCATCATAATTTTATGGTCTAGCGTATCAAAGGCTGCGGACAAGTCCAGCATGGAAAGAATTGATATGTGGCCTTTGTTGGAATTGTGAAGTAAGTCGTTTAGTACCCTGACCACTGCTGTCTCTGTGCTACGGCACTTCCTATATGCAGATTGAAATTCTTCCAAGAGACAGTACTGTTCAAGATGAGAAAGAATTTGCGCTAACACGATTTTAAATGACATTCTTAATGAGATGTTTCATTGAATGAGACAGGTAAATAAGCACTATTTCCATTCAATACAAAGTTGAAGTGTAGAAAACAATGCAGACTGAACAGTACTGTGATATTATTTGACATGAATATGTAAATAGTACTACTTAGTAAACAAATAGAAACAAAGACATTTAGTATAAAGAAGATAAAATTGTATTCTTACTTGAATCCTCATATCCTGCATTTCTTGATGGCCTTCCCACACGTCGTCTAACTCGAGCTGGTCCGGCACGTCTGTCATTTGCTGCCTGAGGTAGGGCAGCACCAGGTTGTCTTTGTGTTGTTGCTTTAGTGGAGGCTGTAAGTTCAGAAATAAAAAAAATTCCTGATGCATACAACTTATCAACATAAAAACTGATTTTAAAAAAAAATACTTCACTACAGCAATGAAAGAAAACAAAATACATTTATTCAGTTAGAACATATAAAATATAAATGTTTATAACTTACTTTTTATTCAATTTTCATAAAAGTATAAAATCATGGGATACTGCCCCCCTCCTTTAGTTTAGTTACTAATTGACCCTTTTCCAGTTTTATGTCATTCAGCAATATCTCTACATGGCTGATCTAACGTTTTCTCTGAATATATATCATATCACTGATTATGTGATTTCTGTTTATTTTTTTATTTAAAAAAAGAAATACTTCCATACCAAAAAAGATCTATTATAATTGATCGACAAAGTCTACTAATAAAAGTAAAAATAGATTCTAAAAAGTCCTGCATGCTCTAGCACCTTTTTACCATTTATCTTAGTCAGATCACACACCATCCTCCTGATTTTCTGCCCTTTTACACCAGCAGAGGTTGTTGGTTTTTTTCTATCTCGATAGACAACTTTGGACTGATAACTAAAAGACTATTTTGTGCTAATCATTTGTAATTTTTATTTGTTTGTAGCTGATGAAAGTCGCATGGCCCAAACATCCTTTGTTTTTACTTTGGTCCAGCAGGGTTTCCTCCTATATTAAAAGCCTCTATATGCATGTTAATTGTATTTCTATAGATAGAATCAAACTTTTATTTGGTAGTTAATTATATACTCTAGACTAGATCTAGCATCTGATATATCTTCTTATTAAATCTTATAAAATATGGATATTACTTAAAAAAAGAAGATGATTATTTAAATGTACTACTAGACGAGTGTTCATAGGTCAATCTAGCCATGCAAATGCATGATCGGGATGATCATGTTCATAACCAATCATCCAATCAATGATTTAAATTCTGTAGATATATGTTATGTAAAATGTAGATTCTAGTATCGGTATACAGTCTAGATGATGTATGATACTTACTTACTTTGAGTTATATATATTATACTACTTATACTTATATACTATGTCTATAGTAATAGTCATAATGATGTTAAATTGTTATATGACCAGATCTAGATCTAGACCTCTACCAGTCAGTCTATATAGATCTGAGTCTATCATTAGTATCATCTATGACTATTCTATGCCATGTTGTTAATATTGTTATGAATTTTTATTTTTTCATTTACTCATCATTTACTTTTAATGATTTAGAGAGAGAGAGGCAATATGAGGCAATAGACTATAAATACATATTGCAGAAGTGAAACTTCTTCCTTTAATACAATCTAAATAATTTTTAATTCTAAATAATTTTTAATTAACACAGAGATATAATTTAATAGCAATTACATTGTAGTGTTCATTGATGGTTCTCAGTGTCCAATGAAGGGGAAAGCATGAATAGACTCAGTTTATTTTAAAATAAAATCTAGACTATGAGTGGTAATTCAAAGGAACACAGCTATTTTTATTGTCCTTCAGACAGTGGCTTTAGTTGCAGAATAAGAATCCGCTTTCAGTTTTTTTTGTAAGTTAAACCTTCACCAAATAAAAAAATAAAAAATAAAAATTTGACCTTGTTCCCGAAAGTCGGTGTTCAGATAAAAGAATCTACTAACTATACTTAAACTTAAATACTAGTAACTAGATCTATGATTCTATCTATAATATATTATAAGTCTTAGTCTATAGCAGTGATTCCCAAAGTGGTCTGTATAGACCCCCAGGGGTCTACGACGACTTTCAGGGGGTCTACGAAAGTTAAAAAAGGAATTGGGGGTCTATGAGATGTAAATGGGAGTCTACAAGAGTGGATCACGATTTAAAAAGGTCGTGACTTTAATTAAAATCTAAAAATTATGTAATTAACAATTACGTTATACAAATATAAATTATTTAAATTTTAATCCTATTGTTCGAATGAAAAATTATTTCAATACCTCATTTAAATAGCTTAATTTAGTCTATAGGGAATTTGTATTTAACTTGGCCAAATATAATTATTAAATTACACAGTGGTATTAATTTTCGAAAAAAGTTTCTTCTTTCCATGTCACACTTGTATTGCCTATGTGTCTTTTATGCAACAAGTTTTATTTAGACACTTTGAAACCACCTAAGTTAAAAGATCTTTTGAGACGATGCCACCCTGATAAAATGGATGAAGATTTTAAAAGCTTTTGAACAATCAATGATAAAGTTGAGAAAAGACCTACAGTGAACAAAATCCTCGCTTTGGTATAAAAAAAGAGAAGATGATGGTTTGCAAGTGTCTTAAAATATGCTTAACTTATTGTGAATTTCGGAAAACATCACACAATAGGCGATAAAATGATTTTTTCATCCACTGAAAAAGTTTTAAGAACTATTTTGTCCACAAACCTACATCTGATAGTATTACAGAATTCCTCTAAGCAGCAAAACAATTCAAAGGCAATTGATGAAATGAGTTTCTAACAGAAGTGGACGAGTCAAACTTGCCTGGTAATAAACATTTAGTATTGGCGAATGTTCGTTTTAGTACGGGTCAAGAAATCCTCGAAAAAAAAACTTCTTTTTGCGAAAACTGATAATTAATATTTAATCTTTTGAAGGACTACTTTAAAGAATGTCAGTATCAATGTGTGGAGCACCTTTCATGGTTGGGATCTATTGTGAATAGTGAAAAAATGGTAGAATTCTTAAATATCTTTAATTTGTTATTAACGCAGTTAACTGAAGCAACATGTTAAATACGCCATCATTTTGTCCTTCAATATGAAGTTTGATGGCTGTCAAAAAGCTTTATTTTAATTTTTTTTTCTTTTTGACTTTGTATCGGAACCCTTGGATGTCAAAGATCTAATTTTAAATTGAAATTTAATCAGACTGAAATCAGACATTGCTTTTTTAACAGACTTGTTTCATAAATTCATTGAAGTTTACTTACATGTGGCCATAGGCGCAGCCAGGATTTTTTTCGGTTTTTCGGATTTTTGTACCCCAATCCCCTTCATAGCTACGCCCATGCATGTGGTTGTTATTACTTTTTTCATTCTTCACCTTAAATACGTTAGACATCATTGAACAAGAAAGCACATTGGAAGTTCATAAATCAGAAAAATTACAGTTCAGCAATATTAGCTAACCAGGGGGTCTACCGAATACTGGAAAACATGACAAGGGGTCTACGAGCGAAAAAAGTTTGGGAACCACTGGTCTATAGTCTAGACTAGAGTCTAGTATTAGTAGTATATATTGATAATATTCTATATTTCTATATTATAATATATATAATTATTTAATATTAGTATTATTATTACTATTAGTAGTATACTATTAGTAATTAGTCTATAATCATTCCTTCAAACTTGAATTGAAACAAACTATGACTATGAAACATTCTTACATTATTCAGTTGATAAATCATTAATTTAATTTGATTAATTCACTCAATTAAATAATTGTCATTGATTTCATTGATCATTGGTCATGATTGGTCATTGATGAAATTGATGTCATGATGATTGAATGATTTAAAAAATTAATAATTAATCATTTAATAAATTGAGATTTGATTTTAGATCTAGAATTATAAAAATGTTTTATTATACTTACAAGAAGAGAATTTAGATATAAGTGAAACAATACAAATAATTAATAAAAGTACTCCAGCTGTCACAATATAAATAGTAGAAGGATCTACGATTGCCATTTTGAGCTGTTAAAATCTTTCAGGTAGCTTAACTAGAATTATTTCCCTTGTATTCTACTGCGATATCGGCAAATGAAACGTTGTTTCGCATAATAATATATTAATTATGCTTAATAACTATATATAATAACTGTTGCAGTTACGTCCAGTTACACAGTGTAGTATTGCCCTGAAAAAGCTCAGTAGGGAATCGGCGCCCTAGGTATCACTATCCCGATTAGTCGTTGGAAAGGATTTTATCCAGCGACCAGGCATGGACGGGAGATCTTCACCCTTAGTCCTGTATGAGGGTTCTACATTGTTAGTGACAATTTAACAATTACGTGGCGCACCGCGCTTAAGATCCGGCCCGCTCGCTACAAGCGGCCGAGAGCAGCGTAGCCACGGAGAATTTACCTCATATTTAATGTAACCGCTGCAAAAACTGCGAAGAAACAACTAGTTCAGCTCGCCCGTAACTAAAGTAATCCCACGCTGGCCTGGTTCGCTACCCGTCATTTGCCTATCTAGTTTTACTACTCGTCGTTTCCACGGAGGTGTGACGATGAGGCTACATGAGGCTACGTCTTAGGTGTCACGATGAGGCTACATGAGGCTACGGGAGTTGGAATCCTCCGTGTTTAGTGTTACCATACACATGGATGCCCTTAAGTCATAAGACCAATAAATAAGACATTTTATTCGATAAAATTATAGGCTGTAATTTGGTCTCCGAATAACTCATGATCGCTGAGAAGGATTTTTTCAGTGGGCAGGCGTGAACTAGCAGTTTTTCACCTCCAGTCATGTCTGAAGGCTCCTCATTGATATCAACCATTACTGGGAATTGAGTCTGGCCTTATTACGGGGTATTAGTCGTTTACTTTTTACAGTGTTGCCCTCAAATGGAACCAGAAGGACTCCACGATCGTAGGCCTACTGGAAATGTTGGAATATATCTGTTGAAAATTATTTTCTCCATACAAATTTGTTTTATGCTATTTCTTTTGTATTATTATTATTATTAATATAAAATAATATGTAAACGGTGTTTAAATAAAATTTATTTTTTTAAAAGTTTGAAAAGCCTATCACATGACCTATTTTGAAACGCAGAATTTATTTCATAGAAATAAAAATATATACTATGAATTTCAGTACATATCAGATTCCTAGGTGTCCACCCAACGCTAAGGGTAGGCCTACCTGACTTGAGTTGGGGAAAGTAAAGGCAGTTGGTCATTGTGCTGCTCGTTAACCATTGGCCAAAGAAACTTGACTTTAACATCATCTGCCTCTTAGATCGCAAGGTCTGAAAGGGAAATTTTACTTACTCATAAGGTCAAAAACTGCTTTCTCAACATTAATAATTTTACTACATTTTATTATTATTATTTTTATTTATTTATTTGTATATTTGTTTGCACAGGATTCCAGCAATAGTTGCTTTTTATCTTACTTATTTTCTTCTTTTTTTTTTCGATTCTTTTGCATTTTGATTCCAATTAATACATTTCTACACTGTTCAAGATTATAATTATGATTTGTGGCTTCGTAGCGGCTACTTGAGATCATACAACTCCACCTAACCAATAACAATTCGTATGTGACTGGACATGTCATCAATAGGACGTTGGAAAGTTGTTGGTTTCTTTATAGATTCATCCGAATATATTCATATCAACGTCGATCTCTATCAGAAATAATGGCCTTAAGTTTCTTGTTTAGCGTTTAGTGTGTATAAGGAATTGACGTCTACTAGAAGCACTATATACGGATGTAGGGTATTTACAACAATGCTTTAGATTAGTATTAGATTTTAAAGTGCAAAAGATTTTTTTTAGATCACGCCGCTCAAAGTGTTGTATTTAATGAGAATATTATAAAATCTTTTTTAAAATTTACTCGCATTCATAAGGCCCTTTCGGTGGCCTATCCGCCAAATTAGGTGCGGCCCACCGGGCATTTGCCCGATTGTCCATATAGCCAATCCGCCCCTGCTTGAGACTTACCTAGAATTTCGATAGTCATGTTGCTTAGTACGTTTTATAATTCATTATTATTCACCATCGACGGACTTGGAAAGGTGACCGTTTGATGGAATCATCCCCACTCCGAAAATGTCAGATGGAATATAGATAGATAGATAGATAGATAGATAGATAGATAGATAGATAGATAGATAGATAGATAGATAGATAGATAGATAGATAGATACATACATACATACATACATACATACATACATACATACATAGATAGGCTACATAGATAGATACATGGATGGATGGATGGATGGATAGATAGATAGATAGATAGATAGATAGATAGATAGATAGATAGATAGATAGATAGATAGATAGATAGACCGACAGACAGACAGATACATACATACATACATACATACATACATACATACATACATACATACATACATACATGGATGGATGGATGGATGGATAGATAGATAGATAGATAGATAGATAGATAGATAGATAGATAGATAGATAGATAGATAGATACATACATACATACATACATACATACATACATACATACATACATACATACATACATACATACATACATACATACATACATACATACATACATACATACATACATACATACATACATAGATGCATAGATAGGCTACATAGATACATGGATGGATGGATGGATAGATAGATAGATAGATAGATAGATAGATAGATAGATAGATAGATAGATAGATAGATAGATAGATAGATAGATAGATAGATAGATAGACCGACAGACAGACAGATACATACATACATACATACATACATACATACATACATACATACATACATACATACATACATACATACATACATACATACAACATACATACATACATACATACATACATACATACATACATACATACATGGATGGATGGATAGATAGATAGATAGATAGATAGATAGATAGATAGATAGATAGATAGATAGATAGATAGATAGATAGATAGATAGATAGATAGATAGATACAGAATTAGATATGTCTTAAATTAAGACATTTTCTATCATTGTGAATTGAACAAGAAAAGCGGCCCTATTATCGCGCTCACCGTAGAGAAATTTCTGAATCTACTCCCAGCATGGGCGTAGCCAGGATTTGTTTTTTCGGTGGGTGGGGGGATTTTTTTCTCCCCACCCATGGCAAAAAAAATATGTGTGTGTGTGTGTGCGTGCGTGTGTCTTAATCTTTATTACATTCTGACCCTTCATTCTTTCGGAAGACGTTTAATGTGCCCTAGAATAGGTTCTTCCTGGAGTTAGTGGACTCCACGCCATGTGTTATTATTACTGAATTAGATCCTCCCGCGTCGTTCGGTGCATTGGGCGGCAAGCTGTTTCCACAAAAATCTAACTCTGGCAATGTCTGAAGCCTCTTCCCACCTGCTCTGAGGACCTCCATGAATGTGTGACGCCAAGTTGTACTAGGATGTCATCGCAACCATTAAGTATGCGTAATTCATTTTGTCGGAGAACATGTCCCGCAAACCTCAGGCGACGCTCTGTCACAACCTTACTAAGGGGTCGACTAGAAATGTGTTACCTCTCAGCCCTACGCTCTTGAAATTAGGTGACTGTAATTTGCTTTAGATTTTAAATCGAAAAGGGAAGTTTTATAGTCAAAATCATCTGATTGGGGGGGGGGGGGTTTAAACAAAAAAATCTCTGGATTTTTTAAATTCAAAATCCCATTTAGCTACGCTCAAAGAATTTGGTGACTGTAGTTTGCTTTAGAATAATATTGAAGAGAGAGCTTTTCAACCTCAAAACTCTCGGGGGGGGGGGTTAAACTCAAAAACATCTAGAAGGGTTTTAAACTTTTAAAAAAAAATGGAGGAGGGGGATTTAAACTCAAAACCTCCCAATGGCTTGTCTACGCTCAAAGAAATTTAGTATGTAATTTGATTTTTTTTTATTTTGAAGAGGTATTTTTTAGCATCAAACCCCGCTGAAGGGGGGTTTAAACTCAAAACCCCATTTGGCTACGCTCATAGCATTTTGAGTGCAAAATTTGCTTTTTCATATTGAAGAGGTATTTTTTAACTTCAAACTTGCTGAAAAGGGGGGGGGTTAAACTCAAAACCCATTAGGCTACGCTCATAGCATATTTTGAGTGCGTAATTAGCTTTTTTTTATAATAAAGAGATATTTTTTATCTTCAAACCCCGCTGAATGGGGGTTAAAACTCAAAACACCTTTACCTACGCTCATAGAATTTTGAGTGTGTAATTTGCTTTTTTTATATTGAAGTGGGGGTTTATCGTAAATTTCGGAAGGGGTCTTCCTTAGCTAAGCTCTTGGAATTTGGGGATTGTTGTTTGCATTTTTTTGTTTTGTTTTATACAAGAGGGGGATTTAACTGCTAAACCCCCTGGTAGTGGGTTTTAAACTCAAAACTCCCCTTGGCTGTGCTGGGGCAAGTGATGGTTTAGTATTAAAATCTCACCTAAAATAAACAAAATCGAAGCAAAAAATGAGTCACTAAATTCCGGGTTAACCCCCCCCCCCATGGCTACGCCCATGACTCCCAGCCTCAGGTATAGACTTTAAAACATTGTTTTTAATTATCTTTGCCTAATAGGCCTAACCTAATTTGAAAAAAAAACAACTTTTTTTTTTGTTTGTTTGTTTTCCATGTTTCGGATGTTCCTTCAGAGTTGAAGATAATTACTTCCTAGTCCAAACCTCCCGCAGGACGACGGGGGATGGAAGCGGGCAGGGTTTGAACCCGGGACCATCGATAAATCTGAACGACAGTCCAGCGTGCAAACCGCACGACCAGGCAGCCATCCGCACGACCAGGCAGCCATCTGTTAAAAAATAATCAGTTAATTAATTACATAGTTAATTTTGTGGCGTACAAAGGATTCAGGTGCCCGGGTCAGCATTGCTTGAAATGACGTATCACTGTACGTAATTTATACAGAAGTAGTTTTTGTAATTTTGCACTCGTTGTCAAAGTTATTTTTTTCAACCAGATCCTTCTTAATGGTTGGCAATGTAAAGTCATACAAAAGCTCCAGTCCCATAGAAGCTCTGATAGTTTAAAGAGAGCTTTAGTTAATAATTTATGTAGTGTTTTGAGTTTTGCTCCCCAACCCCCGGCGCCCAAGGCGACTGCACTCCTCGCATTACGTATATTATAAATGGCCATGTTGACAGTTAAAAGATTGTAACACACTACAGGAGCAGAATGACATGGTCCTTAAAGTTCCTTGACTCTAGTTTAACCCACACAACTGAATCAGAAGGACATGGTCCTTAAAGTCCCTTGACTCTAGTTTAACCCACACAACTGAATCAGAAAGACATGGTCCTTAAAGTCCCTTGGCTCTAGTTTAACCCACACAACTGAATCAGAAAGACATGGTCCTTAAAGTTCCTTGACTCTAGTTTAACCCACACAACTGAATCAGAAGGACATGGTCCTTAAAGTCCCTTGACTCTAGTTTAACCAACAAAACAGAATCAGAAAGACATGGTCCTTAAAGTCCCTTGACTCTAGTTTAACCCACATAACTGAATCAGAAAGATATGGTCCTTAAAGTCCCTTGACTCTAGTTTAACCCACACAACTGAATCAGAATGACATGGTCCTTAAAGTTTCTTTGACTTTAGTTCAACCCATACAACTGAATCAGAAGGATATGGTCCTTAAAGTCCCTTGTTTCTAGTTTAACTAAATAAATCTAGAAAGGTAGGGTGTGCTTTAAAAAAGGGGGTAGAAATTAATTTTGCAAGAGAAAGGATGAATACGCGACTAAGAAAAGAAAGATAGAATGAAAGAGAAAGAAGGTAATAAGAAGACAAGATGGAATGGATGGAACAGTGAGAAAATTATTTATCTTATCTTATAAAAATACAGACATTACTTCAAAAAAGAAGAGCAAGGAACAGAGACAAAGAAGTTAAAGAAAGAGAGACGTAGAACGAGAAGAAAGATGATAGAAAGTAGGAATGGATGGAAGCTGGACAGATAGAACATGTGATCAGAAGGAGAGAACTCACTCCAGGCCCAGCTCTTGTCACACATCCCTCCCTGTCACCAGCTTGTGACAAAACGCGGAGTGGCAACTCGTCACATAACGAAAAGCGATGTGGGATGTACATCTATCTATTTGAACTGTCTTTATGGATTGATTTCTAATCCTGGATAGTCTACGGATTTCACCGGGTTTTTTTTCTCTTTTCGTCTGGACAGCAGAAACAGCCTTCAGACAACAGAGACGGGAGCCAGTGCTCAGTCAGGCAGCGCGAGTCTGTGACTTCTGAGGCAAGTAAGATCGATTCTGATCACGTGGCGGTAGAGTAACGTTTAAAAACTAAACATGTGACGAGGAAACATTGAAACTTGGCAGCACACCCGAGGGTTTACCACAGTAATGGAAGAGGTGGCAGCTGCTACATGGGCGTCACTCTGAAGTTTCAAGGTTTAAGACAAGTTTTACTTTGTTATTTTTCTGTTGCTGTAACCAAACCAGATCCACAACTTGTCCACAAAGTTCTGCATTGTCTTGGATATACAATATCTGGTAAGTATAGACCAAGCCATTGAACACTTTTATTTCCTGTACACGTAGACAATGTTGTTGTTTTTTTTACTTTCAAAAAGATTATATTATCTTACTTAATAAGAATTTATATTATCTTACTTAATTATCATACTTAGGCCTATTAGTCATCTCTTATAATGTTGTCAGCTTTATATACAGAATGAGTCATGAGTTAGTCAGATTGTTGTCATGCATGTGTATAGAAGTCAGATTGTTGTCATGCATGTGTACAGAAGTCAGATTGTTGTAATGCATGTGTACAGAAGTCAGATTGTTGTAATGCATGTGTACAGAAGTCAGATTGTTGTAATGCATGTGTACAGAAGTCAGATTGTTGTCACGCATGTGTACAGAAGTCAGATTGTTGTAATGCATGTGTACAGAAGTCAGATTGTTGTAATGCATGTGTACAGAAGTCAGATTGTTGTAATGCATGTGTACAGAAGTCAGATTGTTGTAATGCATGTGTACAGAAGTCAGATTGTTGTAATGCATGTGTACAGAAGTCAGATTGTTGTCACGCATGTGTACAGAAGTCAGATTGTTGTCACTCATGTGTACAGAAGTCAGATTGTTGTAATGCATGTGTACAGAAGTCAGATTGTTGTCATGCATGTGTACAGAAGTCAGATTGTTGTCACGCATGTGTACAGAAGTCAGATTGTTGTCAAGCATGTGTACAGAAGTCAGATTGTTGTCACGCATGTGTACAGAAGTCAGATTGTTGTCACTCATGTGTACAGAAGTCAGATTGTTGTAATGCATGTGTACAGAAGTCAGATTGTTGTCACGCATGTGTACAGAAGTCAGATTGTTGTAATGCATGTGTACAGAAGTCAGATTGTTGTCACGCATGTGTACAGAAGTCAGATTGTTGTCACTCATGTGTACAGAAGTCAGATTGTTGTCACTCATGTGTACAGAAGTCAGATTGTTGTCACGCATGTGTACAGAAGTCAGATTGTTGTAATGCATGTGTACAGAAGTCATATTGTTGTAATGCATGTGTACAGAAGTCAGATTGTTGTAATGCATGTGTACAGAAGTCAGATTGTTGTCACGCATGTGTACAGAAGTCAGATTGTTGTCACGCATGTGTACAGAAGTCAGATTGTTGTCACGCATGTGTACAGAAGTCAGATTGTTGTCACGCATGTGTACAGAAGTCAGATTGTTGTCACGCATGTGTACAGAAGTCAGATTGTTGTCACTCATGTGTACAGAAGTCAGATTGTTGTAATGCATGTGTACAGAAGTCAGATTGTTGTCACGCATGTGTACAGAAGTCAGATTGTTGTCACGCATGTGTACAGAAGTCAGATTGTTGTCACGCATGTGTACAGAAGTCAGATTGTTGTCACGCATGTGTACAGAAGTCAGATTGTTGTCACGCATGTGTACAGAAGTCAGATTGTTGTCACGCATGTGTACAGAAGTCAGATTGTTGTCACGCATGTGTACAGAAGTCAGATTGTTGTCACTCATGTGTACAGAAGTCAGATTGTTGTCATGCATGTGTACAGAAGTCAGTTTGTTGTCATGCATGTGTACAGAAGTCAGATTGTTGTCACGCATGTGTACAGAAGTCAGATTGTTGTCACGCATGTGTACAGAAGTCAGATTGTTGTCAAGCATGTGTACAGACAGTAAGTTTAAAATAATATTAGGAAATGAAAACTACGTTAATTGACAAACAATTAGCAAAGATTCTCTGTCGGACTCTCTCCTTCTTTTTCCTGGTGACAGCGAGGAATGAAGAAAGAGGGTCGACAGATAGTGTGGTGATTCATTGGTTCAACAGACTAAGGGATAGGTGAAGATGGTGAAGGTGAACCAAAGATTAAACATTTAATGTGAATGTTTTAACTCTTATCAATTATTGTATTTGGTTTAACCCTAGACATAGACAGATAGATAGATAGATAGATAGATAGATAGATAGATAGATAGATAGATAGATAGATAGATAGATAGATAGATAGATAGATAGATAGATAGATAGATAGATAGATAGATAGCGTCTTTCAGTAAACGGATAAAGATAATTAGCCTATGCCTAAAAAAATATATTTATTTTTAGTTTGAAAAATGCTACATCTAATACAAAGACATTGATGTATAAATATTTATAAGAATCTAGTCCCAGAAATTGAAGAATTTTTTAATTCACACGAGAATCGAGAATCTAAAAAAGTTTACTTTTTTTTTCTTTGGTTTTAATTAAAATATGATCACACCATGTCTAGAAATCAAAGCCGAGGTTAAATTGACAGCTATGTGACGACTATGTCTCTACCGTACTTTCTATTTTCAAATAAAATCAGCCACTTCATGATATTTTTTTTTCGTGCAAAACTGTAAAGGAATTATTAAGTGCTTTTGTTTCTACACTAAGCTTTCCCACTCTCAAGAATTAAATATTTGAGATTTTCTACTCCCAGGAGCTAACCAGTTTGTGATCATATGTCATCTATTGTGCATGCTATAAAGTAGCGCTATATAAAAGCTATAATAATTTTAATCCCTCATCAACATACGGAGTTCAAGCTGTGCTCATTGAGATCATTGACATGACAACTTGCATAGTATGACAGATTTAAGAGACATGAAGCTCTTCAAAATCGACACTAACAGCTGGGGGAAAGTGGCACTGGATAGATCCACATGGAGAGAGAGAGCATAAAGGAAGGGTCCCGGATTGCAGATGCCATACACAGCAGTAGTAGAAAAAAAGGGTGAAAGTGCGCCTAGTGATTAGGCCTACAGATGTCCAACCTGTGACCGCAGCTGTGTATCAAGGATTGGCCTCTTTAGTAACACAAGAAGTTGCAAAGGGGAAAATATGTACCCTGGAGACGTAAAATGCCACAGAGATTCCAGAGAAGATTCCATAATTATATGTTTTACAATTAGTGCCTGAAGCTTTGGTTGAGATAGTGTGGTGATTTCAACTTCAACTGCCGAAGATCTTATCACGGGTATGAGTCATGTGTATCTACAGTATGTTGTAAGACTTAGCATGATGACGCGCTGTGTATTGTATAAAGTTTTGTTTAACAATTTAGTTGAATTTACTTCACCAGCGGTTTCGATCTTTGCACATAATCTCTTCCATTTCTATCTAGATCTATTATAGACAATACAATCAGTTTCCCAGAAAGAAAAAAAGGTTACAAAGACAGTTTGTGTGGAAGCACAAACTGAAAATCGGCCCCCGAAGTGGTCCACCCAGACAGGTAAAAAGGCAGGTTTCAATATTATCAGAATGAAATTCTATCGAAGACAAATGACAGAAAATAATGGAGAAAAAAGGTTAACAGATCTTGTGTGGTGCCCCAGCGGTCCAGCAGACCAAAGGATAGGTGAAAGTGAACGTGAAGTTAGATGTGAACCTGGCCTAACTGATGTCTTATAATGAATATCTAATTGATTTAACTGTTTTGTAAAGGGACAATCTCTTATTCCTCAAGAATAAACATTAAAAAAAACATTTTTCTCCGGCTAGTATTCTTATAGTATTGGTAATGCACTACAGATCAAGCGATAATATGAAATACTACTTATTAATTGCTGTTTAAAATTATGACTGATTTATATGCATACTAAATAGATTTTTTCTCTTTAAAAATAGTAAACATTTTTTTTTGGTGAAAACATAGTACTATAACATAACTTACATAACTTAATATAAAAAAAATTCTTTTTGACAAAAAAATCCGCAACTATTTGCATCAATGTGTTAAATTTATGGTAAATAGTTGCCTCCCCTAATAAAGCGCCACAAGTGTTTGTTACTATTAATAGTGAATAGTTGTAAAAGTGTATATTTATATATGAAAAAACTGCTTGCATAAATGATTTTAAAAATTCTATTTTTCACTTTCAGAAAAGAAAAAAGTAGCCGTTGCATCAGAACTTTGAGTGGTATAAAATACTGTGATGTCGGATTTTTACTATCTTTTCTAGTTTACGAGATGTAAACGAGACGGACGGACAGACAGGCCACACAAAACAACGATTTGAAAAATTTCAATACAACCTGGCTTGTTATCTGTTTTGTACATTTCATCTTACTGGCTAGTCTCATATGGAACAAATACATAGCCAGCTTTTTAGTGTCTCCGGTGTAGAGACTCAAGGACGTTTTGGTGACGCTAGGTTTTGTTTTTAGTGTCTCCGGTGTAGAGACTCAAGGACGTTTTGGTGACGCTAGGTTTTGTTTTTAGTGTCTCCGGTGTAGAGACTCAAGGACGTTTTGGTGACGCTAGGTTTTGTTTTTAGTGTCTCCGGTGTAGAGACTCAAGGACGTTTTGGTGACGCAAGGTTGTTTTGTTTTTAGTGTCTCCGGTGTAGAGACTCAAGGACGTTTTGGTGACGCAAGGTTGTTTTGTTTTTAGTGTCTCCGGTGTAGAGACTCAAGGACGTTTTGGTGACGCTAGGTTTTGTTTTTAGTGTCTCCGGTGTAGAGACTCAAGGACGTTTTGGTGACGCTAGGTTTTGTTTTTAGTGTCTCCGGTGTAGAGACTCAAGGACGTTTTGGTGACGCTAGGTTTTGTTTTTAGTGTCTCCGGTGTAGAGACTCAAGGACGTTTTGGTGACGCTAGGTTTTGTTTTTAGTGTCTCCGGTGTAGAGACTCAAGGACGTTTTGGTGACGCTAGGTTTTGTTTTTAGTGTCTCCGGTGTAGAGACTCAAGGACGTTTTGGTGACGCTAGGTTTTGTTTTTAGTGTCTCCGGTGTAGAGACTCAAGGACGTTTTGGTGACGCAAGGTTGTTTTGTTTTTAGTGTCTCCGGTGTAGAGACTCAAGGACGTTTTGGTGACGCAAGGTTGTTTTGTTTTTAGTGTCTCCGGTGTAGAGACTCAAGGACGTTTTGGTGACGCTAGGTTTTGTTTTTAGTGTCTCCGGTGTAGAGACTCAAGGACGTTTTGGTGACGCTAGGTTTTGTTTTTAGTGTCTCCGGTGTAGAGACTCAAGGACGTTTTGGTGACGCTAGGTTTTGTTTTTAGTGTCTCCGGTGTAGAGACTCAAGGACGTTTTGGTGACGCTAGGTTTTGTTTTTAGTGTCTCCGGTGTAGAGACTCAAGGACGTTTTGGTGACGCAAGGTTGTTTTGTTTTTAGTGTCTCCGGTGTAGAGACTCAAGGACGTTTTGGTGACGCTAGGTTTTGTTTTTTAGTGAAGTGATCATTCAAAGTGCGCTTTTTAGCATTGCAGAATCAATTTTCTAAGCGCCTCCGTTTTTAGCTTTTATTTAGCTGGCAAGACAAAGTTCCATTGAACGTCCTTGACATTGTTTAGTTTATCTTGACCATTTCCAATCCAAACATTTTTCTGTATACACTACGTGATCAATCTAAGGCAGAGAAACCTGCAGAATGAATTGTTTACATTTTCTTTGAACTCTTCCAGCAATGGCTTCGTACACAAAAGCTTAGGTTTCATGCAAGTACATAATTCAGGCGATTAAAGTTTTGTTGTTGTTTTTTTCTTAATTCTTGAACATGACTAAAGAAACATCTTTTTAATTCATATTTAATCACTTCTCCCAATTCTTTTTATATTTCAGACTGATAGAATTAAAGTTTTTCGTTAGATTTCTGTGTATTTAATTTGTGTAATAAGAAGTAAAACCTGTAGTCGTTCAATGTTTAGTAACAAAAAGTGAATCTGAATAAAATGTCCAGTTCTCGTCTGTGAAAAAGAGAAAACAAGAAGCGCACTGGCGAAGAACCACCAACAATTCTTGACACTGTCAGACCCACAACCCATATTTTTGTTTTTCTCAGAACTTTTTCCTTATTGAGTAAAATAACTCATCCCATATGCAAGGACAAATTTGTACAAATACTCTTTCTTCCCTAGTGCTATTATATAGAGCATGGAATGGGTTGCCTGAGCTAGCCAGGAAAACCAGTGACTTGGCAGAATTTAAGGCATTGGTTAATATGCATGACTGAATGCATGACGCGTAGGACGTAATCATCTTCTTTTTTGAAGTAACGTCTATATTATATAAGATAAGAAAAATACTTGGATTAAGAATTAAGATACCGGGTAGTGCCATATTTAACAAAGTGTTTTTGTGGAGGCCCCTCCCACCTCCAATATAAATGCATTTAATAAATCTAAAAGCATGTCAGTATTGTGAATAAAGAAATGTACTTCTAAATAATTTAATCGCATTTTCCCTTTGTTTCTTATATTTAATACTTAACATTAAGCATGCTTAACAAAATTTATATATGTTTTTTTAATATGAAGATCCTCTTTAAGAGCAAGGTCTTTGCGGCTGCCCGGTCTTGCACTATGGTAAATCTGGCACTGATACCGGAAGTTGTCTGTGGTGACTAGCTACATTTTAGATATTAGAGTCACCTACAGTCTTAGAGCATTTTGAATGGATTAATAATTGAGTGACATTGTTTGATGAAAATGTCAGATCGAAATGTCAAGCGATGTCTGTGGATGAAAGCTAAACTTTGGTAAATAAAATTTCATCTCTTCAGCTGCATCAGAATCATCACACACTAATTCCTGCCAGTAATGTAGGGACCAAATGACAAAACTACATATCAATGTATAGGTATAACAGAGAGAAACGTTATACATAAATAAATAAATTATAGCTTTTATATAGCGCTACTTTCATGCTTATTGCAGAGCGCTATGGTCCTATCTCGTTTTGGGAAGGGGTATCTGGGAGAAGGTTTTTCCGTGCTGCCTTTAGGTAGCCAAGCCAGTTCAAGTTCAAGCGTACTTAGCCTCTCGATCAAGCATCCCACTTTAAATGTACACTGGACTTTGGGGTCCCCAAACCACATTACCACAGCCTTACACAACCTGTCACCAGGTGTCGCTACTTGTCACTGTTACGTGATGAATGTAGGCCTATAGAGGTTGGGCGGGTAGAGGGTATTATCACTATGTTTCTATAACTGCTGACCCCATATTTTGTAATCGTTGAGCTAGGACATTAGGACATTCCGCTGAGAACTGATAGTCTGAAAGTTGCTCAGATTTCTGCAGATTCGATTGACTATTACGTTCATTTGACAAGATTGAAATGAGATTGTAAGTGGGAGATGTAGAGGGGGGGGGCGCATATTTTCTCAATAGCTCTCTAGCGATTCGGTGCACAAAATTGCTGTGCTAGTGCTAAAAATGATAAGTTCAATTTTCATTGTCATTTTTAAATCGCTATTTCTTCTTGTTAAAGTTCCCTTTCGAAAACCTCACTTTTCTGGCCGGGTGACACGGTTGTTGACTCTTTCACAAATTGCTCACATTTGTTTTCTGATACTTTCGGGAAATATGTAAATTATAAGCAAGTCCAATCCAGTCATCGTCTCTGGCATAAATGCTGCTTGAATCTAAGTGAACTGAAACTGCTAAGACTCATTAGAACACAAACAAAACCAGTTTGGTTTCCGCTAGTATTGCCACCAACTGTCTGAAATTCCAAAGCACATTTTTAAAACTTATCTGTAAATGATTTGACCTCATATTTTGTTATTTGTTAGATTTTATTATTTATGTAGAATTTTTAAATCGTCCACCTGGGAAAGTTTTACTGCTCAAAGTTTATTTGTCAGACCTTGCGATATATAGGGCAGATGATGTAAAGTCTAGTTGTTTCTGTGGCCACACAGCTAACCAGGGTGGCATGTGGCCAGCACAACGACCAACGGTCTTTACTTTTCCACAACTAATGTCAGGTACAAGAGCTGGGTGGACTCTGCCCTAAGGATCCCGTGATTAAAAATTCCATTCTTCTCCAGGTTTCGATCCCGGGATCCCCGGTTCGGAAGATAAGTGCTATACTACTCTGCCAGCGTGCCTCCATTTACTTCATTAGTGCAGGTATCTCTTGTATCAATGAAGTAATTCTGGGATGTATTTATACGAAAGGTTGGCTAAAACTGAGTGAATTTTCTGTTCCATAGGTTTATTTCTTTGTTACTTGTGTTGTTGTTTTTTAAATTTAGATTTAATCATTTTCGAGATAATCTTATGCCTTAGTTAAAATTTGATTTTACTTATGCGTTTTTTTGTTGTTATTGATTGTTTTTTTTTTTACTTTCAATTAATTAGGTGAAATTGCTAATTATGGTTACTTATGGTTTGTGGAAAGAGTGAGGTTGTCAAATGGCTTCATTCTTCTTTTTATGGTCACTTTTGTAAATAGCATTTAGGCATGACTCTGTGTGTAACGTTATTTATAAGTACGACTAACCCACAGGGACCGCCTTCGAGTTTGTGTAAGTCTCTTTGTCATCTTTTTATTACAACGCTTATATCAACTCACACGTCTGTCTGTCTGGTAAAAATTGTGTACACAGTATTACTTGTATTAAATAAAGAGTTGAATAAATAAATAGACGTGCATGCACATTTTGTGCACCGTCTTGTGTAGAGATCATTGGCTGGACTGTTAATAGAAGAACTTGATTGAGCAGAGCTCAGTGGACTCTTGGCAAGAATGAAGCTTGAGAAGAAATAAATAAAATAAGAAGTTATAGATCGCTGTCTGCTTCATAAAGGAGGAATGGAATTGAAAAAGAAATATAATCGTGTTTAAAGGGACATCTGTAATTTCTAATATAAGAAGACAAGTACCAGACAACGTTCTAAAATGTTTACAACTAGCCTTGCAACTCGGAGCAAGTATAAACAAAACAAAGTGGTCATTTTATATTTATACTAGTCGTAAAGGACCCGCGGCCTGCGGGCCTTATTTTTTGGGTATTACTGATGTAGTGGATTGAATTTAGATCTATATCAGACATGGAGAATGTTTCCTATCTAAAAATACTGTGAAAACGGGTTTACCCGATTGTTAAAAGTTCTGTTCTTTAATAGAGATACAATTAAATAATTTTTGTGTCTATTTGTAAAGCCCTCAGTGGGAGAGAGATAAAACATATACTACTGTCTCTGTCATGATCTAAGGCAGGGGTGGGCAACCTTTTTGTATCTAGGGCCGCATTAAAAAAATGTTTGGGAATGGCGGGCCGCATATATATATATCTTAGAAAGATAAGCTTGCTGTGTAGAATGTCTTTTAATTCATATATACACTGTATTACGATTTTTTTTTAATTGCTGTTGTCTTTTTATATCTCAATATCCCCACTAATATACACTTGTACTTAATGTGCAGTATTTTACTTCTTACAATCGTGCATAAGGTTTCTTAACTGTGAAACTATCTTACTAGTTGTTACCCCTGTGTGTGACTGCTGTCAAATTACAGTCAATCAACATTGACCAGTGATTATACTTGTTTAGTTTCCACAAAAAATGCTTGCTCACTGAATTAGACAATTTATGTTCCGGAAGTTAAATGTCGGGACGAGCGAAGCCTGCCCTTGTACTTTTAATCATTTCACTAAAGATAGTTTCACCTTTCAGCAAAGGAAAATGACAAAAACTTTTTTTTTTTGCTTGCCTGTAGAAATGGGAAAGCCTTGTTTTAAACGATTTAACATGCACTTACATTTCATATGTAAACAATTAATTGCAATAGCAATTAAATAAGATGAAATTTGTCTTCCACTCTTCGTTAGAAATATTGGTAACAAAGTCACAGTCAATGTCCTTCAAGTAACATAACAATTTCATCCTTGAGATTTTATATTCTTCTCATTTGCATTGCCTATGCTAAGCTAGCGGATACATTGGATTATTTATTCATAATTCAGAGCTATCCGTAGTTAATATAATTAGCTCTAAAAATTCATTCTGATTACTATAACGTAATTAAATGTTGAAATTATATGCAGCTTTGTGCAAACTTTCCTGTTTCAAGTTTACGGTTCTCAGTCAAAGATTGAGCTCCATCGGGGTTACACTTTGTTCCAAGCCTATCCAACACTCAGACATTGTGTCTTTAATTGAGTGTATTGATGTATAGCCGATAAGCATAATCTTCGTTTATTTAAAACTTTTTATAATGAGACAGTTTCAATAATTTATATAGATATTTTTTTTTAATATTTGCATTTTTATATCTATATGCTGTGGGCACACCTGATTTTTGTAGATGTCGGCGGGCCACATAAAACACCTCGGCGGGCCGCATGTGGCCCGCGGTTCGTAATTTGCCCACCCCTGATCCAAAGAACATTTATGCCAAGGTTTAATAAAATTGAACAAATGGTTTTGATTTTTATTCGGGACATACATACATACATACATACATCTTACTTTCTGCTTTATATTATAGATTCTAAGCTGTCCTGCTGCAGGCAGCTGTTCCAGTGCTATGAATACATTTTGTGAGCAGTACATCAATGTATGAACGCGGCTCGCTGAAACCAAACAGTTATAAAGTATTGAATTACTTCCCCTGGAACGTCGTACATCTCTGGAGTGAGACCAATTTACAAGCTTTGTACAAGTGAACTACGTGTACGCTGAGTAGCGTGTATTTGCATAACTCGCTTCCCCCCATGTCGCTAAAGATTTACTTTGGTCTAGTTACATTGTTGAATCGATGCCGCGCTTGCGCATTCACAGACATGCATTTTGTTGTGGACAGTTCAGTTTTGGGAAAATTCTAAAGGGCTAAGTAGGAGAGCAATGTGTAGGACCATAGTTTCAATCCATTGATTAGAGTATTTATAAGACACACAGAGAAATGTGTAGGACCCTAGTTTCAATCCATTGATTAGTGTATTTATAAGACACACAGAGATATGAGGGTCATTCGTCGATTGATTTGTTTAATCATTATAGTTGTCACTGCCAATGGTATAAATATTATATTATAATAGTTGTTTTGACTTTTGACTGCTCGCTACTATTCCTTTGTGCCTACTGCATAAAAGCTCACAGTTCGGCAGCAAAAAACCTGTCTAGATGCAGAAAAAGAAAAAAAAGTTAACAGACAATGCTATAATACACACCGTGTCATGTTTATAGTTGTCTGTGCCAAAATTGTAAAATGTTTTTTATCGTAGCGTAGTTTCATCATTTTCTAAGTTGTCCTTATTATATTTTTATTACTATAGTTATATTATCATAATTTATTTTTATATTCGTTTTTATTACTATTCTAATTGTTCTTATATTGTTACTTTTAATGGTCATCATAAAAAAAACATAACTCGGTTTAGTGCCGTCTGTCGGGCTGTAAAGTTTCATCTCAAGAAATTAAAGGCGCAGTTGAAAATCACATTTCACCATTGCCTATGTCGTACTCAAAATCGGTGCAAATGCGAACTCTTTGTTACAAAGCTTATATCAACTCACTCTCTTTCTGTCTGTCTGTCTGTCTGGTAAAAAGTTTGACACGTTATTTCTCTCATACCAATTCTTGGATCAAGTTGAAACTTTGCACAATTATTCATTGCCATAGACAAGATATGAATCGATTTAAATAAAGTAACCAATTAGTCATTTAGTTACTGGTAATTGATATTTTTTTGTTTGATAACATCAAAAGAAACTTCAGTATTCACATATGTGGCTAAATGTGTTGGGTTTAGTCCCCTATTTCTCCCTCACGCATTCTCCGATGAAGTTGGTATTTTAAACAATTATTTGTTGAATCGATTTAAAAAATAACCAATTAGTCAATTAATTATTGGTAATTAATTATTTTGTTTGATATTAAATAAGGGAAATATTTTTTTTATTATTGATAGACATAGTTTTAAGGGCGAAGTTCTTCCCCTTTAGATAAGATTTTTTTTTTAAGGATTTTTTAAATATTTCGCTTGTTTTTTAAATTAAAACTACAAACTGATAGGCCTACCCAATCTTTATAGTAAAAATTAAAAAAATACAATCACTTATATTGTAGGTCTATATAATTCTCCAGTTTCAACATTTTAAAACAATCGAGAGAGACATTATTAAAATGTCTTCTTTAATCAAAGCCATTCTAGGCCTATCATTTATGTAAAGAAAATAGAACGATTGCCAGTTGAGACAAAGTCCTACTGTTCAAATGATGGAAGAGATCAAGATTTCAAACCGGGATATCTGGGTGTTTCCAAGTGCAGCTTTTAAAATTAGTTGTGATCAAATATGTCGCCTTGGCGCTGACAACTTAACACCCTGTCAATCAATGAACACGATAGCGAATATATCTTTGTCCTCTTCGTTCTATGCTTCCAAGATATAAACTGGACCGTGGTCATCGCTATTTGTACAGGTTTCATTTTAATAGACAAACAAGTTCAGCTGTATGTTGTTGTTTTTTTTCCTACACTTTCCTTTGTTTTTCTGTTCTACGAACTAGTGAAAGTGTAGGCCTACGTAGTCATTAGTAAGAATTGACACCTGAGGAATAAACAAATAAACTAATAAAAGCCTAATAGACACATATCCATCAGCACTCAGTAGAAAGAGTGTTTCAATACAAACAGAAGTGAAGAGTGAAGTATTTGAATGTTTCCAAGACCCAGTCGTGTTCTACATACTTTTCGGACGCAGTCTAGCCATTGTCTGTGGCTTGGTGTAGGCTTGTCTTTTATTCTTCTTATCTTATCTTATCTTATATGATACAGACGTTACTTCAAAAAAAGAATGATTACGTCCTTCGCGTCATGCATTTTGTCATGCATATTAACCAATGACCTAAATTCAGTCAAGTCTGGCTAGCTCAGGCAACCCATTCCATGCTCTAATAGCACTAGGGAAAAAGGAGCTTTTGTACAAATTTGTCCTAGCATATGGAACGAGGAATGTGCCTTTATCTTTGTGTCTTTCTGAGTATTTTATTAAATTTTGTTTTTGTATTTAATTTTGTTTCTGCTCCTCAAATGTATGTGCCGCGATCTTGTAAGAGTTTTACAGCTGTCTATTTCGAAGCAGTTGCTGCTAACTGTTCACCTCTATGCCAGTAAGATGTCTGAGCTAGTCTTGAAAGCATTTCTGAGAGGTGACTCTGGTGAGCAGTCCTCCTATGTAGATCGTCTGAGATAGTTTTAAAAGCACTTCTGGAAAGCGGCGCTGTTAAGCAGGTCTACCAGTAAATCGTCTGAAAAAAAATGTTTAAATATCATCTTCCATTTTTATCTATGGCGGTAAAAGAATTAATAGATAGCTTTTTGGTCTATCTGGTGTACAGAATTTTGGGAATGTTGATCAGCTTTGTTTTCTGTTTTTTTTTTCTACAATGATTTGTGTTCACTTTTAGCTCTGCAGAATCCAATTTTCTAAGCTCTTCCGTTTGTTGCTCAAATTTGTTTGTATTGAAGCTCAAATTTGTTTGTATTGAAGTTCAAATTTGTTTGTATTGAAGTTCAAATTTGTTTGTATTGAAGTTCAAATTTGTTTATATTGAAGTTCAAATTTGTTTGTATTGAAGTTCAAATTTGTTTGTATTGAAGCTAAAATTTGTTTGTATTGAAGTTCAAATTTGTTTGTATTGAAATTCAAATTTGTTTGTATTGAAGTTCAAATTTGTTTGTATTGAAGCTAAAATTTGTTTGTATTGAAGCTCAATTTAGCATCCTTGACATTGTTTAGTTTATCGTGAAAATCTCCACTAGGTGGCGCCCTAACTTAAACAGCATTGCCTCTAAACGGTCAACATAAGCGTTTGCCTTAACGTCATTGTATTTAAATAGTTTTATCCCGTATTATAAAGCACGCTCCTTTGAATATACCATTCTATTAGCTTTAGAAGTTGTTTTTTTTAACACCCAGATCTCATATCCATTGGAGATTCTCATACATTGAAGCAAATTCATAAATTAGCAAGCGTGTTGGTGTATAAAAAAGATATATAGAGCTCCTCATTCGGGGCCAAAGATGAACATATTTATCATTTCCTATTAACTTGAAGATGGATATAAAGTCCGACACTCACTGCTTTACGCCCTGAGGAACGGACGAGAGCGGGTGTTTCTCAGTCAATATGTCAATGTACAAAATACAGAAGTATTTTTAAGCGAAGTAGTTTTTAAAAAAAACAAGGTTACAAAAGACAGTTTGTGTGGAAACACAAACTCAAAATCGGCCCCCGAAAAGGTCCATCCAGGCAGGCTTCAATATTTTCAGAAAGAATATGCAAATGAAATTATATCAAAGACAAATGAGAGATAAGAATGGAGAAAGAAGGTTAACAGATCTTGTGTAGTGCCCCAACGGTCCCGCAGATCAAAGGATAGGTGTAAGTGAATGTAAAGTTAGATGTGAACCTGGCCTAACTAGTTCCCCTTTTAGACCTTGTGGTCTATAGGACAGATGATGTGAAGTTCATCTGTTTTTGTGGCCTACGATTAGCGAGGGTGTCATGTAGCCAGCACAACGACCAACCGCCTATACTTTTCCCCAACTAATGTCAGGTACCCATTAGAGCTGAGTGGACTCAGAGGCGCCCAAAGATTCCAAAGTTGAAAATCCCAGTCTTCACCAGGATTTGAACCTGGACCCCCAGTTCGGAAGCCAAGCGCTTTACCGCTCAGCCACCGCGCCTCCCTTGGCCTAACTGATGTCTTATAATTGACCCAATTGTTTTGAAAAGGCTCAATCTCTTATTCGAATCCTTTAAAAAAAAATTTAAAAATTCCGCAATAAAAAAAAATGTTCATAAAAATGAAGTTTATAAGATTACTATTCATTTTAAATTAGGTCTAACTTATAATGCATACTAATTAGCTTTTTCTCTTTAAAAAACTGCTTACATAACTGATTTTAAAAATTAGATTTTTCGCTTTCAGAAAAAAAAAAGTAGCCGTTGCATCAGAACTTTGAATGGTCTAAAATATTGTGATGTCGGATTTTCAATATCTTTTCTAGTTTACGAGATCTAAACGGGACGGACGGACAGACGGACAGACATTTCGCACAAAACTAATAGCGTCTTTTCCCCTTTCGAGGGCCGCTAAAAACAACACTTTTCAGCACTTTTGAATATGATGTCTCAGCTCTCTCGCCAGTAGCACAAAGTAAAGTTATTTATCATTTAGTTGGCAACAGCAGATTTTTAATATGGCGTCTTTGACTTTTGTCTTCTTCAAAACCTCTCTCTAAATTCCTATTTTAATTCTCTTATTTTTTCGTTTGCTTCCATTATATCGCCACCATATTTCTTCATATTGTTTTGTCTTCTTTTTCTCTCTTAATGAATTAGATTGCTTAAAGAACGTCAACAGGATCTTAAAAATCAAAATGTAAATACGAGGCAGGTTACTGTGATTTAATTGTTTGGGGTCAACATCCCCAATGAAGAAAATGTTCGATGACTGCTGTCATTAGGTATGTTTTTTTGTCAGGAGACCAAGAGACTGCCAAAGTCTCTGTCACTCTCAGTTGTGGGCTATCAAAAGCCCTGCCTTCTTTACAAACATAAATATTAATTTCTTTCAATAGTGATGTGTTATTTGATACTTCGCTGTCAGATGAGAACGACCATTTTCCAGTTATTTTGTGAGGTCATGTAGATCATTGTAAGAACTATATGGCTCATGACATCGATTTTATATTCAGATTTTATGCTTAAAAGTGAAACGTTCATCGCAATCGTAAGGTCCAAAATATATTCATTAGGATCACTGGTCAGCGTAAACAAGTTCTTTTAGGGCATGGATGCTGCTACGTTCTAATGAACGAGGGACATGACGAAACATCCTATTCACAATACCTCTATTCAAGTTGCAACTTTATGGAGGAAACTGGACGCTGATCTCAATTACGGCTATCACGATTTCCTAGAAATTGAACAGTTGATGGATATGACTGAGAAAAGAATGATAGCTCGTTGGCCACACAGGGAAGACTCTAGTTTGATCGTTATAATTTTTCAAAGTATAAAAGAAATACATTTAAATATGGAGTTTAAAAAAACATGGTTTAGTCAGTCGTACGTAATGTACCGATAACTGAGTTGTTTATTAGAATTAAAGATGCTTATTTTATCTTATGAAATACGGACATTACTTTTAAAAAGAAGATGATTATAGTTTATCAAAGCTCTGCTTATATTTTTTATGTAAATCAAATATAGATTACGTCTAAGTTGATCTAGATCCTAAAGTTCTAAATCAGAAGTCCAAATCTAGTCCTAGATGCTTACTCAATGATACAATGCTCGCTGACCTAATGGGTAGTAGGCCTATCGGTCGTGGAGTGTGCCGCTGTTTTAAAATATTTTATTTTATTTTAATTTATATATGGAGATATTGTCTTTTTAAATAAAGTATTTTAAAAATGTTTATCTTATTTAATTCCTAATTAACTATTAAATCACATTTTTGTACTGGTCACAAATTTGAAATAATTTAATTTCCACAAATTTTTATTATCTAATCGAACTTAAATATCGCACACAAGCTCGTGCTGAAATGATTGAAATTTCAGAATGATCACGTCATTCATTATTGCATTGATAGAAAAATGTATTTACCATTAAAGCCCGGTGCTCTATCTATGGAAGTCAGGGGAACTAACAATTATATTGTGTTTTCCTTATTACAGAGTCTCAGTACTCTCTGTTTTTGCATATGGCCGCCCCACGTAAAGGTAAGATACTTATATTTCTTTTTAGTAGTTATTTAACATAAAGTAGGAATTCATTTTTTTAAATTATATTACATGTTACTTGTTATAGATTCTACTATCCCATGTTCAGTGTGGTTATTTGGGGACAAAGAGATGAAACTCTGAGAGAACACATTTACGGCTTATTTATCAGTTTAAAGAAAGAGTGTGTGAAAGAGAGAGAAAGAGAGAGAGAGAGAAAGCGTGAAATAGAAAGATAAAAAGAGAACAAGACAGAACTTAGAGCAAAATATTTTTATCGAAAGAAAAAGATTTTGAAAACGGTTTTTTTTTAATTAAAACTATAGTACAACTAGAGTAATTATTGCAGTTAGGTTGCTAAAACACGAACACCAGAAAATTAATAATAATAATAATTCTATAATGTTTGGAAAATGTTCTGTTGCACTGCGGAGGGCTTTAAACATGATGTCGTGATCTGGCACAAGTGTTGAGTATCTGATTGCTGGTGGAAGACAACGTAGCCAGCCATCACTATACATTTTTCATGTTGACATTTGCTCCTTCAGCTTTGGTGGTTGTTGTTTTGTTGACCGGGCCACAATAACATGGCACAGTGCCCACCGACTTTACACTTCTGTCACAACACCGTAATAGAACGAGGAATTTGAATTATTTTTTTTGTATCAAAGATGCGTAATGAAACACGGAAGTACTATCATTGTCTGATCAATCCTAAAATAAAAAATGCTAATTTTACAGTTTTGAACTAAATGTCTCTTTTTATTCAGCTGTTTGTATTTGTCAGAGCAACAGTTACAATCTAAATTTTATAAATAGTTATACACAAACAAATTGACAAAATTTCATTTTAGGTCTATTATCTCTAGAAATGTCTGACGGCCATAGTTCACCTGTAGTACGCAACAGTAGTATTAAAAAGTTCATGTTTGTTATTTAAGGCGTTGCTTTGTTCAATGTAACATTTAAGCTACTTTTTTATTATTTTATTTTTGTCCAATAATTTATTTCATTTTTGAAAGAAGATTCGAGTATTGCAGAAGGTAAAAATGAAACACTGCTATTATATATAATCTATAATTAGGTATAACCGATAATTAGAAGATCATTTCTTAAATTTAATCTGTGTTTTACATATGAAATAGATATTTGAACTCAATTAATTCGGTATTCTGGTTTACATCCAGGCTTTATCAAGATCCAGATCTAAGTCTACTAGTTTAATATAGCTTGTTCGTTCAATAGTTTGTTTTGCTAAACTAAAAAGAAGATGTTGAAATTATCACATTGTCGGATCATGTCAGAGGCGCCTCTAAGCTTGTGTGGAAACACAAACTCCTGTGTAATCTTGTTGTTGTTTTTTTTGTTGTTGTTGTTGTTTTTTGTTGTTGTTGTTGTTTTTAATTTCATTAAAAAAAAGATTGTAGTGAATTATTCACACCTAACCAAAATTAAAATTTAGTTGTTGTTTTTTAACCACGTAATATAGGTGGTACCCTGGCGATTCTTGAAGTTGTATAATTATCTGGTTAACAATAATATGATCGTCTCTTTGTGTCAATTAATTGCCAAAAATCACATAACAAACAAGAAAAATAAATCTTTTTCTAACAAAGTGCGAGTATATGTGTGTGTGTGTGTACACACATGACTATATAAACGTGGACATATCTAATTAGTTTCTGACTGGAGACAGTAAGGCCAGCAACTCTCCCAGTTTAGTCCTAGATTACTGGATTAGGTCGGCGAATGGGAGGTAACTGTGTCTCATTGATTGTTTTTACCGACTGTCAGTAATGCCAGGATCTAGTCACGTCAACAAGAACATGTGAGAAAGTGGTCAAAACAAAATAGATCGAGAAAAATACTCCACTGTATTTATGTATGTAGATTATTTGCAGACGATTGCATACTATATAGGACAATAAAAACAACAAAAGATACACACATTGTACAATGAGAATTAGATGAATTACAGAAATGGGAATCAAATTGGAGCACGTCTTTCCACCCAGTGGAATGGTGGCTATTAAGTGTAACAAAAAAAAAACTAAAACAAATTAATTCCACTATTCTTATTCATGGTAAGCCAGTAACACAGACTAAAAACGCAAAATACTTAGGTGTTATAATAAATGAAAAACCGTCATGGAATCCCCATATTGATGAAACTATCAAAAAATCAAACAAAGCATTAGGGTTTATTAAAAGAAATTTCTATAAATCAAATAAGAACATAAAACTAAAATGTTATTTAACCTTGTTTTGGCCGCTAATAGAATATGCATCCTTTGTTTAAGACCCCTCAACTCAAGAAAACATTAAGAAACTGGAACAGACACAAAATAGAGCATTGAGATTCATAACAAACGAATATTCACATTTGACTAGAGTAACACCTTTAGTAAAATCACTAAATTTAGAAAGCCTTCAGGACAGAAGACTCAAAAGTAGAGTAGCAATTATAAATAAAACACTGAACCATAATCTTCAAATACAAAAACAAAATTTAATAAAATACTCAGAAAGACACAAAGATAAAGGCACATTCCTCATTCAATATGCTAGGAAAAATGTGTACAAATTCTCGTTCTTCCCTAGTGCTATCAAAGCATGGAATGGGTTGCCTGAGCTAGCCAGGAAAACCAGCGACTTGTCAGAATTTAGGCCATTGGTTATTATGCATGACTCAATGCATGGCGCTTAGGACGTAATCATCTTCTTTTTTGAAGTAACGTCTGTATTATATAAGATAAGATAGACTGTATACTACATATGATATATTTACAGAATTTAAGTCATTGGAGTTGGATGATTGTTTATGAACATGATCACCATGATCATGCATTTGCATGACTAGATTGACCTATGAACACGGGTAGGACGTAATCATCTTTTTTTTAAAGTAACATCCGTATTTGATAAGAAGATATAGGCTATGCTAGATCTAGTCTATAGTATATTATTAACTATCAAATAAAAGTTTACTACCATAGAAATACAATTAACATGCATAGAGGCTTATAATATATAAGGAAACCCTGCTGGACCAATGTAAAAGCAAAGGATGTTTGGGCCATGTAGGACGTAATCACAAAGACACCAATCACTAAAACTGTTACAATAACTCTTTTGCTCCCTTGGCAATTAAATCATTAAATAAAATCTAAATTTCTGTTGCAAATTTCCAACACGATGCTGAACGAGAAACTGTCATGAGCACATTATGTTGTGCCCTATCGTTTCATTCGTTTGCTGTTATAATGCATACGTCACTATTTTGCAGGGCCGGCCTTAGGCCACTGCAATCTATGCGACCGCAATGGGCTCCGCACTTTCATAGGCCCCACGCTAATCCTAGGTGTAAATTATTAAATTAAACCATTTTATAACTTATAACAGATTTCCTGCGGCCTCCTGATGTATCAAGAGCTCCTGGAAATCTCCTGAAATTGCAAAAATATATCAAAAAGTCCTGAAAATCTCTGGATATTTTAAAAATCTTTTCAAAACTCATACAAATCACCTGAAATATAGACAAAATTGTCATTTCGGGGTGTCATTCAATATGGAAAACGCCGATTCTATGCGCAAAAAAAAAAGGCACTATACAATACCCGTACTTGTGGAGTCTTGTAAAAGAAGCTTCTCGCACCTCAAACTAATGAAGAATTACTTGAGGTCAACAATTCTCGAAGATAGATTGAAAAATTTGGTAATTCTTGCTACTGAGCGTGATCTATGTAGGAAACAGAATTTTTATGATATAACGTATGACTTCGCTAAATAAAATGCAAAGACGAATTTATTTTCTAATACAAACTCATAATTTTCACTTATTATCCGTTTCCCTACCCAAACTGGGCCCTGCGCAATAGGTTTCGCATAAGGCCCAGCAATGGTTAAGTCCGGCCCTTCTATTTAGTGACGGGTGAATACCACTTGTTCTTCGCACCCCCAACCCGCCTCTTTTTTTTTTCGACGCTAAAGTTACATGGGATAACTCTAGTCCAACTTGCAGAAATAAAACAGTGGATCTTTCCATGACTTCTTGGTGGTGTCAGGAATGGTTGAGTCATGAAGTCTTTAGGTATATAGATTGTTATATGCAATTTGTACCATTGTAAGACAAATTTTCTCACGGATAATAGAAGATTATTATTATTAATAGTAGTAGTAGTAGCATACAAAAGAATTACTATTCATTATCTGACATTGCCAGGGTTGAGCTTCATACAAACTTCTCTTGTTCTTCTTATTAGTAAATTACTAAACTTACCAAGAGAAAGACTTTTCAAATAGTTTCAACTTTCTGAAAAGTTTTCTTTTGATATCTGAATAGTGTCATCCTCGGAAGTGCGGTGGCTGAGCAGTAAAGCGCTTTGTATCCGAGCCGGAGATTCTGGGTCAGAATCCTGGTGAAGACTGGATTTTTTTATTTTGGAATCTTTGGGTGCCACTAAGTCCACCCAGCTCAAATGGGTTTTGACATTAGTTGGAAAAAGTAAAGGTGGTAGGTTGTTGTGCTGGTCAGATGACACCCAACAGTGGGCCACAAAAACAGATGACCTTTGCCTTTACACCACTTGCCGTATAGACCTCAAGGTCCGAAAGCTGAACTTTACTAGTGTCATCCTCGCTGTAATTTCTTGACAATATTTTATTGAGGGCGACAAACTCTTTTTTTCCCTCTTTCATCTGCAGGCTTTTGTTATTTAAAAAAATGCCTTCGGTTATTGATTTTTTGTATTTGCAAGAATAATTATGAACAAATTAAAGCAACTAAAAAACCAAAGCAACCAAAAACAAGAGAATCATTTAAATTAAAACCTTTTTTCTCAACCAATAGACAGACTTTATCATACATCATGAATCTACTACTATCATTAGACTGACATTACTATTTCATGTTCAAAGATTTACCTCTAGAGCTGCCCAATGTATCAGCCTCTTTTAAAGAATGACATTTTAAAAAACTTGACGAATATATTTAGTAACGAAATGTATTTTCTCTCAAGTTTCTGTAAGAAAACTTGGATTCCATGAAACCGATCAATAAAATAATCAATCAGGAAAACAAAGTGTTGTATGTTTAGTTGCAGCTTTGTCTCCTGGTGACTACAAACGTCATGAATGATTCATAAATGCAAGACTCCCTATTAACAGCTTCAAGTGTAAATACTTGAGCCTCGACAAGATCAACATTAGTGCGTTGGCAACCCGCTGGGTCAAAGAAATGTTGTGGCAGAGATTTCTTAGTTCTGAACTTGTACACAAAACTACCAATGAACGATAGTTTGGATGTTTGGGCAATGCTAATGTTTAACATGTTTCGGATATTCCTTCAGAGCTGAAAATAATGTGTATATCCAAGTTCAAACCTCCCGCAGGAGGACTTGAAATGGCAGCGGGAAGGGTATGAATCCGAGACCATTAAGTCATCCATATGAGGACAACCTGCTGGGCCATACGAGTGCTGAATGTCAACCGTTTACTGCTCAACCCTTTATTCTTCTTTTTCTTCTTCTTTTTCTTCTTCTACTCTTTTAAGATTATCATGTTCGAAATGAACTAATATTTATTCTCTGGCACTGCCAGGATCGAGATTCGTTAGAGATTCAAAATTCAGTGTAGTTCCTTTAACTGTCTCCACCGACAAATTTTCTGGTGATGTGGCACTTCTGCAGCATTAACGCCCACTGACAGGCAACAAGAGTCTTTTTGTTGATGTTAAGGGCCTTGAATGTGTCTCTGAGGTCAGTTTTCATTATCCCCTCAGTTCATATAACAACAGGGTATATTGTCATTTTAAACAACTTCCATTATTACTCAAAGCTTAAGTTTCCATATTTTCTTAGTTTTTCTATTTCAGTTTTCACTATATTATGGGATAATGGTACGGCGATATCAATGATGATAGCGGATTTTGTTTTGTCAACAATACAGTAAACCATGTAATTAATAATAGCTCGTTGTAATTACGTTATACCTGCAACGTGTCAACGACGTATTGGTCTAAACTGACCACAGTTAGGGTTAGGGTTCTGGTCAGCCTGGGTCTCCTGTTTACTGTAGAGGAGAAGGGGGGCAATTCAGGTTAACTTCAAAACTGTTTTTGTTTTGGATTGTTTTTTACTTGGTGAGATGTTTTTTTGAACATAATGTGATTCATAATAAAGTAGTGTGGTTTTGTTCCTAGTCCAGGACAGTTGGGTTGGACTTTTGGATATAGATAGAGTCGAAGTGTAGACTCGAATTATTTTTAGTGTTGTCACTATTCAGTCTATGGAATATTAAGCTGTTATATTTTTAATTGATACTGGATATTTCAATTGTCTAAACTGATTCTGTATTATAGTACAGACTATGTAATAAACATGTTATATGTCTGTGAATTGGCATTCTGAATCTTGGTTCTGTCGTTGTATGTGTCGTTGTGGTATTGCCCAGGACTTGGGTACATTTAGTCATCAGCTTTGGAGTACACATACGTATATTAGAGAGGAAAGGAGTCTTGACAGTCAACAATACAGTAAACCATGTCATTCATAATAGCTCGTTGTAATTACGTTATACCTGCTACGTGTCAACGACGTATTGGTCTAAACTGACCACAGGTTGCAATGTCGCAGGCCAGCGGCTCAGGCCTTCTATAACATCTGTAGTAGTACCACCCTCTAACAGGTAACGAGAAATTTAATAAAGAATAATGAATGTGCAAACATTTACATTAAAAAATATTATTGATGTATAATATATCATTATATCTATATATATTCATTTCAGAAAACTACTAGCCGGATATGGCCCGCGGGACTTGGTTTGTGTATCGCTGATCTAGCGCCAAGTTCCCTTACATAGCTAATAAGAAATACTATCAAAATGGGTTTGTTAGAAAGTTTTGTTCTTCAATAGAGATACATTTCTACTCGGCACAACCGGGCATGGGCGTAGCCCAACCCCCCCCCCCCCCCGAAAGGAAATCCTTCCCCCCCCCCGCAGGGGGGGGGGGGTCGGAATTTAGTGACTGATTTTTTGCTTTGATTTTTATTTTAGGTAAGATTTTAATACTAAACCTTCACTTGCCCCGGCACAACCAATGGGGTTTTGACTTTAAAACCCCCTAACAAGGGGTTTTGAGTTTAAAACCCCCTACCAGGGGTTTTCGCAGTTAAACCCCCCTCTTCTATAAAACAAAACCAAAAAAAATGCAAACGACAATCCCCAAATTCCAAGAGCACAGTTAAGAAAGATTTTATTTTAAAACCCCCTCCAAAATTTACGATAAACCCCCTCTTCAATATGAAAAAAAGCAAATTACACACTTAAAATTCTATGAGCGTAGCCAAAGAAGTTTTGAGTTTAAACCCCCCGCCAGCGGGGTTTGAAGCTAAAAAATACATCTTCAGTGTAAGAAAAAAAGCAAATTTCGCGCTCAAAATGTTATGAGCATTATCAAAAGGTGTTTTGAGTTTAAACCCCCCTTCAAAGGGGTTTGATGCTAAAATATACCTCTTCAATATACAAAAAAGCAAATTACACACTAAAATTATTTGAGCGTATCCAATCCAATTGGGGTTTTTGAGTTTAAACCCCTCTCCTACAGATGGCTTTTTTTAAATTAAAAAAACCCTCCAGCTGGTTTTGAGTTTAAGATCCCCTACAGAGCATTTTGAGGTGGAAAACCTCTATATTCAATATTATTCTAAAGCAAACTACAGTTACTAAATTCTATTACCGTAGCTAAATGGGGGTTTGAATTAAAAAAAAAAAAAAAACAACTCCAGAGATTTTTTAGTTTAAAACCCCCAACAGATGATTTTGACGATAAAACTTCTCTTTTCGATATAAAATCTAAAGCAAACTACAGTCACTTAATTTTAAGAGCGTATTCAAGAGAGGTCACACATTTCTACCAGTGGCGGGGGCTCCATTAATATAGTGCAGAGAATAGTCCTCTGCCGAAATTGAAAAAAACTAAATGTGGCTCAACAAAGATGACTAAGACAGATTTTAGGAGTCATTTATAGAGATATGGTCTAAATTAAGGAGATCCTACGCGGCGCGGGAAGGTCTAAGTCAGTAAGAATAGCACATTGTTTTTTTTAAATACAACTTTTTAATAGCAGCAAAATGCACAGTAGATACATCAGAATATGCATTTTGTTGGCTTTCAATACCAGAAATAGTTCTTGGCGGCGGGGCTTCGCCCCGCGCTGGGGGAGCTCCTAGCGCTCCCCCAGAGCCCCTTGCTAGTGATGGCGGGGAAAACTATTTTCCCACTAACTCCAGGAAGAACCTATTCTAGGGCACAATAAACGTCTTCCGAGAGAATGACGGGTCAGAATGTAAATAAAGATTATGTACACACACACACATACATACATATAAAAAAAAATTCGCCGGGGGGGGGGGGAGAAAAAAATCCACCCCCAAAACCCCCACCCCGAAAAAAAATCCTGGCTACGCCCATGTTGCATATAGAGAGAAATCAAAAAGACATCAGTCATTCATATTAACAAAGAGAAATGATTTCTAGGTCATGAAGGGCTTGCAGAGTTCTAAATATAGGCAACATTCATAAAAAGGATTACAGTATTAAAGAAGTTTTTTCCCCCTGAGGCTATTACAAGGAAAAAAAAATGTCCTCGGCTCATTTGAAATCTTGACACTCATGTGACTGGAAGATAACTCTTGCCTTTGAGTTAGATTTTTCTTTTCGATTTTATTGTCTCCCCTTTCAATTCTTTCATTGGAAAAGTAGCTCTCTGTGCATCCTGATATTTTCTTTTAACTGTTAGGATTTTAAATGAAATGGTAACTTAAAAGCCACATTAAGGAAACATGAATAAAACAGAGCCAAGAAGTGGTGCCACTGTGGGGATACAGAAATACACTCGTGTTATCACTGGCTCAGTAAAGATGGAGTCTTCACAACAGTTTTTGAGGAGACCAGAAGGAAAGGGCAATGGAAATTATTCGTTAACCATTAGCACCTGACGCGGTGTCGTTGTTTTCGAGTGGATTATAAATAGAAAAGCGAAAGAAAGATTCTGATACGAGGTGTTGGAGCTTAATGAAGGGGAAATAAGGAGAAGAAGAGATAGGCAAGAGACAAGTGATAAGTGCTGGGAGACAGATAAGTGCTGGGAGCGAGGCAAGTGATAAGTGCTGGGAGACAGATAAGTGCTGGGAGAGAGACAAGTGATAAGTGCTGGGAGAGAGATAAGGGATAAGTGCTGGGAAAGAGACAAGTGACAAGTGCTGGGAGACATATAAGTGCTGGGAGAGAGACAAGTTCTGGGAGAGAGACAAGTGATAAGTGCTGGGAGAGAGACAAGTGACAAGTGCTGGGAGAGAGACAAGTTCTGGGAGAGAGACAAGTGATAAGTGCTGGGAGAGAGACAAGTGATAAGTGCTGGCAGAGAGACAAGTGATAAGTGCTGGCACTGCGGCAGAGAGACCGAATAAGTGCTGGAAGATAGAAAGTTGATAAGTACTGGAAGAAAGAAAGTGATTATTGCTGAACAAATTGAAAGTGATAAGTGCTGGGAGAGAGATGGCAGAGTACAAAATAGTGATAGAGAGAATGTAGAAAACAAAATAAAAAGAAATAAAAAAAAAAATAAACTTTTTAAAAACGGAATCGATAAGGTTACACTGTGTTAGGCAAGATAAATCTGCAGGTTACACTATGTATGGCAGGTTACACTGTGTTAGACATGTTAAAGCTACATATTATATTGTTTTAGGCCTGCATGTTTCACTGTGTTAGTTAAGCTAAACCTACATGTTATACTGAATTAAACCTACATGTTACATTGTGCAAAATAGGGTAATCCTGCTTGTTACAATGTGTTAGGACTTCCATCTTAGACTGTGTAAGATGTGCCTACTAGATTGCGTAGGACTTAGATTTTAAAATGTGTTAGACGTGACTGTTAGACACTTTAGATCATGTAATACCTACATATTTTTTTTACGCTTGACTTATAAAGTTTAACGGTCAGATGACATTCACTTGTTGACACCACCATCACTCAGCCCCCCCCCCCTCTCCTAGCAACTTCATCTATCTGTGTGTTTATGTCAATAAAAAAGTCCTCATACCAGTATTGATTCTGACGTCCTTATAGTTGGCAATATTCAATCAATAACTTGGGTTAGCAGAATGTGACAAGCTCAAAGACATTTATAATGCGGTCATTCGGGGGAGAAATCAGGCTTAGCATTAATAAGTTGCTTGAAACCATTGCAAACAATGTTTCTTAGATATAGGAGACATCGATGGGAGACATTACATCAGAGCTGTGGGAGACATTGGTGAAAGACATCACTTCTGAGCTGTGGGAGACATGACTTCAGAACAATGGGAGACATTACATCAGAGCTGTGGGAGACATTGGTGAAAGACATCACTTCTGAGCTGTGGGAGACATGACTTCAGAACAATGGGAGACATTACATCAGAGCTGTGGGAGACATTGGTGAAAGACATCACTTCTGAGCTGTGGGAGACATGACTTCAGAACAATGGGAGATTTTGGTGGGAGTCAAGAAATGTACACCAAACCGATTAACCAGCACTAGAGAAACCATAGCACAATACGAAAGATACCATTAAGGTTCATGCGGATGGCTCCAGGAAGGAAGTCCAAGGCACAACGAATTCGGGATATGGAGCGGTAGTCAGATTTGTAATCGATAAAACTGGTGCTTGAGGGGGGTCTTGCCCTGTACGGAGACAAGCAAACCCTACAGAACACTGCCACATACCTGGACCGTGCTATACGGGATTAATCTCAGCACCAAGCCTTAGTGCATGGTGGTCGACATTACTTTAGAGCTGTGGAAGATCTTGGTGGGAGACATTACTTCTGAGCTGTGGAAGATCTTGGTAGGAGACATTACTTCTGAGCTGTGGAAGATCTTGGTGGAGACATTACTTCTGAGCTGTGGAAGATCTTGGTGGAAGACATTACTTCTGAGCTGTGGAAGATCTTGGTGGAGACATTACTTCTGAGCTGTTTAAGATCTTGGTGGGAGACATTACTTCTGAGCTGTGGAAGATCTTGGTGGAGACATTACTTCTGAGCTGTGGAAGATCTTGGTGGGAGACATTACTTCTGAGCTGTGGAAGATCTTGGTGGAGACATTACTTCTGAGCTGTGGAAAACATTATTCAGAGCAGGAAGACATTACTTCAGAGCTGTGGGAGACAGTGGTGGTAGACATTACTTCAGAGCTGTGTGAGACTGTGGTGGTAGACATTACTTCAGAGCTGTGGGAGACAGTGGTGGTAGACATTACTTCAGTGCTGCGGGAGGTATAACTTCACAACCGTGGGAGACATTACTTCAGTGCTGCGAGAGGTATAACTTCACAACCGTGGGAGACATTACTTCAGTGCTGCGGGAGGTATAACTTCACAACCGTGGGAGACATTACTTCAGTGCTGCGGGAGGTATAACTTCACAACCGTGGGAGACATTACTTCAAAACTAGTGGAGACGTTGAGGGGAGTCGTTACTTCAGAAGAGGGGACGTAACTTTCAAAGATTGTCACCTACGAATTATTTATGTCTTAAGAAATTACCAGTAGATTTTTTTTTCAAAGCTTTACTTTTTTTTAATGATGAGATTATACGCACCAGAGCGCCAATAAAACTGTTAAAAGTATTACGTTTTAAGTAGACTACTTTTACTTTAATGCGTATTCTATCTATAGATCCCAGTTAGACTTTTGTCTTTATGTTATAACTTTGGCCTTCACTAAAATTACTAGATCTAGATCTTTCTCTTAATTTCTACATAGATTCTTTTTTTTCCCTTACAAATCTAACTTACTAGCGAGAACTCATTAGGAATATATTGTCCACTCCTTTTTACTCTTTATTTCTTGAAAGAAATCAAAATCGATAATTTGATCAATGACCAGCTATTATGTATTGTCCTTTTATTTCCTCTTTCTTCCTTACAATTTCTGTTAGAATCAATACAGTCCGTAGCAGCCGTGTTTTACCCGTTGCCATTAATGGCCCCCTGCATGACATGATAGAATCTGATATGAACATTTAGACTACGGAAACACAGCCGTGAAATCATTCTGTAATTAGCTTTTGCCTAGTTCCATGTCTGGGACGAAGGGAGTTGCTTTTCATATTTGGTGTTTGTTCTACGAGATTTCCCATGGGGTCTGAATCAAACTGATTCCACTTGTATATTGCTTGAGGATAAAGCGTGTAATTTATAGCAGTATGTATATAGTCTTTAGTATTTATGGCTGTTTTATAATCTCTAGATGTACATATATCTATAATTTTATTTCATCAAGCATTTTTAATTTTATTTTTGAAGTGATGTAAGACAATATTTTATAGATGAAATATTTTTTCTCAGATTGCCTAAAAGCCAAGTTTCCCCAACTATAAGGCGTGCCCCGTCGGGAGGCGCGAGGTTCTCTCAGGGAGGGAAGGACCGAAGTCTCTAGACAATAAAAAAATTTTTAAGGGGGACCGCATCGGTCAATGTCTTTTTCAAGAGGCAAGAAAACAAAGTTGTATTTCCATTATAGCTATAAATCCATATTTGATTATTAAGCAAGTACAATCACATTATTACCAATGTTTAACAGATTTAAACATTTAAAACGTCTTTTCCAACGTAAAACGTGATGTTAAGGACATCTGTTTCTTTACTTCTGTTTTTTTTTTTCTTTACTCATTCTATATCAAAACGTCTTCCCTAGCGCGATTCTTCTCAACTCTATATTAGAAAGGTCGAAAAACTAACGTCTGTTGTACATTGTTATGTTGCCAACTTTTGTCTGATAAAAAAAAAGCTTGGGGCAAGACGTCTTACTTAACGCGAAGATGTTCGTACGACGATCACAAGCATTACAGACGTACATGCGCTATATGTAACTCGAATGTTCTTGTGTAATAGCATTGGCCAGTGTGGTCTCTTTATTAGACTTAGTTTGATCTGTGACTCTTTGTTTATTAGACTTAGTTTGATCTGTGTCTCTTTGTTTATTAGACTTAGTTTGATCTGTGACTCTTTGTTTATTAGACTTAGTTTGATCTGTGTCTCTTTGTTTATTAGACTTAGTTTGATCTGTGTCTCTTTGTTTATTAGACTTAGTTTGATCTGTGTCTCTTTGTTTATTAGACTTAGTTTGATCTGTGACTCTTTGTTTATTTGACTTAGTTTGATCTGTGACTCTTTGTTTATTCGACTTAGTTTGATTTGTGACTCTTTGTTTATTCGACTTAGTTTGATCTGTGACTCTTTGTTTATTAGACTTAGTTTGATCTGTGACTCTTTGTTTATTAGACTTAGTTTGATCTGTGACTCTTTTTTACGTTGTTTTTTTAGAATGAATAGTTTGCTGTAGGGCGAGAAAATACTTCAATGTGGACTTGTCCCATCCTTTTTTTTAACTTTTTGGAGTTGGGCTTTTCTTACTATGAGAAAAAGTGAGTTCTGAAGCTCATAACTCAGGAAAACACTTGGTGCCGGGGCTCTGTCCCAGACCCCGCTGGGGGAGCTTGGCCTCCTTGCTGGATGGAGCGGAATTTACTGTCTCTCCAAGGATATCTTCAAAAAAGAACCTTTACGTATTTAAGAAACACTATTTTTGAAATGAAGGATTAAGTAGACTAGATTTAATAAACGTGTAATGCCGATTCTTAAATTTGAAACGAAATTCTTCTCGCCTAGGAGGTCGCCACCTTGTAAAAGCCCTAAAGTAAACGTTTCTCTCTTCATCTGTGAAGTAACCCTAAAGTAAATAAAGTAAACTTGTTTCTTTCCGACTCCTTCCCCCAACTTTTTCCTATTCAATTTTTTATTTCACTCACACACACACACACAAAGCGTTATGATTCATTTCCAAATTTCTTTCCGACGCTCGGGCGTGTATCAGTTCGTCGAGAAACTAGTTCTTAATGAATACAAATGAAAGTTCCGCCACGGTATTCTATTACAACCCCAGTACTTGACCAGTTGTCACACATTTTACATGAAAAATATATGGTTGAGGAATGCCGTTGACTGTGAAAGTCGTCCTTGTATATTAAATTAAAATCGTCACAATGAAAATGACACCTTATACGTAACAGACTATTACTTGTCGTTAACAGACAGACTCTTTGTCCTTGAAAGACTGGCACCTTGTCCTTGTTATTGACAGACTGACACTTTGTCCTGGACAAATTGACAATTTGTTATTGACATCGATAATTTTTTGTTAAAACTAACATTTCCATTTTCCTTTTAATTTTTTCTTATTAACAATAACCATTGTTTCTAGCAAAGCCTAATTTACTTCATTAGTAAATAAATTAATGTCTTCTAAACAGGGCCGACCTTACGCCGATTTTACCGATTGCTCCGAATTGGGCCCCACGCCTGGCAGGGGCCCCGCAAATTACATTTAGCATGTCATGGCTCTTTTCACAGGGTATTACAGATGTAGGACTTAAAGGGTTAACCTATTTAGTGTATCGTACGATGGACGTCACTTTAATGAACCCATTGGCGGCTATTTCATTCACTGCTTCTGATGCATGTTGTATTATAAAGGTTGATATAATGATCTAATTCATTTAGCGCTTATTGTAAAAAAAAAAAAAATAAAAGAGGGGCTCGGCAAGCATTCATTAAATTTGGCCCCACAATTTGTAAGGCCGGCCCTGCTTCTAAAGACATCGGTGTAAGCAGGGGTGAGGCGCCTTTTGTTTATTACGTTGAAATGGATATTTTATTTTTAATTCTCTTCGTTAAAAAAAAAGATGCAATAAAATATTGAAATAAAAATCTGAAACGAATTTTCTTAAAACTAGTGATAAATTTTAGTTTACCACTGACTTGACCAGTCAATTCTCGAAAATTGAACTGTAATTAAAACTTATAATAAATCTCTCTAAAAAAAAAAAACAATCATGCAAAATCATATGCAGTCTACGAAAAGAAATTCAATCTTCAATAGAACAAGAAGGAGAATGTCGATACCAAGCCACATGTATCTAACATTTTAATTTTGTAATCGATTATGTTTTTATTCTATTTTCAGGTCAAACGAACCCGTGCTAAACTTCATTGTTCTACTTGCCATCTCATTTTAGAGGAGAGAATACTCCAGCGATTGGTCTCGATACAACTTTTTGTTAGCCATTCTGTTCTTTTCAATTGTTGAACCAATCGCACACTGTTTTAAAGTATTCAGAAGTAAAACATTTACGATTTTTCGATTGAAAGGATATAGAGATGTTGTCTGAAATTTGTGACGATTGTGAAACGTTACAAGTTCAATGATTATAGTTGTGAAAATAGTTGTGAAAATAATTGTGTTTGTTGCACTAACTTGGGATTACACTTGATGATATGTGAAATAGTGTGAGCTCAGGCTCCTAGTCCTTTACAATGAGTCGCAACGTGTTGAGCTTCTCTCATTCCGGCAAAGCTCACCATGAGATTGAGTCTCAACACACTCTCCTCGACCACAATAAACACTTGCTGCTGCAGATCAAGATGTCCGTTATCTTCTTTGTCGGCGGGGCTATCATTGTTATTTGTCTGGTCTACATCGTGTTCCAGTGCAGGAACAAGCACGCCAAGCACCAACTGAAGCAGGCACACAACAGACGGCCATCTGAAGAGAAGTCTAAAGCCTTTCTTGGATCCAACGACACCTTAGAAAATTTGCTACCCGAGGAGAATACAAATGTTATTCCAATAAAGATCAGAAAGGACAGAGAGTTTTATGTGTGAATCCTGGGATGTGTCGATCTTGGACATTTACAGCTTTTGGGCACATTCCTTGAAAGTGACGTGCCTGCAGTGGATGACATGGACCTGTAATCGTGTTACTTACACCTTAAGGGTTGATGCCTTCCAGACCTCTTGCATTGTTATAATTCATAGATGGCTGCTGTTTCGTTACATAATTGTTGACAATATTACACAAATAACAATGTTGTCAATGTTTAAATTGAAGATTACATGATTGCACTTCATGCAAAAGTAGATTTCTTTATTTTGAAAACGTAAACTGTCTGTGGCAAAATCTATATATTCACTATGTCTGCAAAGAAGTTGATACCTATATCTATATGTCTGTGAAAACCTGATACCTATATCTATATTTATATGTCTGTAAAAAAAAAACTTGATACATGTATCTATATGCCTAAAAAAATTAATACCTGTATCTACATGTCTGTGAAAAACTTATCTAACGCAGTAGTTAGGTTGTTAGGTAGCTTGGTTAAAAAGAGGAAGAGAAAGAAAGAGAGGTAGATAGATAGACGGAGAGAGAGAGAGAAAGAGACTGAAGAGAGGGAGACATATATACTTCTTTCAATGGCACTAAATTTTCGAGCGCACATTGTGTTACTTGATAGATTTCCCATGAGACGTACACACTGTAGTTGAAATTGCAAGTTCTTGTAAAAAACAATTAAACGTAAAGATGGAGCATAGAGCAAAAAGATCTATGTCCAAATGATTAAACATTTCAATGTACAAACTACGTAGTTTTTCTAAAAGTAAGTTCATGGAAACCAAGGGATTCTTCTTTATTAACTAAAATATTTTGAATTTCTGATATAACATCCATAAAACATGATACAACATCGAGATTTTTAAATAGTCATGATCAAAAATCTTAAATATATATCAAATCAATAGGTTTTCAAATTAATACCGGTATATTCTACAAGGGATAGTCTGACCACGGTGTAAGATTTGACCAAAACAAACACACACAAGTCCCCCCCCCCCCAATAGTTTTGAAAAGAAAGAAGAGTGCCAACAAATATGAAGGAGACACGAGAGAAAAACAACTTAATTGGGTAATAAACTCAAATAGAATCTGGGAAATTGAGTCTAGTTCAAACCTAGATAATTGGATATTTAAAAAATAAATTTGAAGGAATCAAAGCGAAAACAAAAATGAGTAAAGACTTCTAGCCTCTTCTGAACACCCTTGGCTGCGCTTAGACAAGTGATGGTCAAGTATTAAAATCTCACCTAAAATAAACAAAATCAAAGCAAAAAAATCAGTCACTAAACTCTCACTACGCTATGATTCTATCACGTGTCTGGACCAGTTGAGAAAGAGGGGGGGGGGGGTATCTTGTGTGTGTTACCGTGATCGCTTTTTAAATGCGTTAAAAGAAATGTATACAACTTGAATTCGATCTCGAGGGCTCAATCCTCCTCAAGGGGACTCATTTAGCTTATACCACCACATCTGTCAAGTACAATTTATTTTCTTTGGTTAATTTTTTTTTATTGATTCTTGTTTTGTCAGGTACAAGAAATAATTGTGCCAAATCTCAGCTTGATCCGAGATAGGGTGTGGAAGAAAAAACGTGTACAAACTTTTGACCAGGTAGAGTTGATATAAGCTTTGTAAAAAAACAAATCGAGATAATGACAATGTCGGGGACGGTCTTTGTAAGTGGATTTTTTAAAAGTAAATTACAAGTACTTTTCTAGTCAAAGTAATTACTGTATTTTGTAAGTCAAATTTTTCTTTGAAGAATTATGACAAAGAAGTAAAGATATGTAGAGGCCTAATATATAAATGGTAATATTAAAATCTAGATTTATACCTAACACAGCTTTGACATATTTAGTGTGTACTTTGAACTTCACTTTACATTAAAATTTTAAAAGAAAACACTAGGTAACGTATGAGTACTCATGGTTGTAAAATATATATATATATACATATAAAAACATTTACATACTTTGGAAACAAATTTAGCCTCCAGTAGTAGGCTATAAGTAGACCATCCATCCTAGAGGCGCTACAGTCCATGGAGGGCTCTGGCCTGCTTCAACACATTCCTCCATTCCGATCTCTCCTGGGCCTTTCATATCCATGCCCTAACCCCAAGCTGTTGCAGATCTGCTTCCACATTTACGTACTTTGGAAACAATTGTAGCCTCGGGAAGTAGGCTAGAAGTCGACATTCATCATCAAATGTCGAACTCTGAGGGACACACATATGAGACCTTATGAAAAGCCCGTATATCTTGTTGCTTTTGTACCAATATTTGCTCTAATCAAGTATTGTTGTTGTTTTTTTTTTGTAATGCGCAATTGTAAAACAAATGTCCTCATTAATAATAAAGATTAGTAGTAGTAGTATTTTAGGACGAAAAGAAAATTTTTTAATAGACCGCCGGCAGACGGCTTTGCAACTGTGTTTTCGTAGTCAAGTGAAACACTGCACTGATCGTTATTCTTTGAAATATATATATTGACTCTTTGTTTGTTTCATTTGTTATACATTGAAATATATATATTGACTCTTTGTTTGTTTCATTTGTTATACATTGACAATCAAATTCACATCGATGATTCTGTTTTATTTCTATCCATTTCTTAAAATTGAATTTCTATAGGCCTAACTCTAATTAATAAATGGTCATATATTTCTCTCATATTCATATTTTTTTATTCAAAATTTGGCCATATCAGTTGGTTCTATCTTTCTTGTTTTCAATATTGTATTTGTTTGAACCTAAATGATATATACCAAAGTATTTATTGCTCTCCAATATGTTTTGGTATTTAATATATTTTCTTCAAAATTTGTTTTTCGTTAATCTTGTTTTGTTTATTTAAACGTAGACTTTAATTAAAATTACGCTTCAGTTTTCTGATCATTCAGTTCAGTTCCCATAATTTTGTCGGTAATTAAATCTACGCTAGCAAGTAGTTGTTTTGATTTCCCCACTATTTGTGTCAGGAGGATGGGGTGTGGGGGTGCATCGTTCGAGTAGGGAAGCCTGAATGTTAATCGTGCGGAAACACTTTATTTCATAACGTTCAACATTCTCTCTCGCTCTCCTTCTCTCTCTATCTCTCACTCCCCCCGCCTCTTCCTTTCTCTCTCTCTCTCTCTCTCTCTCATAAACACACACTATCTTCTCTATCACACCCACACAGATTTTCTATCTATCTATCTATCTATCTATCTATCTATCTATCTATCTATCTATCTATCTATCTATCTATTTATTTATCATCTTTCTTTCTTTCGCCTATTGCAAAGCTACCAACACATTTCTCACGTAGTGACATTTTAAAAAGCATCTCGTGTTTTCTGTAAACAAAACATCACCTTGACATCTATGTCATGTCCTTGTTATTACTCTAATCTTAACACATTTCTGCTTAAAATTAACGCAACATTTATTACTATAATCTAAACTCATCTAACCAATTTTCACAATTTTCATGAAATCTAAAAAAGACATTCACATCTTATTGCGACATTTTCATTTCTATCTCAGCACATTTTTGAACATCTAAACACGACATTTTAAAAACTAAACACATTTTTTTAAATACCAACGCGTGATTTTGACTCAACTCTAAGCATTTTTTTATTTTTATTCAAATCGCAGAAGACCTATACATATCTCGATGTTAGCGGTAACATTTCTGCTCTAAAGGTGTTGTGTATCAATGAGCCCATGAAAACTTGACTTATTAAGCCAACTTTTTTACTTTCATGGGCTATAAAGATTGTCAAAAAAATAGTCTAGGTATCATAACTCAAGTCCCCCATAACAGAAACATATTAAAAACTTTCTTCCGCCAGTATTAGACAGTAAGTACTCACTCAAGTTGTGTGATTTGAACAAGAAGTACAAATGAAGGAGAAAAATAAGTCGAGACAGAATAATAAAATATTGTAATAGCTCTGCTTCTGCACAGGCACTTATGGTGGTACCAGCTATAGCTTGGGGGGGGGGGAGGAAGAGGAAACCGTGCTAATATTCTGTTCGACTGCCCCAGACTTACTGATCTCCGCCTCGACAGGTCTGGGAAACCAAAAATTCTCGACATTTATGCACCACGCAAGACAGCAGGGTTTCTGTCCAGGGCTTTTGCAAGAGAGGATTTGAGCCTCTCAAGTCGTCACTCAAATGGATTTTGATGATGATGATAGCTTGGGTCGCTCCGCCTAAGCCCTTAAGTTACGAAAAGGATGATCGCCGGTGAACAAGACAGCTAGATGAGGAGCGGTGCTCTGTGTGGGAGTCTGGTTAGAAAGGTGTATAAAAGCGAAAGGGTCGTTTTCTTGCAGTGTGGGTTGTGACTTGTGACGGCAACCTTTCTGAAGACAGCTAGAAGATATCGACACGAACTATGACCTTGTGGTAGCGGCGATTGACCCGGCGCCAGTGAACTCTGTCTGTAGGCAAGAGTTCAAAGATCTGAAAGCCAAGACTGCTGTCTATGTTTGTGGTGTTTTCCATATGTAAATAAACATTACATATAACTAGTAAGGGTTCATACAAGACATACACTGATTAAGAGAAACTATCACAGTGTGGTCACCAACAAGGCTGCCGAAAGAATGTTTGCTAATAGCGGCCCTTGATCTCCATGACTTGTCCTTAAGTCTTAGGTTGGACAAATGTTCAGGTTGAATAGCCGCACGACAAATGTAAGGGCGTATTCTAAGAGTAGATATCCTCTATGTTGATAGGCTATCGATCCGACCGGAAAGGGAAAGCTTTGGTCGAGCTCTGAAAACGGGGAGTTGGGGGGGGGGTATTTCAGTGCCATCCCGTCTGTCGTCTCAACAGTACGTGATATTCTTCCAAACTGTCCCCAACTGTCACGTTACGACGTTGAGAGACAGTATACCGCACCCTCCCCCCCTTTCCTTCCCACTTCCGGAAATCCTTCTGACCTGGTTGTGTGTTAGATCATTAAGACAATAAATAGACTAATACAATACAGACAACGTTAGACTAAAGGATACAAAATACCACAGGGATCGTTGATACTCTCATAGCAAACGTCAATATATGTCATCATCCCTTTATACACTAAATGCATGACGCGTAGGACGTAACCATCTTCTTTTTTGAAGTAACGTCTGTATTATATAAGATAAGATAAGATACACAACTGTATTAGGAGTTTAGTGATTCCATTCATTATTCCAAAATACACAGATGTAATTAGGGGTTGAGTGATTCCATTCATTATTCCACAATTGGCACTATACACTGCTGTATTAAGAGTTGGTGACTCCATTCAACATTCCAAAATACACAGCTGTATTAGGAGATAAGGATTTCATTTAACTCTAAAACAATTGAAAGCAGGGGCGGACTGGGTGTCAAAATCAGCCCAAGCATTTCTATACAATCCGGCCCTAAATAACATAGGATATGGGGGACATCGAATTATACATATCCTCAAAATAATTATGTGACAAAAACTGGGTTTACCTAACATAATACATTTCTATTAGTAAACACACAAAGTTATATGTCTCAGAGCATCACGTTTATTGTTTAAAGGTAATCTAATATCCTTGTGAAAAAACAAATACTCTCAAGATGTTTTATATTTTAGCAAAGTCTTTTTGTATTTCGGTTTAAGTTTAACATCTTCGTTGTCTTGATATTAGTGTTTCTTCGTTGGGTAACGTGGCTTGATCTCCAGGAATAAATGACGTTGTGTTTTGTTCATTCATAGACGCTGTCAGCATGACATTTAACAACGGTTGTTGAATATCTTGTGCTTGCGGGGTCACAGAGGTATAATTCCACTGCATTTATTTGGCAAAGGATTCCAGCAATATTTGCTTTTAAAACTTTTTTCTGCTTCTCCTTTGTGCTTCTTTTTCGATTCTAATGTCAACAATTGACTCAAAAAAAAAAGGTTTGGTCACTTTGTTACAATGCTCAAGATAATAATTGTGTAATTGTGGTGATTACGATATTATGCAATAACTCAACCATATCAATAACTATTCAATTAGGCCCTATGAGTGGACATTACATCTATAAGACTGGAAGCGTTGCGATTGATCCCTTTATAGATTCATCCGAATATATTTACTCCAACGTAAACTTTAAAAGAAATATAGTCCTTATGTTGTTTTTTTAATCGCTAAGTATAATGGATGAAACCTATAAAAAGCACTGTATGTGGATGTAGGCTATTACATTATTTCGGAAAATGCCCTAATACACCGTAGTAGAGTTTGAAAATCACGACGCTCTGAGTGCGACTTTAATAAAAGAATATTATAAAATCTTTTTTACAATTTTATACAATTCTTGGTGGCATCAATGCGACCCTTTTACTGGCCCTACCGGCTAAATGGGTACCGGCCCACTGGGCGTTTGCCAGAATGCCCATATAGCCAGTCCGCCCCTGATTGAAAGCATATTTTTTTCTTTATTAATGATGTCGCCTACATAGCAGTTCTCCCCCCTCCCCCAAAGCAACGGATGTATCCAAAGGAACGGCAGGTGCCGATACAATTTAAGATCAGCGGCTAGGATGTATCTCAGCATACTGCATGCTGTTCAAGAGTCATCGGCTCTTCATTTTTCCTCGGGGTGAACTTCCGAAGTCTTTTCCATGTTTGGGTACAGCGGCAATGCAGCAGAGGTTTGGATTCAGAGTTTTCTTTTTATAGGCTAACTAGCTCCTCCAGCCCGAAGTTTACTGGTTTAGACGCCAGTTGTTCTCCTTTGCCCTTTTCTCCTGTCAGTGATAACAGCCAGATCACACATGAAAGCCAGGAGTTAAGCTTGTTGTCAGAGGCTATGTGAGACGCATGCCATTAGAAGCATTCTATAGGCAATAACAACCTGCAGCTGTGTATCCAGATTTGGCCTCTTTAGTCACACAAGAAGTTGCAAAGGGAATAGATCGTCTCTCAAGATGTAAAATGCCCCAGAGAATATACAACAACATATTCAATACAACAACAAAATATATACAATGGCTAAGAACTTCACATAAATATATGAATCTAAAAAACAAATTAATCTCTCTTCTACTGAAGCAATTTTTTTTTGTTAACAAATTAATCTCTCTTCTACTGAAGCATTATTTTTAGCAAATAAATCTCTCTTCTACTGAAGCATTATTTTTAGCAAATAAATCTCTCTTCTACTGAAGCAATTTTTTTTAGTTAACAAATTAATCTCTCTTCTACTGAAGCATTTTTTCTAACAAATTAATCTCTCTTATACTGAAGCATTTGTTTTTAACAAATTAATCTCTCTTATACTGAAGCATTTGTTTTTAACAAATTAATCTCTCAACTACTGAAGCATTTTTGTTGTTAACAAATTAATCTCGCTTCTATTGAAGCATTTGTTTTTTATTTTATTGAAAATCCACGAATTTTCAAGATATTAAAGTAACACAATATTATATTTCTTATTATTATATTATCATTGTTATTTTTATTTTACTTTTTACGGAACTGCAAAGTTTTGTTTTTTTTAGTTTAGAGAGCTGATCCAAGTCTGATAATCATAATTCTAATAAATGCGCCTATTTTCTTGATCACCATTTCTCCACGACACTTTCCTTTCTCCAGAATTAATTCGCTCGAATCAAAAAAAGGTGGTTTAAAGATGTCAGACCCACACATAAAAATGCTGTATTTATCATTCATGTCGTTTCCATGACAATGGGGCGGTATTGACATGAAACAGTATTAACATGAAACTGTATTATCAGCTGTTCAGACAAGATTAATGTCGTCTGTGTCTGGTACAAATGAGGTCAGCCATTCATAATAACATTCTTTCTTACCAACAACAAAATTGTCTTGAAAAAAAAATAAATTAGAAAAATGTATCACGTGACTAGTTGAATTTGTTGAATGTATTTGATCAGATGTCTATTGTGCCTCAGGTTCTTACAAATCAAAAGGTTTATCTGCATTAAATTAGCAAGTAGCCCTACACGTAGGGTTTAACGAGTGAGTACAAATAGGGTTCAGTGTATCTCATTGGTAGAGTACACGTATGGCTCAATAAACCTCGATAGTAGAGTACAAGTAGGTTTCATTGTATCTCATTGGTAGAGTACGCGTATGACTCAATAAACCTCGATAGTAGAGTACAAGTAGGTTTCATTGTATCTCATTGGTATGGCTCAATAAACCTCGATAGTAGAGTACAAGTAGGTTTCAATGAACCTCAATGGTAGAGTACAGGTATGGTTCAATGAACCTCAATGGTAGAGTACAGGTATGGTTCAATGAACCTCAATGGTAGAGTACAGGTATGGTTCAATGAACCTTAATGGTAGAGTACAGGTATGGTTCAATGAACCTCAATGGTAGAGTACAGGTATGGTTCAATGAACCTTAATGGTAGAGTACAGGTATGGTTCAATGAACCTCAATGGTAGAGTACAGGTATGGTTCAATGAACCTCAATGGTAGAGTACAGGTATGGTTCAATGAACCTCAATGGTAGAGTACAGGTATGGTTCAATGAACCTCAATGGTAGAGTACAGGTATGGTTCAATGAACCTTAATGGTAGAGTACAGGTATGGTTCAATGAAACTTAATGGTAGAGTACACGTATGGTTCAATGAACCTTAATGGTAGAGTACAGGTATGGTTCAATGAACCTCAATGGTAGAGTACAGGTATGTTTCAATGAACCTCAATGGTAGAGTACAGGTATGGTTCAATGAACCTCAATGGTAGAGTACAGGTATGGTTCAATGAACCTTAATGGTAGAGTACAGTACCTCATTGGTATAGTACAGGTAGGGTTTAATAGACCTCATTCACCAAAACGAACGATCACGTGATAATATTGATAAAACAACGAAGAAAACTGTCACGTGATAACCATTGTTGATTAAAATTAGATCGTAATGTGTATAGAAGAGATGGAGAAGCACGTGACTCAATGTTGTTTGTTTACGATTGGTGAATGAGGTCCATTGGTTGAGGACATGTATGGTTAAATAAGCTTCATTGGCTGAGAACAATAATTAAAAATTATGTTTCTTGAAAAATGCTTTCGAACGTGTTTTTTTATATGTATATCACGTACAAAATATAACACAGGATGTTTTTCTTTATTGATGCGTAGGAGGCATCCAAAAGTGAATAAAATATTGCATAAAATATCATATCATAGACCTCTTAGTTCTTTATGTTCGTTTAGACTTTAGGTAAGTTCGTTTTGTATTGCTTACTGGGGATAGTTCTTATGCGACTATGAATTACGTAGACTCTTGAGATGGGGGGGGGGGCGGGAGTGCCGAGGTGCCTTGCTTCTCCGGGCGCTGGGCGCCCTCGATATGCCACTGATCCCAAATTTCATGAGACGGCTTTAGAGACGTTCACTGATGAATTTAGTGAACCAGTAAGGTTATAAGTAAGGTTAAAAGTAAGGTTAAAAGTAAGGCTAAAAGTAAGGGTATAAGTAAGGTTAAAAGTAAGGGTAAAAGTAAGGGTATAAGTAAGGTTATAAGTAAGGTTATAAGTAAGGTTATAAGTAAGGTTATAAGTAAGGTTATAAGTAAGGATATAAGTAAGGGTATAAGTAAGGTTATAAGTAAGGGTTAACATGTTTTGATATACAGTACAATTCAATATTGACAAAGGGCCTAAGACATTATTGACCAAAGACACCAAGCTAAGAACCTAAAGAAAACTTTGAATACATTTTGTAAAAAAAAAAAAAAATGAAAAGAGTGGACACATTACAGGGAACGCTAATTTATTACATTTTTTTTTTACGGTGAAGAGCTAACCGCCTGAGCAACTTGGAATGAGGTCATGCCCTCGTTCGTAAGAAACAAAAATACAGTCATGCTTTCATGTTTCTAATTGAACATTGATTAAATGGACTTCAGCAGTCTTTGGAACGTGGACAAAACAAAAACATAGCTAAGCAAAAGACTTGATTTGATAGAGATTCATCTTGGCATGACATAGAGGAATGGTCAACAGATTATGTGTGACCCCAACGGTCCAAAAGGACTAAGAGACAGCGCGATCTCGCTATGTATAAAACGTATTTAAATGTTCTTATGAAGCATATGAATCTTGAACGAAATCATGGTTGCAGTCGTTTCTCGTTCTTGGTTTCTTTTATTTTTAAATATTGCCTTCGCAAACTTGTGCCTAAATTTGAGAGAATTGAAATGAGATCGAACATATGCCTGTGTTTCAACACCACAAGATATAGCCTACTGTTTTACTATGTCACAAATGTTTTAGTTTTCTAGAGGTAATGATTGTGAAACATTAAGGAGAAAGCAGCGCCGTTGAAATTATTTCAATTTTTTGTTTCATGCAAAAAGTGTAGCTCGAATCTAAAAGTGGCTTCCATAACAGACTTCTCGTAACATTACGTAAAATATTGTTATGTTGGTCAAAACCTTTATACATAGATATATATATATATATGAACGAAAAAAAAACAATGAAGAATTTAGCAATAGCAATAGAAGTATCAATTGCGTAAGAACACCAGTAGCGTTAAAAAACAACAACACACCAGTATGATTAAAATACAAAAAAAACTTTATACTTTAAGTACAAAAGATATCAATGTAACACATAGGACAACTCACAAGCGCGCAGCTACAAACACATTTGCAATTACACGACACATATACAACTAGTAAGACACTTGCAAGTGCTAACAAACAACTGCTACTCAATCATTTCTTCTACCTAAAATAGTCTAATGAGTAACACAATAATATCCTGACTTCATAGAAGATTAATAAATGCTCACGCGTGTGGGTAGAGGTCACCGTGTCCAGACGACACACATGTATCGAGCACCAACAGACAACGGAGAGACATGAAAGGGACGCAACTCTATACGTGTCGTTAGAGACAATTAGGGAGGTAAAGAAAAAAAGTCTTACGCTAATTAGAAGAAGAAAATTTCAACATTTTCAAGTCTCTCCAGCCTTTCATCAATCACTAAGTTTGTCTGTTTTAGAAACGTCCGACATTATTAACCCCCCCCCCCAACCCCTCCGGGCTAGAGAAACAATGCTCCTGTTAAGGCCAATGCTTTTTTTTCCCATCGAAGCTTAATATTTTGACAGACTCCAAATGTAAAGAGTAAGATAATTACGTCCTACTCGTGTGTTGATAGGGTCGTTCTTGTTAATTAGAGACAAACTCTGAAAAGTCATTGGTTTTCCTGGCTGATTCAGGCAGCCTACTCCATGCTCTAATGACATTAGGGAAGAAGGAGCACTTGTATGAATTGGTCCTAGCATATGGAATAAGAAATGTCCATTTATCTTTGTGTCTTTCTGAATATGATATTAGGTTGTGCTTTTGTATTTGCAAATTATGGTTTAGTGATTAGTGTTTTATGTATTACTTTACTTTACTTTTTATTCTTCTGCCCTGAAGTGCCTCTAGCTATAGTGACTTTGCTAATGGTGCTACTCTAGATTAATGTGCATATTCGTTTGTCATAAATCTCACGGCTCTATTTTAATTTATTTTTGTTCTAGTTTCTTTATGTTTTCTTCAGGTGTCCCAAATAGATGACACATCACTATTGGCCTAACCAAAGTTAAATAGCATTTTAGTTGTATGCACTTGTTTGTCTGAGAATACTTAACAAATGTCTTCCAGTACACTGCCCCCCCCTCCCTCACTTTTGCTTCGTCTGTTATAATTTAAACAGCTGCGGTGAGTTATGTCTGTCCATTTACTTTTTCTTGGAAACATTTTTAAGTTAATTATGCACGCTTTACTTTTGTCGGTTATCTTCAGTATTGATTCTCTGGAACGGACAGGAACTGACCCGAAAACTCAAACAAAACAACAGATAGGACTTAGCAATAGATTTAAAGCTTTCCTTTTCAATTCAGGAGGAATTGTACACTGTAGCCTATATTATAAACTGTAAATTGATTAGATATGAATTGCTTATTCCTAGCATATTAACCACATTTTTGCTGTATATGAACTGATGTCTAGTTTCATATTATTTACATATTCATTACATATCAACTGCATATTAATTGCATTTTAAATATTAAATTCATATTGATTGTATCTCATCGGCATTTAATAACGATTTTCTTTTATCGTCATAGCATATCAACTTCATATTAACGTACTTTTTTTAAATTCATATGAACTGCATTGGCTGCAGTCAAACAAAGAATATTGACTGAATTATTTGGAAGGTGCCGTGACAATTACACTCCGTTACAGTGTTGTCTGTTTACAATACCTCTATTCAAGTCAGAGCTTCACAGAACCTGGATACAGGAACCTAGATCTAGGGTTCCTTTTCCTGGATTCAGGAGCCTGGACAGCTGATCTCGAAAATGGCTCTAACGATTTTCCTAGAAATTTAACAGTTGATGTAAATCGCTCAGAAAAGAATTACTAGCTCGTTAGCTACACGGGGAAAACTCTAGTTTGACCGTTATAATTTTTCAAAATAAATTATTATTATTATTGAAGTTTATAAGCGTTGCTTATAATTTGACATAAATCTGATATAGATTACAACTAGATTCTAGATCTAAACTGAACAGTTCTAATCAGAACTTATGTTCTAGTGTTAGATCTAGATGCCCATATAAATAAACATACCAATTAATAATCGCACGAGTATGCCTTCCTCGCTGGCCAAATAAGAAATTTTTTAAATTATTTCTTTTATTATTTTATTTTTGAAGTTTAATAATGGAGGTATTGTCTTTATATATATATAAATATTATATATTTATAAATGTTTTTCTTGTTTAACTCAAACTTGCCTGGTCTTTGTTCTAAATGAATATGTTAAGCTTTGGAATCGTCGCTTTGACGGCTCACGAGTTTCCAGCCAGAACTGGAGAGCGTTGATTGAGCATCTGATGTTGAGGATCAATTGACGAGGCGTTGATGTGAACCTATCACAGACAGACTGTGTTTGGTGGAGAGGTCATCTTAAGAAATTCAGTCTGGCGAGAGAGTAACCATCCAGGGAAAATGTCACAGCGTGCGTCATAGTAAATCTTTTTTAAATAGTTTCGGAAAAAAAATTAACCAGATAATTCTCCTGTGTTATTTAGTATCGCAACACTGAACGTGGACGGAATGATAGAAAATGCTTAGAAAAAAATGCACTGCTATTTTTTAAAGATATTTTTATTTTTTTCAATCGAACTTACATGAAAGAACGCGTAGTGAAGACTTTTACGATCAACAAAACAAATACTAAAAGTGTATGTGTAATTTTACTTTGATATGCACTAGCCTATAATTTAAATATGAACAATTATGTCTGGGAGTATGCCTATAGTTCCATGATCTGTGTGTTTCACATTTGTTTTTAATAATTTTGTAGTGGTTCCATTGTCATAGAGTAAAAGTCTAGTCTTTCCTTCATATAGAAATTATTTGATTCTGCAGTTATGCTTGCTGGTATATACTTGCCTAAATATTAAGTGTTACGTTGATTAAAGTCAAGTTATGCATGCTGGGATATACTTGCCTAAATATTAGGTGTCAAGTTATGCATGCTGGGATATACTTGCCTAAATATTAAGTGTTACGTTGATTAAAGTCAAGTTATGCTTGCTGGGATATAGGCCTACTTCCCTGAATATTAGGTGTCAATTTATGCATGCTGGGATATATATATATATACTTACCTAAATATTAGGTGTCACGTTGATTAAAGTCAAGTTATGCATGCTGGGATATACTTGCTTAAATATAACACACGTGCGTTTTCCACAAAGCCACACTTCGTACCTCAAGTCCCAAGGGCCGATGACTCTCTGCCCTTCATTTCCCGATTACTAGCTGACCTCGAGGAAAGGACATTAACTCCGAGCTAATCAAGTCTCGATGGAGAGCAGCACAGAACTGAGTCCGGTGAGAGATGACCACAGTTAGAGTCAATGTCTAGAACAAATACAGGCATCGCTCTTTTTCTCAACCCTTCTCTCTCTTTTCTGGAATCCATTCTCTCTCTATCTCTCTCTCTTTCGTCTTTTCAAATCCCCTCTTTTCTCTTACCCTCTCTCTCTCTCTCTCTCTCTCTCTCTGAAATCCTCTCTCTGTCTCAAATCTTCTTTCTCTCTTTCGAATCCTCTCTCTTTCTCTCTAATGCTCTCTCCCTCTCTCTCTCTCTCTCTCTCTGTAATCATCTCTCTCAAATCCTTTCTCTCCCTCTTTCTCTCTCAAATCTCTCTCTCTCTCTTTCTCGGCCATTCTTGCTCTCAAATCTTTTATCTTTTTCTCAAATCACCTCAACATCTCTCTCTCTCTCTCTCTATCTCTCTTTTTTTCTCAAATCCCCCTCTCTTTCTATCTATCTTTCATATTCTCTCTTTCTTTCTTTTCTCATCACTCTCTCACTCCGTCTCTCTCTCCTCTCAATCACTTTCTCTTCCTCTCTTTTCAAAACATTTTTCAGCAGCGCGGAATCAAATTTTCTAATCTCTTCTCTTTGTAGCTCAATTTCGTTTTAAATTTTAGTTGGCAGCATTGAGGTTTAATTTAGAGTCCTTGACATTGTTAAGTTAATCGTGAAAATCTTCATTGGATATGACTTCAATTTCTTTTCATCAAGACCTACACCGCAAGCTCTTAATTGTGCTACTTAAGCACCTTGAAACGTTTAAAACAAAAAGTAATGATTTTACTAAAGAAGTTTCTCTAATCAAATGTGAATATTCGTTTCGTTACGAATCTCACTGCTCTATTTTGTGTCTGTTTTAATTTAATGTTTTCGAAACATTGTTACAGAGCGTTTTCTAACGGGCGTCTGCAAGAATATAAAACATATAAATATAAATCTTACGCCTGAACGGTCGATTCGTCCCGTTGTGCAGCTCATTTGACGTCTTATGGATGAACATAATAGACCCCAGATCAGGAGGATAGCTTTACTGCAATTACGCCCACTATTTAATACCTCAGAGTCAGCTTTCTTTATTTGACTTTATTTTGTTTTAACTAGAAGTAACAGTACGCTTTAAACGCCAAAAGAATGCATTTCTGAAGCTAAGAAAACATTTGCGCCTGTGCTTCGCCCCCCCTCCGGACTTATCCAGTCACCCTAGCTGGCTATTAGGGGACTGCGAAAGTTTGTTGTTTTGTGTTTTTTTTTTCCCTCTGAGGAGACGTCACTGTTAAAAGACTGAGAAACACAAATTTATGTTAATACTCTGTGTGCGTACTAAAAGTGTAGACATCAGAGGCGAATGACATAGACTAATCCAACTATGATTTTACCTTTTTTTTTTTTTTTTGAAGAAGTAGACCTACTATATCATAAACATCGAAAATGAGTCGATGCATATTTAGAGTTGTGTATTAATCAATGTAGACAGTTATCTGATACTTGTGTTATGGTTCAACAACAACAACAACCACATTGTGACAAGTCAAAAACTCGCTGTCAGAGTCACTCAAATTTATCACAGCATTAATTATTATTATTTATTATTTATTTATTTTATTTCAATTATTTCCCCGTCCTAACCCCAATTTCTTCACCCGCACCACCTTTTCCGCTCCAGGCTAGACTTAGTTGACCATATTGGAGATAGCTAGGCCACGTCTTTCGGTTTATCTTCCCTTGACCGGGGCAAAGATACGCACAGACTCTTTGATCTTATCGCCGGATGTCTGAAGGACGGTCGCAGTTGACACCACCTTGGTTTGAATGCAAGCTAATCCTTCTCCCCCCCCCCTCCTCTCAAGTCTCTCTTTGATCTAAGAGATTACCCTGGCACACACCGCGTGATATTCCAAGGTGCGGCTCCCACCTCGAGTCAAATCCACCCCCGTGTAAGATAAATCTTAGCCTAGGGCATTTCCTGTGTCCGCCCGCACTTTCCAGGCTTATATAAAGTAATCCAAATCAAATCAGACCCTCTTTTTTTCTCATTGTCGTTGAGCTATTGAGTCTGGACTACTTCATACATTCTTTCTCCTAGAGGAATACCTGGTGGTAAGCCGAACTTAATCACAAGTTCCATCTTAGTTACATTTGTGTATATTTCCTTTGGATATCATCATGTGTATTTTGCTTAGTTCATTTATATTTAATTAGTGCATTGTGTATTTCTCACTGGCGTAAGTAGAAAACATGAACATGGCTAATGTATATTTCATGTATTGCATTAATCTATTAATGCTACGTTGCTCAATTGATCGTTGATGCAACCATGTATATATGTGTACATCTTATTTTATTTCCTTTATCTCGGTTGACCGCCTTGATAATTTTACTAGCGCACTAATACTGCGTCTAGAAAAGAGTTATGAATTATCTCCCCTTTACTAATTTTAGTCTTATGAGAGTTACGCCGCTTGAACGGACACACTCTCCATTCAAGCACGCTCCATTGTTCTCGATCGACGGTCATATGTAAACATACCGTCAGGATCGCTGACCACCGCCTAATTCACCACCCCCCTTTTTTTCTTTCTCTATCCACCTGTGTTGTTAATTTGAGACTATTATTTCCCCTTCTATGTACATTTTTATATTATTACTTTCCCTCTTATGTACATTTTTATATTGCTACTATCAGCCATCTAGTATTCCAAATCCCATTTGTCGTCATCTCCCCTTTTGTGCTCAAAAGCAATTTTACCAATCTGACGAATGCGCCTCAGTCGAGGGCATTGATAAGATGCATGAGAGACATGTCCTAACTTGTCTTTATTTATCCGCAGCCTCCCTCAGGTGTCTGCCTATTGCCTATTTAGTTGCCATCGATAATCATCTATTGCCTATTTATTCATTGGATCAACGATCTATTTACCTGCATCTGTGCTTAGTGCTATTCAGCACTGCACTTGCCTACTGAGATCTACTCAACTCTACCACTTGGCGCTATCGGCATTGCCCGCCTATTCGACAGCCCACCTGTCAAGCTATTAGGTGCGACGTCCCTATAGATTCAGATCTGTGTGAGACGTCATAGCTACGCCAACCCTCTGCAACTCACTGGACATATCCTGTCAACTACGCTGCCCACGGCAGATCAGCTCTGCCCGCAGTAACCTTGTGCCCACGGTAGCCGGCCACCCGCCCTACTGTGCCCACTACAGATATTAGATTTTGGGGATTGAGATTCCACAAGAACTATATCACCGGCGTCCCTCTATCCGCTAGAGCGCCACCTCCAGCTGCAGAACCTCAAGCCAGGAGACAGCCAGCTGCGACATCAACAGGAATACCAGCTAAGTCAGAGGACAAAGTGACATACTCTCTTATTAGGTGCAAGAGTGATGATTAGACCTAGTCTTATTTAGAGATAGATGCAAACCCTCCCCCTTTTCATTCTTATATGTATATTTATGTAAATAAATATTCTTTTATTTTAACTTTTGTATCTATCTTTCATTGCTTTGTCTCGTTGCGTGTCTGCTCCCGATTCATATGCTGATAGGTTGGTGTGTGATAGCTTTAAAAATAATCATCCCATAGACATTAAAACGCGCCAAACACACATCACATTTCCCCACCTGTCACACACATAGCAAAAATAATATTTGGGAACTGGGGGGAGGGGGAAGCCAAAGGAAGGACGACACCGTGAGCTAAACAACACCGGGTGACACCAACCCTACTGACGCCACTGGGTCTATATTTGAATTTTATTACTCAAACTTGGAGACCACTAAGAGCTGGGCTTAATTATCTTCATGAATGTTGGTCAGTTTGATTGGCCATATTTTATGTTTGGATATTTGATAGAATGTCGTTAGCCCGGACACAAATTTCCCATTGATTAAATAATATTAATTTTGGAATGCATCGAAGCTTGCCGCATCTGCGCCAATAGCTACAGCACGTAAGAACTATAACCCAATTCCAAGAAAGTTAATCGAGCGTTCCATGTGTATTAAGGATTTAGAAACATATTTCAGAGGACTGTTGGCTAATAAATGATGAACATAAATCAGATAAACATTCATTTAAAAGCAATTTTCATGCATGCTCCCAGTGTAAAAAAAAATCTATTACCCTGCTTCATTCAAGGGCGGATCTAGAACTAGAGGAGGGGACATTGAGCTTAAAACCCTACTTGGTACTCCCAGCGTCCCCCAATTTCACGAAATCGCCCCCAGCCGGAGGGTGCCATCGCCCCCTTTGAAGACTACTGTTATAGAATGATTGGATTTCCTACTTTGCCAGTAACCTATAAATAGAGTTAAGGTGCCCCAGACGGGACCACAGGTAGAGATGAGATGAGCTTAGATGACTCAGGACTAAAATACATTGTTATAGTTTTTATATAGGATAAGAAAATAAATTCCTTAAAACAATGTGCCATGATTTATTTTGGAGAACGATGTTGTCTCTCCAACTGTTTGACATGCCTCCATTGAAACACACTGAAGAAACACAGAGTAGAATATATTGCTTCTTGAGTTACATACTTTCAAACTCAATTCAGTAAAACAAGTAATCCAGCGATATACAAATTCACATTACAAACATATTATTACATGTACAAATTGAGTGATAAATTGACTGGCGTATTACGTGTGATCATTTTATTATTTCTTTAAAATGAATGATATCTATCTATGTTTTGTTTAACTGCTTCAAAGATCAGCTTCAGCGTCAACTTTCCTTAGCAGACATAGAAGAGATCACCTGGTGGCATGCGGCCTCAGAACGAGACAGCTGGAGGTCACTCACGAAGGCCAAAAGAAAATCCGCTGCCGAGGACAAACGCAGACGGCGAAAAGAAAATCTGGGTCAAATAAGGCAGCGATTGCACGAAGGCATCTACATTCGGTTTCGTTCAGACGGCAATGTGTTCAATCTTCGACGTCTACTATCCCATACAAAAACAAAGGAGCTGGCCATAACGAAGCTTCTCAATGCCGATGATTGCGCCCTGCTAGCTCACAATGAACATGATCTCCAGAACGCGGTAAACGCATTTGCATACGCTGCCGCCTCTTTCAGTTTATCTATAAACCTCGGGAAAACAGACGTCATGTTCCAGAAGTCACCCAATAAAACATACTCAGCCCCAAAGATCACAATAAACCAGGGGTCTCAAACTCATTTCAGCATGTGGGCCACAGTGGAAAGTAACAACCATTCAGCGGGCCGCACCACAAAAAGAGAATGTTTTTTCATTAAATTTTACGAACACTACTGTTAATGCAGTTAAAAGCTAAAATAAAGTTTTTATAATTATTATTTACATTTAGTGTAGTTTATTACATGCACAGGCAGTTTAGTTTACTAAAATAAGTTGACGTTGTCTCTGTCACTAATTAAAAAGCAGAAACTGTAGTCCCCCCCCCCGCCCCCCCAAAAAAAAAAAAAAAAAAAACTATATTTACTAGGCCTACTCCAGATGGCTCGTCATTCATGTTTCTGTCCAGAGACCAGACCATCAACGTTAGGCCTGAAGTCACGTGTAGTGGCAAGCCGCAAGGTTGCTCTCAGATGCTTATCAGTCAGTCTTGATCGTAATGCTGTTTTGTTGATCTTCATTCTGGAAAAAACTGTTCACAAACGTATGTACTCCCAAACATCGCTAGAATTCTAGCAGCTGCGCAGAATAATTTTGGAAACTTTTCTCTGGGAAGAAACTAGTAGAAATCTGGAACACCAACATCAGCGTATTTTTGCTTCAGAACAGTGTCACACTGCAGGTCCAGTAGTTCCATCTGGATTTCCTCTGGAACGTTTTTCACTTCAACTGCAGAGTGGCAACAAGGAAAAACTGTGGCTCGAGAGCTGAAAGCGGTGTTCAAGATCTTCCAGTAGTCTGGAGAGTATGTCTACGTAGTCTTTCAGGCAATGTGGTTCAACCGTAATGCTCTGTAGAAAAGACAAATGAGTCAGGTTTCCATCTGCCAGCTGAGAGGCCCACAAAGTCAGCTTGTATCTGGATGATTTGATGCGGTCAAACATCACGGTAATCAGCTGCTTTGTGCAGCTGTAGTGATGAATTGAGATGTTGCGTGATGTCAGTAAGAAAAGCAAGATCCGACAAAACATTGGGTCACTGAGTCACTGAGCTGAGGTGTGTCTCCGTCTTTCATTGCCATGAGCAATGCTATTTCCCGTCTCAGTTAAAAAAAAATCTCTGCAGCACTTTTCCACGATTCAACCATCTGACTTTCGTATGATAAAGCAACTCTCCGTATTCCGTTTCTAAATCAGCTAGAAATGACACAAACTGTCTGTGGTTGAGACCCCGTGCACGTGTGAAGTTCACCGTCTTCACGACAACATTCATCACGTTCTTCATTTGTAGACTTTTGCCACAGAGTGCTTCTTGGTGCAGAATGCAGTGTATGGCTGCAAAAGGTCCCGCCATGCTAGCTGAGACCGTTTCTCTACCACTAATCCAACAACACCAACCTTCTTTAAACACATTGCTGGTGCACCTTCTGTAGCCGTTGAAACAAGTTTTTCCCACGGTAGCCCACACCTGTCAATACAAGCTTCCAGTTCTTGAAACACGTCGCCTCCATTCGTCGTTCCTTTCATGGGTAGTAAGTCCAAGTAAGTCTTCAACAATGTTTAAGTTTTCGTCGACCCCACGAATGAATACGGCACAGTATGCGGTGTCTGTTACACCAGTAGACTCGTCCAGTGCAATGGAATATACTACAAAGTCTTTGGCAGTGGCAATCAGTTGCTGTTGAACATTTGTCGCTGACTCGGTGATCCTGCTTGCAACTGTATTCGCAGATCAACTTATGCCTTCGAAGAGTTTCTTTTTCAGATAATTTCACACGCCTGTAGTATACACTTACAAAGTGGCCTTCAGCGAATGGTCGTGATGCCTTTGATATCATCTCGCTAAAAACAAAGCTTGCCTTCACAGAATCTTCGCTTGCAGTGGGCGGGCACCTAATTTACTGATTTGTGCAGTTGTAAATCATTTCACGGCTTTTATGTTGTTATTGTAAATTTTATCTATTTTTTTTAATTCGCGGACGTGCCGCGGGCCACACAAATTTGTTTCGCGGGCCACATGTGGCCCGCGGGCCACGTGTTTGAGACCCCTGCCATAAACAGACAGCCCCTTAACGCGGTAGACCACTTCACATATCTGGGTAGTATAGTATCAAATGATGCCTCACTTTCAAGGGAAGTTGATAATCGTCTGGCCAGGGCCAGATACATAATCTAGAAAGATCTATGTAATCAATCTATTTAAATGTGCATAAGACAAGGGTGGGCAACCTTTTTCTGCCTAGGGCCGCATTGAAAAAATACATGTATACTCAATATATATATATATATATATATATATATATATATATATATATATATATATATATATATCTATATTATAAAGTAGAATGTGAGGGGTATGTATGTATGTATGTTACTTATAGACATCAAAACCGCTTGACCAATCTTGATAAAACTAGGCAGGAATGTTCCTTGGGTACCAACTTAGACCGTAGTGTATGTATTGTAGCCCTAAAACAAACTTAAGACCCTCAAAAAAAATAAAGTTGTCCGACTCTATTAAAGCTATAGTATTTTATGGATCTAGGCCATGTCTACAATGTTGACATGAGAAAAGATAGAAAGGATTTAGACCTAGATCTAATTTTAAGAAATACACTTTGCGCAGATAGTTTTTTACTTTGACACATGAAAAGACAAAAGAAGATCCATTGATTTCATTATATAATAAAATTAACCTTCAATTTTGTGTTTCAAAAGCATTTTTTACATAAATTAGTTCCTTATATCTGTGACTACAGATTTCCTGACGAACATTCTTTCATTAGACATTAGCCTACCGTAATGAATCACGTACTAAATATTAATTCGTTTAATTGTTTACTTTATAATCCCATAGATCTAAAACTCTAATTCAACTCTAAGATGATAAAACTTCTCTTCGCACAGATAGTTTTTCTACTTTAATACATTAACATATTAATTAAAGTCCATTCATTTCATATTTTGATCAAATAAACATTCAATTTGGTTTTCTAAAGCTACATTCGTTTACGAAAGCTGCGAAGCTGAGTTAAAGGCCTAGATCTATATTCATTCATGAATCGCGTACTAAACATTATTTCGTTTAATTGTTACTTTATAATCCCATTCATTTAACAAAGCTATCGCTCTTTTCGTTTTTAATAGATAAGAATGTATCGACTTCGGGTAAACCATTTTCACAAAACTAATTTTATTTTCGTAGCGAAAGAGAAATAACGTGAAAGGATCATTAGCTACGTTTAACATACATCTAAATCCAATCCACTAGATTATTCAAAAGCAAATGTTTTAATTTTAAAAACAAAATGGATTTAAGCCTATTAGCTATTTTTACATTGATACATTCGCTTTACTTATTACATTATTATTTCGTTTAATTGTTTACAAAACACTCTCAGTGACTATATCGACAGTAATGCGCAAATAAAGACCCGCGGGTCGCGGGTAACATATGTCTAGTATATATATATAGGGGCCTATATATATATATAATTAAGAAGCACATACATTTCATGTGCAAACAACAAATTGCTATGCTTTAATAATGCTTACGATAATAAACATGAAGTCTGTCTTTAACTTTTAATTAGAATTATTAGTAACAAAGTCCGTGCTTTGACTGTGAAAAACAGGCCTTGTAATAAAATAAAGAGAAATATCCCGACCATAAACTCATTACAGGAAAGTTTACACAAATCTGCATTGAAAACAAGTTAAGAAACATACGCCATATGGTAATTAATCTATTTTAATTGGGACCACTAAATTCACTTCGCCTAGGGCGCGGTAAATCTGTTTTAAGTTATGAAATGCTTTAATTTAATAATTTCTATAGATATTTACAATTATTTATTTATAATATATTTGCATTTGTATATTTGTAATGTGATTTCTTTAGGTGTCCGCGGGCCGCATAAAACACTTCGGCGGGCCGCATGTGGCCCGAGGTCCGTAATTTGCCCACCCCTGGCATAAGATGATTAAAATCAACAGACATGAATTATTTCGATCTAGGATTTTTGAAACATTATCTCTATGGAAACTATCAGGAAATGGCTTTGTTTCATATATTTGCCTGAATATATAGTTCTGTGATTAATAGCCCATTCTAAAGAAAATCCGATAAATGATTTTGCATTATTTCTAAACTTTGAAAACTAATTGTCATGCAAAGATTTATTTTCTAACAAAAAAAAATAATTTTCGCTTAATATATTCCTTATCCCTAACCAGACTATAGGCCCCGCGCAATCCGTTTCGCATAGGGCCCCGCAATCTGTAAGGCCGGCCCTGCTTATAAACTCTGTATACTATATAACTAATATAAATATAGCGTAGTGAAAAAAAAACAATATGTATTATAAAAAGATGTGTTCTTTTAGAAATTATTGTCAGAACTTCTCGCACCGAAACGACTGCACCAAAACGTCCCACCACCATCAGCACCACCCCCAAGCACATCACACGGTCAGCAGCCATCCATATATGCAATATGCGTTCGTGAAATATTCAAAATTATTAAAACTTTATATATATATAAAACGTTTTGTGTTTTATAATTACATATTTCAAGTTTCAAGCAGTGCTTGTTAACTACCAGTTCGCACATCGAGGCAACCTAAATCACAACTGCAAAGATACTAAATGTCTAAAACATTTTATTCTATATTCTATTCTTAAAATAATATAGAACCCTGATTCTGCGTATCTGACCACCTCGATTAATACCCAGCATTGGATTTACTGATATATTTAATCAATGACATTCAGGGGCGGACTGTGTATCAAAACCGGCCCGGACATTACCATATAAACCGGCCCACAAATGTCATGTCATATATTTTCGGTGTATGTGTGACGGGGATTTTAAACCTCTCCGCAATTTATATATATATTAGTGTGTGTCTATATGTAATTAATCTTTATTACATTCTTATCTTTCATTATTTCAAACGTTTTTTCTACCCTAGAATACTCCCTATAATTAGTGAAAAGCAGTATACACCGCCAAGGGACAGCTAGGGAGTCTGGGGGAGCGCTGTAAGCGAAGCCCCGGATCCAAGCATTATTTACGTTATTTTAAGTTTTAAAAAATGCATATTTTGAGGTATCTACAGTGCAATTAGCCTGCTATTCTTCAGCTAAAAAAATCAAAAACTATATCTTCTATTCAGTGGAGTCCAGCGACTGGTAGAAAAAGGTAAAATGCTTTAGTTTTTGTATTGGAGGAGGGGGGGGGGGAAGAAACACAAAACCCCTTTTGGCTACGCTCATGAAATTTGGTGACTGTAGTTTGCTTAAGTTGACTGCAATGGGGAAGTAAGTAAAGTTTCCCTTTCAGACAATGAGATCTGATGCCGGTGATGGTTTGAACTCCTCTCCTCTCGGCTACGCCTATGTGTTTTAACATAGGTGTAAGCCTAATTCTATTCAAAATATATAAAGTTTGATAACGCATCGAAAACTGGATGTATGCTTTCGTAGGCTTACATAATGTATTCTATTTATACACGTGTGTAGTCTGAAAACTATAAACACTACAATAGCAGCCTTAATGAGTTTCAAACTTTTTGATATTACTTATAGATTACAGACGTTTCTTCAAAAAAAATTAAAACGATTAGGTCCTACGCATTTCATGTGTCAATCTAGTCATGCATGTAACTCAGGGGCGGACTGGCTATATGGGCAAACGGGCAAATGCCCGGTGGGCCGGCACAAAATGGGCCGGTCTGGTCGCAACCAAAGAAATTTTTTTTTTCAATGCAGACACCTTAAAAAAAATTGACAGCAGAAAGTCACAGATGAGATGCCCGAACACGTTTTCTTGTTGTTGTTTTCTTTTTATTAACCTACAATTTTATTTTTTTTTAAATTCAACAAGAATATTAAAAAAATGTACACTATACATTATACGTATTTTGATACCCAGTCCACCCCTGTGCATGTTGATCTGTGACTTAAAATATGCTAAGTCATTGGTTTTCCTGGCTGACTCAGGCAACCCATTCCTTTAAAGTGGTATCACCCCAAATACAAAACTAGGTGTCTATCGAGCCGTCGTCCTCCCTACATTGCTCTATGACTCAGAAACATGGATAGTGTACAGTTAACATGCAAAGAAACTGAATCACTACCACGACATGTCTGTGAAAAATACTGAATGTCAAATGGCAAGACAAAATACCAGATAATGAAGTCTTTCAAAGAGCGTGTCTGCAAAGCATCCACACAATCCTGATGCAGTCCCAGCTGCGATGGGCAGGACATGTATGCAGAATGGAAGACCACCGCATCCCTTAACGACTCTTGTATGGCCAACTAAGCGAAGGAAAGCGCTCGCAAGGTTGTCAAAGAAAGCGCTTCAGGGACACCCTCAAAGCTTCTCTGAAGGGGTTCAGCGTAGACCCAGCCACCTGGGAGACAGAGGCACATGACAGAGCATCATGACGTCGCGGTGTGAAAACCGGCGCACAGGTTGCTGAGGAAAAGAGAACAAAGCTGGCCGAAGAAAAACGCCAGAGAAGAAAAGCAAGGCCAATGACACTAGCTCCAGCTGGAATAACCTGCCTAGTGTGCGGCCGAACATTCCGGGCTCACATAGGTCTCACCAGCCACACGAGGAGACATAAAACCCCAGTGCAAAGCCCTCAGCCCCCTGGATGACAAAGTGGTCATAATCGAACTACGATGGACGAACTATATATATTCCTTTACAAGATAAGAGAAAGCAGAACGGTTAGAGAGGTACTTAATGTGAAAAGCTCTTGCTTCGTCCTAGTACATTCTCAAAAACGCGATTTGTATATGAATATATTATTTAAAATATAAATGATTCTAAATCTCCTTTCATTAAATATCGGATGTGACAGCGCTATAAAAATTATTGTAATAATTTTCATCATCAATGACTTCATACTAAGCATAAGTTTGCCATTAATCATATAATCATAACTGTGGAGATTTCGATTTAGATTAATGTTTTAATTAATATTTTTTTTGTAAGCCTTAAGTGTAGTATTTTTAGATCTATGTTATTACAAATAAACAACAAGAAACTTACTTTTTTCTTTTCAAATCGCAGAAAGTAGAACTTTATACTGTTATACCCATATATCATATTGAGCTATGAATAAGTTGGGTGGTTTGCTATTTCGAGGCTGTGTGTATGTGTTTAAGTTAACTTCTATTAAGTTTTGTTAACGAGCTAATTGTCTCCCCTTTTGACGCATTATATTGTAATAACTTAAGTGAGGCAACTCAACGAGGACATAGACGTTTATTTACATAGAGACATGACAAACACAAAGGGCATCTGCCTTGAGTACAGCATCTCCATATTGGCTATCTCCTTGGGCGGAAATCGTTAGTCTCTTCATGTCAACATCCTGTTCTAGTTTGGTTACTAGAAGTGCGCATCTCTGCACTAGCCTGGATGGTGGTGCGCATGGAAAAGTCATAACAATATCAATGTTTTCTAACTTAACCTCTCCCATCCCTCTTTTTCGTTAATTTCAATGGAACCATAAAAAAAAAAACGGGTGAGGGAAGAAGTAAAACAAAAATAGGAGTGCCATCAAAGCCCAAGCCGACCAGCAAAGTGATCAGGCCAAACATTCTTGAAGACATCAAAGTAGTGTTGAAGGCCATGCCGCTCGTGCATAGCAGAAAGTACGGTCTAACGTTTTACAAATGATAACACGTACAGTGTATAGTTAATTCTTAAATTTTGTTCTTGTTTAATTTCAAACAAAATTAATTGTAATAATAATTAAAAAAAAAAAACAAAAAAAAACAAGAAGATAACGTGTTCGGGCCTTTGTGTCTTGCTGCTGTCACTTTTTTTTTAAGTTGTCTGCATTTAATTTTTTTTTTCTTTGGTCGCGACCAGACCGGCCCATTTGGTACCGGCCCACCGGGCATTTGCCCGTTTGCCCATATAGCCAGTCCGCCCCTGATGACATTGTAAAGCTTGTTTTAAAGTCTTCTTGGTGGTGGTGTTTGTGGTTCTCGTTTGTAATGCCGAATTTTTGTCTTCCAGGCAGATGTCTGGTTAACCCAGGGCTTAACCGGCCTATAAGTAGGCCTAACCGTGCCTAACGCCGGATAGGTCTATAGCCTATAGGCCTAATTATTTAATTGATTGACATTCTAGATTCTAGATGTAGACACTTTCTAGATCTAGATCTACATCTTAAGATGTCATTTACCTCTTTTAAACTTGATTTAGCTCCAAATCTATAGATCTAACTATGTCTATTTATAGAAAATTATCCTGCTCATTATAAACGAATATCTATTTATATATCATATCACGTGATCTACATTATTTTGGCAACATGGCTGCCTACGAGTAAACTTCTTGCTTTGTAAACCTTCTTTCTAAAAAAAAAATACAATTAAATCTAGATATCTCTAGATGTAATGTGTTTTATTTCGAGGCACTATCAAGGTCGTTTGCTAATTTATGTTGTCTAATAACGTATCTAATCTAGATTTATTCTAGATCTACTTAGATCAATACTTACACTTATGCCACTGCCAGGCCAAGTTGAAGTCTAAGAATAGATCTAGTAAGAATGATCAAGAAATTGAAGAATATAATTATTAGAATATGAATCAGATCATGATTGACATGATCATCCACCAATTCATCCATCATTAATATAGATATCTGAGTGAGTTGTTGATGACTTCATAATAGTACTTGATTCAAGTTGGTTGAACTTGAACTTTAAAGTAATAAACTCATAAAGTTGATAAAATAAAGATGCTTTTTTTTTTTTGGGTTTCAATGATTTGAATTCATGAATGAGAGTCCTAGACCTAGATTTAGTAAGTACTGACTTTAAGTAGTAGTCTAGTAGTAGACTAAGTAGTTAGTCTAATCTAGATCTAGTCTATATATTATAATATAATATAGATTAGACTTAGTATTATTATACTCTACTCTGTCTATATTTAGATCTATATTATAATAATAATATTAATATATAATATATTAGAGTCCGATTTAGAGTCACTAGACACTTCACTAGTAGGTGTCTAGAGACTAATTAAAATTAGAGCTAGCCTACATCTAGAATCTAGACTAGAGACTAGTACTTGTAGTAGAGTCTATACTAGTATTATAAGTATACTTAATTTAACTTATTATGGCTTAGATCTATACTTTTACTATACTACATTCTACAGAACTTGAGAAGAGACAGAAGAGTTTAGATAGATCTAGATCTAGTTTCATCGTACTAAAATATATAGTAAAGTGCGAAGCTCGAACAGCCCCGATTTGTATAGAGGTTCAATCGGTCAACTTTTTATTGCAAAAACTTTTTTATTTGAATGTTTACCAAATTACTATTATATAGCTACTCCGCATGCACCATTTGTCTTCACTTCCGACACATACTATTTCCTTTTCCTTGTAAAGGCTAAGTTCATGATGAGGTCTAACTGAAAAGGTGGGGAATTAATTTTTTTACTTCCTGGTAGTGAAGAAAATGGGTCATGGGCTTGAGGCTATTTTTAAGTCTGATGGCTCATCAGCTCAAAGAGACTATTTGAAGTTGTGGAGCATGGGAAAGGTGGCAATGGATGGTGTTCTTGCGCTGGAGTAAAAAGAAAATGACTTCATAGTGAAAATTAAAGATTAAATCATGTTTTAGATATATTTTCTTTGATCAGCTCGAGCCTTCCATCAGCCTGATCGAGCTTACTAACTAGGGGAGAAATCCGATCAAGGAAAAGTACGCTTGGTGATACCCACCCTACACCTCTTTGACCTCATATTTAATTTTAACTAAGCCTAGTGATGCATTAAATCAGAACTATTAGACAATAGGACGAGGAATTCAGAGATACAATTAGTTTTTTCATAGGTCAGACCGTTACAGTGCTATAAAAATCCAAACGTTAAATTTGCTGCCAGCGGGCTTAATGCGAATGAACTGCGCACTTTACTCTATATAGATCTAGATCTATACTAGATTTAATTATAATTACATCTATAATTGGTAAAGATGGCGAGAAAAAGTTGATATTAATGGACCTCTGAAGATTTCTGAATAAATAAATGGTCATTTGTAGTAGCCCCTGAAAAGGGAATATCCGCTACTATTAGGTACCCATTAGAGCTGGGTGGACTCAGAGGCACCCAATGATCACAAAATTTAAAATCCCTGTTATCACCAGGATTTGAACCCGGGACGCCCGGCTAAGCACTTTACTACTCTGCCAGCTCAGAATAAAAAACATGGGAGACTATTTTGTAAGGGAGATGACTATTTTTTTTTTATTTGTATTACTAAATTATGTAATTTCTGTCATACTAACTTTTACATTTACAAAATAAATGTTTACTTTTTTTTTTTTAAAGAAAAAACTTATTTAGTATGCATTTAAGTAGAATATAATTTAAAACAAAATTAGTAAGTAGTGTTTCATATTTTACACATGAACTGCAACACATAGTGTTGCACCCAGCTTTCTGTTGAGGTTTTGAATAAGAGAATGGCCTTTTACAAAATAATTAAATAGTCATTCAATAACATCAGTTAGGCCAGTTTCACATTTACCTTTACCTTCACCTAACCCTTAGTCTGTTGGACCGTTAGGGCACCACACAAGATCTGTCAACCATCTTTCTCTATTTCTCTCTGTCTATTGCCTTTGATAGAATTTCATTCACTGACAGGCCTGTCCATTCCTCCTGGTACTGTTCCCTGAAGGAAGGTCTTTGCAAGCCCTGAGGACTTTGTGATGTGGCCATAGAGTTTGAGTTGACATTTTTTGACAGTGGTTAGCTGATCATGTTGGTATCCAATTGCTGTATTTATCCTGTTTCCAATCTCTTCATTCCTGATGTGGTCTTTGTAAGTGATACCTATGATTTAACTATACTTTCATAACTATCAGTTCATTGAATATATATGAATATTAACAATGTAATAATAATAACTTTAATAAATCTCTGTATCCTGTGGTATCAAGTCATTAGCTGCACTAACGATACGACAGTATCGACAACACTTTCGACTTTTATTTTGTATTGACAGACGGGCCTCGGTCGGTGCATGCCCTTATTTTGGTAGCATTTTAATTCACTACTTTCTCTCTTAAAAACTTGGTCCCTAGTGCTGTTATTTATTTATGTTTAATATATGTATTTATCATTTGTTTCAGCACCTAGCTTCAACTCTATGTTTACGTTTACAGCATTATTGCTCGTACCCACTGAAGCTTCTATATGTAATGTGTTTATATTGTCCACTTGTCTTTGTGAGAGATATACAATTAGATAGAGCCATCGTTTGTCCAATACATGCCTAACGGCTGTCTTTGTCGCCTCTATTGAAGTTGTAAGTGAACGGATGCTACGAGGGTGGGGGAGGGGCTAGCTGGGGTTTGTGACCTTTGACCACTAGGGTGGTAATTTGCATACGGGCGAAATGACTCTGGATTAGAAGAATGTTTTTTTTGGACATTCCAATGGTCTAGAGGTTAGTTTCGCTTGGTGCGTTATCGCTTGGCGGTGGTGTCAAATCCAGAGTCACAGGTTCGAGCCTCGGTCGGCGCATGCCCTTATTTTCGTAGCATTTTAATTCACTACTTTCTCTCTTAAAAACTTGGTCCCTGGTGCTGTTATTTATTTAACTTAACTGTTAATTCCTAATCATTTCTAGAAATTAATTCAAGACCTAGACTTGCTCTAAATTCTAGATCTATTACACAAGTCTGAATGTAAGTTTAGGCATCTTACAAATAGATCTAGGTCTCTAAACAGTAGTAGTCTCTAAACTCTAGATTTCGATATCTATAGATATTATTAGGCGCTTCCCCGGTGTCGAATGCAAACGAACCCAAATGAAGGTAACACTGAACGTAATGCAGAAACCGATAACACTGAAAGGCCGAACATTCAATAGAGGTAGTTGACTCGGGTGTTGAATATCAAACACGTTTAATACCAATGAAGGGAATGGTCGAATGTCATCTACTTCTAGCCGTATATAAAATACTTATATCTACATTGTTGTGACAGCGTCTTGTTTATGTCGACTTCTATTTCGTTCTGTCTTAAAAAACCCTCACCCTCATTGTTACTAAGTAAAAACTTCCCCTATTTCCGAAACAAATAATTAATTCCTAATCGTGCCATAACAATATAAACATTAACAAAGATTCCAAGATCTTTTAAATTACAGATGACTGTGATGTTCCTTCAAAAGAGTAGATAATTAGATCTATGTCCTACACATGTAAACATAATATAAATAATGTATATAGATCTAGGTCTAGATCTAAAAGATCAAACCAATATATATATATATATATATATATACCAATTTTAGATATCTCTAGCTTTCGACTAATATAGAAGACTTAATGTACACTTTTTACATCAGGAGCATTAAACTTGATTAGGCTCTAGCACTTCAATCAGGTGCATGGTTATGAAAAAAATTGTCTTTTTAACAACTTTATGAAAAAAAATTATTTTATTGTAAAAAGTGAGCATTAAAAATGTAGCTAGCAATTGTTTATACATTAGAAAGTGATAAAAGTGACAGTCATTGACAAATATTTTAATCATATTAAGTCATTAAACTATTCATGTATTAAGCAGCTAAAATTTAGCATTTTTATCTAATTGTCTTAACTTGGTATTCAATTGTTTTTATATTACAGCACGCCCTGGGAATTAAATGTAGTACCCAATTCATGAATTTGATAGTGTTAATTTGTGTCTAAATCCTGAAGGCAATATATGTTAACAGAAAATCTGCCCCCAGATTAATATTGTTACGAATCTCACTATCCAGGCTCTCTGCAAACTGCACCATACACCACCAACTTAAAGAACTTGACAACTCGGGGCTCCAAAGTAACGTAACACTTTAATAGTTGAATAAATAACAGCCAATACTGAACAATTGGCAGCACGTAACACAAGACTGTACAAATATCTCTTCGATAACACCGTTCCGCCGTATCAACTCTTGCACTGGCATCTCCGTCTCGTTCCGGGCTTGCACTGGGTTCAACAGTTCAGGACTGACTTCACACACTAGGCTCGTTGTGTCGGACTTGATCGCAGACCAAGATCAAGACGCCGTTCGTCTCAACTGTACTTGATAGTACTCCGCACTGAACCGTCATAATGCTCCGTACAGAACCACACCGCTGAACTGTGCTGTAGTCGACCGTGTTCTGGACTCCTGTCGTGAACCTCCTTACTGAACCTTGCTGTATTGAGCCCCTTTTCTCGACCGTCTTGACTGCGACACCTCCTCTCTTATATAGTGTCCCTACTGGCCTTCTCGAACCGGACAGAACGCCGCTCAACGTTTCCAGGTGGTCAGATGACTACAACTCTCGTGACGCTCCTGAGCTCTGTTCACGACGTCGATCCTTCCCGAACCGCCGTCGATCCTTCCCGAACCGCCGTGTTGACACTCGTCTCGGCTGACCGTCGTAACTCGTCACGGTTGACCGCTCGTCTAGCGCTGGCCTGGGGCGATTTGCGTCGGCTGACTACACACACACCACTACCCCCATTTGTGCCACCACCAGGTTTATAACAATATTTTATTCAAATTTATACTACAATTATCATTGTCTTATGTATCATTCGTAAATAGTTGTTTTATGAAGTATTTGGGGAATGGTCCTAAGAGATATAGTTATCATTTTGGAAATATTCAAGAAATATTTGTCACTGAACCATTTTGCAAATTGTCTTTAGAATAATGTTTAAAACTGAAACATTTGGGAAATAAAGATTAAAGTTATCTTTATTACCAAACCATTTGTAATTAAAGAAATATTTACCACTTAAATATTTGGAAATGATAGAGTAATAGAAATAACTTCAACATTTAGGAATAGTCACAAGAGAAATATTTATTACTAAACTGTTGTTTTTTTTTCTTATTTGGTCTAGCCACCTAAGTAAGTGACTGGTGATGTAGGTATTTTAACAGGAGTAAGGAGTAATAAAAAATTGAAAGTCATGAGTCATAGCTTAGGGAGAGGGCGAGGGGCCCTAAAATCTCGCCTACCACCCATTCATATGCTGGGCAGACATACACCAGTTGATGAAGATGAACCTCCTGATGTATCAGTTCAGGTAAAATTTTATAACATAAGTAGTCTTTGCTATTTTTTTTCCCTCCATATTTAATATGAAAACAAAAGTAATGATATTTTCTTAAATATTAAATAGGCCTTCGGATTTGAAGAATCTGATGGTGAACATCCTACTTCTTCAGTGTTTGAAACTACTTTTGATTCTTCGGATGCAGAAGACAGTAGTAAATATATGAGAAAGGCATTCAATATACTACAACCTGGCTATCATGCAGCTAAAAGAATGCCTGACATGGAAGGGGGTTATTTCAGTCATTGCCCTCGGTGAGATGTACTTTCACAACATAATGTTTCAATATATATCAATATATTTGTTTTTTCTTTTTACTTTTTTATTTCAACCCCAGAATAATTATCACAAAAAATCAATTACAGAATCAAAATTGGTGAAAACCCATTTACTGTTATTTATTATTAATAACAGTAGAAATATTTTAACTTTAGGACCTACATTTTGTTTTGGTTATAATCCTCAATGTGCAATCTTTAAAAATTTTTGTTTTGTACTAGATCTAGAGGTCTAGTTCAATGTTTTATCTCCAGCTGTTGAAAATAAGTTGTATAAAGCTTAGGATTTTAAACTTTAAAAAAACTTTTAATTTTATTTATATATACTTATACACCTTAGTTATCTCCCTTTCTAGAGAAGGTCTTAATAATTATCAAGATATTTACTATTTTATATTTGCTTCTGTCTTGTTGACACTGTTCACTGGAATATCACATTTCTCAGCAATAGCTTTCTTAGAAAATTTTTTTATTTGTTGATGCCCTGCAGCAATACCATTTTTGTTTTAATTGAAAGAGATTTGCATTTTAAGAACTTCATGATGCCATCCTCTTTGGACGCTAGAATATAGCAAGTTAGAAAGTGACAACATGGTGCATTAAGACTAGTGTGTGTCGACAATTACAACAAAATTCACCCTGATATCCCTTTCATTCTCTCTCTCCCCCCCCCCCCCCCCCCTCCCATTTTCCTGACTGTCCAGATAAGTGATAGTGTATTGAGAAAGCTAAAAGCATGAAATAGCGCTAAACAAAAACAATTGGTAAAAATATTATTAATCGTAAAGATTTATTGTTGTTGGTCTAGATCTATTACAAATTTAATTATATGGTTGACTCAAACTAATTGATACAATTACACTTTGTATAATTTTTTTTTTTTTTTTTTTAAAGTATTTTTTATTTATTCTTGTGTTGTTATGTAAAAGAAATATTTGTGCCAAATTTCAGCTTGATCCAAGATTGGGTGTCTTAGAAATAATTTGTACAAACTTTTTACCAGACAGACAAGACCAGAGTGAATTGATATAAACTCTGTAAAATTCCAGCAATAGCAGAAATATAGGTAACGTCAAAAGATGTTAAGCATACAAAAGATGTTTCAATGTTTTATTCAATATTATCAGGACCTGGGCATATGACATCTTATTTCATTGAAGTTGCGTCTTTCTTGTAATATAGGTCTGTAATACACTCTAATCCTCTGGCATGGAAAACCTCTTAGTATTGTTTTTGTTTTTTTATACTCTTTAATTATTTTGAACAATAATCTTACCCAGCTTTATTTGTTTATCAATAGAGGTGTCCCACTTGGTCGACAGTATTCCAATCTGCATAGATTAATGGAAGAAAGAGCACAATTAGAGATTTTTAAAGATTGTCTTATTAGAGTTAAATCTGCTCAGGTTAGTTGAACTCTATGGTATCTTGAGTTGTTTTATTTCTGTAAGTAAATGTTTACATTTCTATAATCTGTTACATGCTCATAGTCTCCTTTTCTTTTTCCAGTCATTTGTGGAGGAGCTAGAAAATTTAGTTCAACTGGAGTCTAAAACTGTATACTTGATAAGACATGGGTATCCAATGGAAACGCCTGTTACAAAACTCTACTGTTTAAATGCCTTATGTGAAGATCTGAGACTGCATGTAGCTCACTGGAACAGCATTAAACAGAGATTGAATACCAACCGCTGGTTGCAGCCCAGGCTTGGTCAGTTATGTCTACAGCTACAGCACATAATGCAAGTTTTGACAGCCCTGGTGCTCAGGTCAGTCTGCAGCCTTGACCAGCTCATACACTTGGGCTTCGAGGTTTTTGCATATGGAAACGTTGAAAGTTTGACTCCAGAAGTTATCTGGAACATAACTAGAGGCTTAGAGGATTTTAACATCATAATCAATGGTCTTAAACTGCACTTCCAAGTGGACAAATCTCTTACATTTGGGGTTCACCATTTCCTCTTACCATCCACGAACAGTTCCTCAGTTGTTACTTCAGCTTTAACTAAACCACTTCGGATTATCCCATTTCACAAAATATTAAACATACTTGCTAATGAAAGGTCAAAATATGCTGCAAAACTGACTCATCAGTTCTTCACTCAAAATGAACACTTTCTACGCATGCTTGCGGCAGACAAATTTCCTGGGTTTGAGTGGGATGATTATTTGCCCAACCAAAGCCAGCCACACTCAGTAATGGTCAGGTCTGACACTGGTGATTACCAGACAATAACTGGCAGCAGTGCCAGTCTCAATGCAACATTTATTAAAATGGGTTCTCTACGAGCCCCTGACCTTTCCAATCTTGCATCTCCACTTTTACACTTCTCTCAAAAGGAACAAGAGTTTGCAGAAAGCTTCCTGCTGGTTGTTTGTAACTCCACGTCTTTACTGAGAAAAAAGGAACCCCAGAAGGCTCGACAAAGTCATCGTGGCAGCAAGCATCCAACCTCCAAAAACCCCCTTAGTCCAGTTGTTGGTAGACCCCCTAAAGCCCAGGGCCAGGGTGAGACTCCTGTCTTGACCCGCACAGATTCTCAGCGTAAAACAGTTTCTTGGGGTGACAATGCAGACAACAGTATACGTAGTGCAGTTGTGGACCACTACATGGACACTCTGTGGACTCATATGGGTAGGAATTTGGACTTGTTCTTGGATGAACCTGCCTGGAGGGGACATAATTGTCTACTTAAATCTGAGATTGGATCTGTCCTTCTTTTTAATGATTCAGTATCGGCTGTACTCAGGAATATGATAGAACATTTATGCTATAAAGGTAGAAAAATTCTATAATAGTTCTTTTAAAGTTTATTCATTTTATCAGAGCTGAGATTTTTTTTTTTAATTTAAGATATATAAATATTTAAAGTGAAGGTTATCAAAATATAAAAACATAGGTAAAATTATTTAACAACAACATTTATAATTTAGCTTTAGACAATACTCTGTTACACTCTCCTTTTTTTTTTTTCAGATTTATTTTCACCCTCTTCAGTAAAACATCTTTTGGGAGTTGTATTTAGATTACTTGCCTTATCTTCATATGGAGCTTGGGATATGTGTAAGTTAATTTTTTTTTTATACTAGCATTTTGTTCATCTTAATTATTTCCCATGACTCATTAATGCTAAAAAAACAAAAAAAAAAGATCCAAACATTCCTTTTTGAGCAGTCCAATTTTCCTCATGCTCTCTTAAATCCAACTTTGTAAACTATAAAATATAGATAATTTAGTTTTTTTGTTGTTTTTTTTAATAGATTGTGAAAATTTAAATAGTCAAATACTCTAAAATGACTGCTTGCTTCATTGACCTATGTGTTTTCAGTGCTGAACACAAGTCTTGCTTCCGAAACAAGTGATAAATGTCAGCCTGTCTCTCTGTATGGTGACCTATTCAGCACTCGGACAGGATGCTTAATTAAAGACATGTACAAGCCATTAGTGAACATCTTAATGATGATTTGTCGTTGCTTCCCTAAAGACAAAGGTAAATAAGATAATATTTGTAAAAATGTACTATAAAGATAACATTTTTTAATCCTGCCTATTGCCTTTTGGTGAGACAGAACCACTCTCTCCTAACCCTTACCTTTTCACCATTGCTAGACAAAAAGTCATAATTTACTTCTGTAAGAGAAAATTAATCATCGTCATTTAGAGAGATGAAGACATCTAATTTACATCTATCTAGAATCTAGATTAGCTTCTAAATTTAAAGTCTTTTAAGCTTGATTTTATGTCTGTGTAAGTAGATCTAAAATTGTTGTTCCCAATGGACCTCATCCACCAAAACGGAGGGTCACATGATGACCTTTGATAAATCAAACGAAAAACATGGTCACGTAATATCCATCGTCGATTTGAATAAAGTCATAAGTTGTATAGAATAGATAGGGAAGATAATGGCTCAATAATGTTTGTTTACGATTGGTGAATGAGGTCCATTAGCCATAAAATTTTGATCTACTGTAAAATATGACAAAACAGTAAAATAGAAATACCCACATTATTATATTTTCTTAAGGGTTTTCACTCAAGAATTAATTCCAATAAAGTATACTAAAATAATGTAGATCTAAATCATGTGCAAATATCGTTTCAATAGAAAAAGACAATAGGTTTTGATATATTATATATTTTAAACATAAGACAAGAGCATGACATGAAAATGATGCTAAAATTGCAATCATTGTTGATCTAGTTTCAGTTTTTTTAAATAAATAATAAGCAGGTTGTTTTTTTTAATTTGTTGCTTTTCATCATGTGTGATGTTTTTCATAGGCCCTAAAGTTCATTTTCAACATGGGATTTCTCATTCTGGGTAATGAAATATTTTCTAAGGTTAAACTTCTGTTTATAAAACTGTACTTTTGCTGGGATTTAATTATTTATTTATTGAAAAACAAAAAATTAAAACATTAAAAAAAGACATTTTACAGGCATTCAGATCAGGTTAAGTAGCTAAAATTGCATACATTTTAAAAACATGTACAAAATGTAATAAGGGGAATAGATATAGATATATATATATATATAGAGAGAGAGAGAGTATCTCTTTATATTCTATAGCAAACAAAATAATTAATTACCACTGATTAATTAACTAATTGGTTATTTTTTTTATTAATTCATATTTTTTTTAGGTACAATAAATAATTATATAAAGTTTTAACTTGATCCAGGAATGGGTGTGGGAGAAAAAATATGTACAAAAATTAGTAACTGACAGATAGAGTGAATTGATATAAGTTTTGTAAAAATGCATAAAGTTTCTTCCATTTAGATTACAGCAGTTGTTTACCTTCTAAGTCGACTTTGATATATATATACATAATCTGTTCAATACCTGTAATCAAATGCACTACAGTTTGTATATGCTGTCAGCACTTTGTTAATCTGACAGATGATGAGCTGCAGCATGCAGATGTTGATTTGAGTGTGTGTGCTGGGGTCATCTGGCGTATTTTGATCACATGCAAACTAGCAACTTCCTGGTGCACTTCAAAGTTACAGCAATCTTTGTCTTCTTGGAACGTCAACCACTTTTTTCTCATTTCACACTGTGATCTCAAGGTACATAGTTTTTATTCTTTTTGCTAGTTTTTTTTTTTTTTTGTCAGTTACCGGTACTACTGTTTGCTTGCAGTCTCTTCAAGTTGGAAGAAAAAGGTTGGTTTGGTGTCAGTCCTGAAATTCCAGAAACTGGTAGCAAAGTTGAATGTGTCACATTAATAACATAATGTCATGGAAGCCATCCTCATACTGGTCTTTTTTATTTTCAATGACAATCAGATCCAATCTGTTATGATTCGATCTAATACGTATCAGATCTGATTCAATCTTATTGGATCAATTCAAGTCCAATCCAATTTTATTTTAGGCATAAAGTAGGATTTGAATTTTCTTTTTATATTACTTCTTTGGTCTCAGGGGATTGCAAATAAATAAAAGTGTTCTTATTCTTCTTCTTCTAGCCAGCTTTTTGCAGCTGAGCTGTCAGCTCTTTTGCAGACTGTGCCAAGGAAAAATAGTGTGCTGTTTTCTTCAGTTGATCAGCACTGCAGTACAGGGTGTTGGTTATGTTGGGCTGGAGTGGTAGTAGGGTCTGCCTAAGGTGGATTAGGAAGGGGCATTCAAAAAGGATATGGTTTATGGTTTCATAAGGGTGGGCACAGTGTCTACAAAGGGGGAGTTGTGTTGGATTTATTTTATTGAGATGCTAATGTAACAGAGTCGTGTTTCCTGTCCTTAGTTGAAAGATTGTAGATTGCTCTTAGTGGGGGAGGAAGTTAATACTGTCCAGTTTGTTAGGCATGTTCATTTCTTTGTACATGGCTCTGCCTGTGTTTTCTGTTGCCCATTGGTTGAGCCACTCCTCTTGTGGTTGTTGATTAACATTGACCTTAGGGTGAGGTAGTTAACAAGTCTATCTGGTTGTTCCATAGATGATCCTGCCTTTGAAAGCTTATCTGACTTTCATTTCCCATGATGCCAATGTGTCCAGGGATCCACTGTAATGTGATGTTGATGTTTACTTTTGTCATCATCTGGTGTATTATCACTATTAGTGTTGTCAACTCTCTTGGGCTTTTTGAGGTGCTGCTGTTAAGTGCTTGAAAAGTGGATTGGGAGTCTGTAAAGACAACAATATCTGATGGTGGTTGTATCCCTTTATATAATTTGTTTTCAACTGTCTGCAAAGCTATGGTTATTACCTCAATTTCGGCTTGAGCAGTAGTTGCCACAGGGTGCACTTATTTCAAAGTGTTTATTTTGTGGAAGACCAGGAAGGCACCAAGACCAGCATTGATGGTGGGTTTGAAGGCTGTCGGTGTATATATATATGGATGGCTGTTTTTGGATAGCTTTCAATTGTTTTGAGCATGCCTACTTTGAGCTCAATTGTTCAGATGCTTAGATCCTTGGACAAATGTCTTTAAGGTTAAAGAAAATTATTTTATTTCACTTCATTTATCTACCTATTTTTTCATGTAGGCTGCAAAGCTACCAAGGCTCAATATATTAGTTCTTCTAGCGTTGTCTACAATCTTCTTTTTGTCTCAAATGCAAGACGATCATCAGATGTATTCTTTGCTTTGTAATGGTAACTTAAAAAATGAGTCTCACTATTTTTTCAAATTATGCTCTAGATGCTGGTAGATTCAACAAAAAACATTTGCTTCATCTTACAAACTTTGAATTTGGTGGAAGATCACATGGGACTCCATGTGTTTGACAGCTTAAGTCTCTGCCAGATCTTTTCATTAAAGCAACAAATTAGCTCCATAAATGGACAGATTCAAGTAAGTCTCATGTTCTTCAGCAAATATTAATTTAAAGAAAATAACTTTGCTAGAACTGATTAATATAAAACTCAATCAACAAAGAAAAAAAAACATATACTTATTACTAATTGCATTGGAAAAAAAAACTTTTTTTCTTTAACTTTTAGGCTTTGACAGGCACAGCCATGAAAAATTTCTTGGACAAATATAATGAACAAGCTGTCAGTTTCTTTCAAGAAAATTTATTGCCTGCAAGAATTTGGAAGAAAAAAGTAGCTCCTGGTAAGCAGACACTGCCCAACTTTGTGCTAGTTATTTTTTAATGTAATATTATACCTAGTCAAAATGATGGTTAGGTAAGTTAGACATGTTACTTTTTTAAATTTCCAGATGAATCTGCTGATCCAAGTAACTATATCACAGAGGGCGTTGATACATTTCTTGCTTCCACAATCAATGGCATTTCAAAACTTTCAACAACCTCTCAGATTGGTGTCTTGTCGTTGATGACTGGCACATTCTGCAATGCTTGGATTAGTTTTATATTGAAAGAAAAAATCAAATTTAGGTCAGTTGATATATTTTTTGTAACTATGTAATATTATCTTCATTGTATGGCAATTTTTACTTTATTTTCTTTACATTTACTGATATAAACTAACTGGGACCAAGATGCTATAGCCACTTATTTATATTTCTGTTGTGCTTAGTCCAACACTATTTAATTCCTATACAGGTATCTTGTTAGCAATTTGAGAGGCTCTGTGTATTTGTTTATTAATGTTTATATTGTAAAGAGATAGTGTATTGTGAGCCTATAGTTGATAACCATATTCCTATTAAAAATGTAAGAGAATAATGTTTATCTGAAATAAAATCTGTATTGATTATATTAATAATTATTAATTAATTTATTAATAATAAAAAAATAATTATTAATAAATTAGTATTTATAATTATATTTAGTTTTTATTAAGGTAGCTAAAACTTACATGTTTGTTCATTGTACAGTTTATGGGGAGCTGTTCAACTTGGAATAGACTTTGACTTTCTGAGATACAAACTAAGCCAGTTGTTGACCAATGATGAGGTCAAACAGAGTATAACAGAACTTGGAATTTTTCAACAAATGCAAGGAATTGTCATTTTACTCAAGAGACAACCAAGTCAAAAACAGTCTGGCAGTAGATTAATGGACAATATCAGTATGTAGTGTAATTGTTTGTATGTTTTTAGGTGTAGTTGAGATGTAGCTGCTGTATATATTTTTAAATTTCAAACTGTCTGGTAGAGTTGAGCCATAAACTCTTGAAACTCTAGACTAGCAAAAGCATACAAGAGCTCCCTCTCACTGGCCTGATTGAACAGTTTTTCTTTCTGGAAGAGGGCCTTACTAGTAATGCTCACACTGTCATTTCCAGTGACACGGATGCTCTGGACTTGCAGACTCACTGAAGGCCAAGCGCACAGGGAAACTCTGCCATTTTCCTTCCTTATACCAGGGTAACCATTTAGCTCGCCATTTATGAAATGGCCCCCTAAGGAATGTCACCTGTATTGTTGACATTGTCATGGGACCTCTTATACAACTCCGCACAGTGCAATGGAAATACTCTTGCACCTCTAAATCATTCCAACTGGAGTCTTGTCTTGCTATCCATTTGGCCTAATCATTTCCTTTTACGACTGTTTCCACCCAGGGGCCACTTTGAGGCAGGGTAGCATTCCTCTGTTAGTGAGATATCATCTTTATGTATGTATATTGTCAAAGTTACTTCAACAAGACCTCATCTCTGTCTGCGGTTCCATCCCATCTGAGGCATTGTCCACCAACTAGCTTTCTCTCTGTTCTGAACAAGTCTCTCCAACTGTTCCCATGTCTCAAAAAAATTTTACTTGCTCAATATATAGTTATTTTTAAAAGATGTGATTGTCATTTATTATATTTTTAGGTTGTGCTTGTCAAGAATATAATTAGAATATATTTAAATAAATTGGATTGATGTGTTTATACTAAGTTATCCCATAGTAGCAATCTTAGTTATGGATATTTACCTGCTAAATTCCTCATATTGGGTGAATGTTATGGAATTGATTAATAGTCTCAAAATGTTCTGGCTAAATCTACATGAATGCTCTTCTACTGTAAGAAACTCTTGAGTTCAGTTGATAGCCTTATGACTCATTTATTAATTATCCACTAGAACAAAAAGTTACACTTTCAGACCTTGTAATCTATAGATGATTTTAAGCTTATCTGTTTCCATGACAGACAGTTAATGAGTGTGTCGTGTGGCTAGTTCAACAACCGACCACCCTACTTCTTCAACCTAATTCTAATACCCATTAGAGTTGGGTGAACTCAGTAAAGTCAAGTAGTAAAGTACTCTTTTAGACCTTCCGATCTATGGGGCTATGATGTAAAGGTCATCTGTTTCTTAAGCTGATGGTTACGGAGAAGTGTGCTTTGTGAGCAGCACAATTATGGCCTTTACTCAGGTGCATCCTAAAAATCTCAAATCTAAATTACTATATAGATACCAATGCCTCACAGTACCTAGCCTTACACTTTGGCGTTGCAACACATAATGAAGTGAAAAGGAGAGTTTTAAGCAGATAAAAATATTCAATGTTGTCATTGCTAAACACTTTTGTGTGTACATTTTTTCAGTGTGTGATACTGCTGTCTCTGCCCTATCATCAGATCAGTGTTCTGATACACGTTCATCAGGTGCAGCAGCTGTTGCTGTACGCAACGGGAGCCACAAAATGTGTAAACTGGGCCCTCTGACGTCACAAGAGGAAGAAAATGTTGTATGTACTGTGCCAAACATGCAAGAGTGGCTGTCACTCAGAACTATAGGGGGGTCTAAACCCTGGAAATTTCCTGCCTGCTTTTCAAGGAGTTCTAGTGATGATTAAGTATTAAAAATGTGTAGATTAGTTTTTATTTACAAGAATATAAATATGTTTTAGTATTAATTGCTAAGCACCATAATGTATTAAAGGTGATATTTATATATTTATTGGCAGGCATGACTTGTTAGGATTTGTGTTAGTTTTTTTTTTAACATATATATCAATATATATATATATATATTAAATTATACAAATTTAAAAATATGTAATTATATTATAAATGTTTAACAAGTGATACACTGTGCAAATATTAGTTGTTTATATATCTATACATATATCTGTTGATTGCATTTACATAACTCAAGACCGGTAATTATTTAAAATATGTACAATTGACTTTGATTCTCAAATCACAAAGTAATTTAGATAGAACTAAGTATTAAAAATATAAACAAAGGAGCTAGGAGTACTTTTGAACAATTTATTGCTTCTAGAATTAGACTATTCAGACTTCTAAATTGTAACTCATATGCTCTGCACATATCATTCATAGATTGCTTGATATGGAAAACATTCATCACCTTTTGTTTTTTGTCTTGATCACATGATATAATTATTGCAAGCTTGATAGCCAAGATTTATATTGTTTCTTTCTAGATTCTTTTTCGAAATTCTTACTCATGTGAACCAAATTAAGACTATTGACAATGTAGCAAAAATTGTGTATCATTGCTCTTACATTTAAAAAATATTTTTTTTAAATGGCTACACTAAGTAAGCACTTTTCATTATGGAACATTTCTATTATAATCACAGAAAATGTTTTAGTGACAATTTGTACAGATGTCAAAGCTAAACAAGTACCGGTATGTTTTTAAAACTAACATTGGTTTGTAGTGTTTACTCATTAACATTGCGTCTCATCTTGTAATGAGCTGGGCTATTCCAACGGGTCAATTTGTAGTTCAAATTATCTGTTTTAAATGGGTTGTAAGCGCTGTGAGTGAAGAAACCTTATTTCAAATTGATTTCTAATGAGTTTTTTTTTAGACTGGCTCATAGAAAACTTAGCCTCATTACTGTGGTGAAGAAGTATGTTCAGTAATATTATGTTAATTCATACGTTCTTTAGAGTGTATAGTATTGTGTGGGTAATGTATGAAAAGAAATAGTAATTCGGCTAGAAAACTAAATATAAATTGGTTATCTAGAGTCCATTAAATAAAATCATAGACTGCAGTGCTTTGTAGCTGAGTGGTAAAGTGCTTGGCTTCTGAACCGAGAGATCCCAGGTTTGATTCTCATTGAAGACTGGGATTCTAGGACGCTTCTAAGTCCACCCAACTCTAATGGGTACCTCTAGTTGGGGAAAGTAAATGCAGTTGTTCAATGTGCTGGCCACACGACACCCTCGTTAACTGTAGGCCATAGTAACAGATGACCTCTACATCATCTTCCCTATAGATCTCAAGCTCCGAAATGGGTTCTTTACTTTTACTTTAATCATGGTTTATACCTATATACTTACAATATGGTTGCTATTTTAATTTAAACAACAATTTAGTTTCAGAAGACCATAAATAGCATTTGCAAAAGGACCAAAAAAAAAAGTAGAAGTGATAAGATTGTGATGAAAAGCTTTATCTATCTTCTATGATGGTTTTTCCATTGCATTGTATATTCTTAACATATGTCCAATACTTTAACCCATTGTTTGTTTGTTTTTCCTGACACTCTGCCCTTATATTGGGACCTACCTTTAAGCTTTCCAAGTTTTGACTGTCCTGGTCTATCCCACCTAATCACTTTCCTGATAGTGACAAACCATGCAGTGCAATCTTTTGCCAAATTTTTCAGGTCACTGATTTTTTTGTGGTTGCTTTGATTCTTAAATGTTCACTTGAAATTTTCTTCTTTTATTTCCAGAACACCACAACCATGCATAAGTGGCATTTCTTTGTTAGGAATAACAATCCTTTAATTTTCTTGAATATTATACAATTTTAATATTTTGAAAGACAGTTGGGCTCACAACGCATTTTGTAAATGTAAATTATTTTTTCCAATGGTATGAAAAAAGAAAGAGGAAATGTATTATTTTGAAATGAAACTTAACAAAAGAAGTTATTTCTATAAGTAATATCTCTGTTGATCTCTGTTAGTTTTTTTAGTGAGTTATCATTGAGCCATGTAATGTATAAAGAAAGTGTTTGTTTTTTTTTAATTGAGTCTTTCTAATGAATGTTTAAGGGAACTGAAAAGAGTATTTCAAAAGAGTTGTCCAGACTTGGATAGTGTTTTAGCTAATGAAGTTTTTTGTTTTTATTGGGATCATCCAAATAAAGTTAGGCAACATTAATGGAGCCAATATTACTGTCTGCTTCTAACTCGAATATTTTTCAATGGAAGAAATAAACTCTGAAGACCTTATAGGAGCAAACAAAATCATATCTTGTAAAGCAATTATCAAAATGAATCAAAACTATTTTTTTTTCACCCATTACTAGTACCAGAACCATTTAAATGGATTTGTTTCATTTATAATTCTCAAAATTTTATCTACTCTACAGTGGCTAGTTGATTGTTCAGAAACATTGTTTGTTTGAAGCAGTAAAATAAACATACATGTTTGTAAATCTGGTATTTCTTTCAGGAAAATGTGTTGTTTGGGAACCAAAGAACTTTGAATGAAAGTCTAATCATTGTAATTATATTTCATTATACCAACATGGGTTATTTGACTAACATTTAGTACATAAAATCCTTTTTTATCTTCCTGCAATGAAATACTTAAATTCTCTTTAGGTGTCTTAGCTGTTACAAAACAAAAAAACAGTGGTTTAAAAAGTTTATGCTTTTAATAAATACCACTTGCAGTATATTTCATTCATATGTTGTTGTTTTGATCTAATACTCTGAAGCCATTGAGAAGTAAATGAATGTTGCTGCTTTATTGTAGAACTGAAATGGCATAGAGAGATTTGTGCAAGTTTCATTTTAGTTTCCTAAATAAATGTATCTAAAAGAAAACCATATGGGAAATCTTATCCATCTTAAAAACATGGTTTAAACTGCTAATATTTAATGATCCAACTTATCACCTATATTTAGGTTGCACTTTTTGTCTTCCAGAATTCTAGACTGGATCTGCTTACTATTTATTATTCATGACTGTTTCAAATTTAGTGCTGATGTATTACTATAAATAGAAAACAATTTGTTTCTGCTTTGATATTTGCAAACTAGTTATTGTTAATGAGGTCTTACTCATAAATTGAGTTCTTGTCTGTATAGTCAGGCAAATAGTTTGTGTGCCAGCTATTTTATTTGTAGGACATTTATTCTTAGGTTGGTTTAATTAAAGCCCAAAAAAATATTTTTTTTAACAAATTAACTAAAGATTTATTTTTTTATGTGTTTTTCTTATGAATCAAATTCATAGTAACATTTTTAATTTAAAGATGGTGTCATATTATACAGAGTTTTGGAATGTAAAATAATACAAGTTTGATGACATGGTCACTCTTTTGTATGCTTAGTTTTAGTTGCAAATACCGTTTCAGTTGTGTACAAATGTTTTTAACAATATGTTCCAGTTTTCTAAACATCATGAACAAAAAACTTTTCAACTTACAAATCACCTCTGTTGTATTGCCAACATTATCACTGCATGGTGATTGAGGCAGAGTTGGTATAATGAAAGGTTTGAACAGTTTTGGGTTTCATATTTATATGTATATCTCTTTGTACAAGCGTACTAGTTAGTTGTTTTTTTTTTAGTATTTTCTCTTTATGTTATAACTGTTTGTCTACTGTCTTCAATCAAACTAGCATCTGTGATGTTTGAACTAGTCATACACTGGCTCAGGTACATGTACAATTACAACAGGACTCATTTGTTATTTATTAAACTACAAAACAAGACTTTAACTTGATATATGTTTGTTGACATAAAATTTTTCTAATTCTTTTTTTATTTTTTCAATTATTTTAAATATATGAATTATTTAAGGGTTTTTAATTCTTTAAGCCAAAATTTTTATTCAATTATTTTAAATATGAATTATTTAAGGAATTTTTAAATTTAATATTTAATCTTTTAATACCTTAATAAAATGTTTATGTTTATATTTTCCATTAATTACTATGATGCTAATTGTAAATGTTTTGTCATGGTGGCCTAAAGATGGCAAGTATAATAAAAGCACTAGAAAAGAAAAGTTTTAAATAGAAATAGTGAAAATATAGCAATATTAAGACAGGTTTTGACGAGAGCACAGACCTAGCCTAATACTGCCATTCAACTGCTCACATGCTCATCCAGATTCCCAAAAATCATCTTTTTAATTTGTGGTTGAAATGTGTTGAATCCACTACTCATGGTTCATATGACTCACACGCTGCTCATATGAGATCAATTGTTATGTAAGGCCTGAACATCGTAGTTTAAACTAGGCAATGAGCTTTTGGTCCTTCTATAATGATTGGTCTTGGCCCAGACTCTTCTACACACTTTTTGTCCAGTATTACAACAGGGCTGACACATATGAAACCACAAAGCTTGCATAAGAAAATACCTCAGTAAATTATCTCTCTATAATAAGACTATAGTTTGTTTTTTTCTCTTAGTAACCATTGTATTCTGAAGCTGTTATTCTATATGTTATACTTATAAAATGAATCTTCATAAATTTTATTCATAGTATAAAGCTGAAACTATTATGTTGTTTTTGTAATATTTTGTTCTAACGGAATTCACCAAAAGAGATTTAATTTTTAAAAAAAAAATTTTTTAAGTTATTGCAGAGTAACATGTAGAGATAGACATTGATATGGATTTTTTTTTTCTAATATGAACAAATTTTTTTGTAAATTTAGTTTGAATGCATAAACTTTTGTTAAAACAAGTTAATCTTTGTCAATGATCAGCAGTCTGTTCTCATCTTTAACTGTTTAGCCTTTACTTAACAGACTCACATACAAAAAACACCTGATTTAAAAATAAATAACAAAGTTTTATGATACCAGGTATTCTCTTTGCTCTATGGAAATTGATGCCATCTAGAGGTGGAACTGGGTGGACACAAAAATGTTTCTGCACAGCCTAAACAGAAAAAAAACAAAACATTTTTTAATGTGACCAAAGTTCTTATCCTTTGATTCCAAGTTTGTTTTGGGAATAATTCACATTTGTTGCTGATGTGTGTATCTAAGTTTATCATCGGCCTTGTTACAGATTCATCTTCACATGTTTACATATCACTTCATAGAGTCACACACTATTCACTAGTGGTCAGATTTTTTGTGAGTGACTGCCAACACTTATATGTTTTGTTTCTTTTTTGTTGTTTTTGTACTTTATTTTTCTAATGCCATGTGACACTTTCAAGGCTTTAATTTGATTGGTTGTTCTGAGTGTTTTTTTTATTTATGTCATATTTAAATGCTTTATCATGTAATGTTTTTGAGCTTCACACAAGGTGACCTGCACTGCCAAAATGATTTGTATTCCTAACGTTGTCTGCTGTGACATCATCTTATTTGAATCACTTTACATTTGTAATTTATTGTTTAGGAGAATCAGAAAAGGGTGTGTAGAACATCTCGATTATCTTTTTTCTTTTATTTCTATACTAGTGACAGTGTCTGACAAAACCAGCCGCCTTGCAATGATTTTCAAATCTCTTGTTTATTATTATTAAGACTTAATTGAATTCTGTCATTCTGGCCTTTATTTTGACTAATTATCATCTTTCCTTTGAGTTCCTCATGGAACATAGGACCTCCTTTTGACTAATCAGTTCATTTTATTTTGAATCAATTTATGACCAATTTTTTCAGTTCCAAGTCTCTTTGTTGTCTCCCCAAGTGGCTGGTTTTCTCAGGCTGTGTCATATTTGATGTGATATTTTTTTTCTTTTTACATTTATTGAATCTCATTAAAACTTCATTTTGTGTGATAAATTTTAACCTAATGAATTATTTTTCATTTTGACAATTTTATACAAAATTTTAACCATTTTTTTTTTGTCTTTATCTGTTGATTTTTTTTTTCTATTAATATTATTACACTTTGTAATTTTTTGTTCTTTTTTTTTTTTTTAAGTGACTTGACTGTGAGACATAAAAATCTTTTTTATAAACTAATTCAACTATTTTTTTATATCCTAATTTTGTTTACAAACTATGAAGAGAGTGCACCCTAATCCTTATCACAAAGTGCATGCTGTCTTGAACTAAAAGTATAACGATATTATTAAATACAAACGTTAAATTTGTGTGGTAGGTAGGTCAGACAGTTTTTTTTTTCCTTTGTCCTCTTTGGGTTTAGGGGCTAGTACTTTTTTTTAAACCATATTGAGACTTTTGATACAATGCACTTTTTTTTTCTTTTGTTAAATGACTGAGCTATTTTTCCCATATCGTGAACATGTGTAAAGTGTACATGTATTGTCTAGAGCTCTTCCTTGTGTCTTGATAATTATCCTGCTGATCTTTTGACCAACAGTATTTTGATTGGGTTTCCCTAAGTCCTAGCCTGTCTAAATACAATAATATACAAGCTGGTGTGACGTTGCACACTCACTCCATAATAATTGCAACTTTTATACTTTTTTTTTTAAACATGCTTTAAACTGTTTTGTTTTTATTTGTTTTGTTGTTTTTACACTTCCCTGTTTTGAGAAAACTGTTAGCAACGTTTGTTATGGAGACAACACTTGACTGTTGATTTGATTCTGTTTATGTTGTGTCCCTCTGCACAGAAAATTTAAAAAAAAATGATGCAATAAATGATCGTCCCAGAAATACTGTTCAGTTTGTTTCAGTGTTTGTGTAGAATTTTGAGGGTGTTTTAGGTTTTTATCTACCTATGTTTGGGTTGAAGAAATATGGTTGAGAAATGTACGTGGAGGCAAATCCGTAAATATCAAAATTTTGGGTGTATCCGTAATTGTTCAGCATATGTTATGTAAGTGTGGATAAGCGAAGTAGAACCATCTAGATAGATCTAATCTTGAGTATAGGCCTAATCTAGTTCCATGATCTAACATCATTTATGTGCACTTTTCAGCACTGTGGAATCCAATTTCTAAACTTTTTTGTCCTTTTAGGCAAAGTAGTTTTCTTTTAATATTTACTGGGCAACCTTTCAATGTGTCGTCCTTGACCTTAAACTTTCTCACAATCTTCCTCTTTTCATTGTCTTACGTCTTTCTGTAGCTACACACACACCCACACAAACATATCACTTTGTATCGCTTTTTTGTTTCTCTCTTACTGTATTTTATTCTTTCAAGAATGCAAATGGAATATTAAAAAATAGACTAATACTACAGTACCAACATTTCAAGAGCGCTTTCTGATCCTTGGATTTTTAGCCGTTCGCTTACTTTGACCATAAATCATACTTAATAAAGAAAAACGTTTCTTGCAGAAGTTTTGGTGACTTACCATATAAATAGAAGCCTTGACCCTTTTCACTATCGAGAGTCTGTGGATGCCTCCTCTGACTGCAAAGGTCTGCTGAGCTTAGACTACTACGTACTACTTACCATAGTTTAAACAATTCTAGATGTGACATTTTTTGATTATATAAACAAATAAAGGATTTCTGTAAAGTAAAAGACACCAAATAGGCCTTCAAGTCAGGAAATATAAACCCATCAGCACAAAAGAAATATATCTTTATATTGATGACATGGTCACTCTTTTGTATGCTTAGTTTTAGTTGCAAATACCATTTCAGTTGTGTACAAATGTTTTTAACAATATGTTCCAGTTTTCTAAGCATCATGAACAAAAAACTTTTCAACTTGCAAATCACCCCTGTTGTATTGCCAACATTATCACTGCATGGTGATTGAGGCAGAGTTGGTATTATGAAAGGTTTGAAGAGTTTTGGGTTTCATATTTATATGTATATCTCTTTGTACAAGCGTACTAGTTTTTGTTTGTTTTTTTTTGTTTATTTTTTTTTTTAGTATTTTCTCTTTGATCATATAGCTACATTTAGTACAATAGACATATTGATTTTAACTGCAGGATATAGTGTAGTCTCTCTGGGGCATTGGCAAAAAGGTGTTCAATAAAAGAGAAATAGAAAATAAAAGACATTCATCCGAGAAAAATGGTAAGAGAAACTGACGACTTCAGATGGGAAATAATCGTTGGCGAGTCCAAGATAAAAAGTAGGCCTAATCTTTAAGATCATGGAACAATAGAGAATTCTATATTGATCTGCCCCCCTCCCACCGCCAGACTTTTTTTTGTTCAACTTGTTTCATTGTTTATCTATGACCTGAATGAGCACGACCCAGCACTCGCTTCTGATATGAATAATACACACGTGAATTTATTGATTTGTCACCACTGTAACTTGTCAGCAGGTCGGGGGGGGGGAGGGGTGGTCGTGAATAAACTTGTTGAAGCATGACCAATGAGTTAAGTCAACATGGCGAACAACTCTTTGTGCCATTTATAAGAACTGGGATGTGGCTTTTTAGTAAATAATTTGCAAGTGTGGCCAGTGAATTCAATCTAACTATTTCAACCAATAGATTCGCGACAAATTTACTGGCTAGAAGTTCTCCTTTCAGACCATGCGGTCATCAAGGCAGATTATGAAACGCCAACTAATGTCAGATACCCTTTAGAGCTGGGTGGACTCAGAAGCCATTCCGAGAATTCATGCATATTATATGGACAGATATCTTATGTAGATTATATGTTACCGGCAAACCACGAAGTCCGTCATTCTATAGAATAGTATTGGCTACATGTTATCTTCTTTAGCAAAGACATCAAATTGAGTTATTTTTTACATGCATGAAATATGCAAGCCTACAGCTTACTGAATAAATCGGAAATAATAGCATTGCTTGATAGAAGTTAACGCATCTCTTTACGAAATCCAAATTTAAAATGCATGTAACACGATTAGCTCCTCCGCTAGATTATTCCCCGATTTTCGGTTGATGCCCTTGTATATGGATGTCGTTTAGCTAGTACAGACGCCATGTTGACTCTTGCACACAGAATATCTCGTCGACATTTCATACGAGATATAGACAAGTTATAGTCTACAACTTACCAAGCAGTTCAAGCATTAGGCTATAATAAGCTACTCACATTCTTGTTCAGTTATAGCAGTGTTTCTCAAACTTGTAGGGCCTACTAGTGTCGCTCCATTGACCAATAAAAAAAATATGTTTGCGCCCTCCAGACAGGTAGAGGGTCTACGTGAGCTGAGCCCAGACTCCAAGCGTTTGTCGTGTAAAGCCTATAGAGTGGGATTGATCGTCTTAAGATCATCCTCTTGTTCGGTAAGACGTTTTGTAGTGGGCAAGTTTCGTACAGACAAAAGACGTCAACAGAATTCCAATCAAGAGAATTTGACCGTTCTGATATATATATAGAGAGATATATACGTCTAGACTTACAGTTTGCGAAGACGTATTGAAGTATCTTCCTCAATCGAGACCATTCGTTCTAGAAAGCCTCAACACTGACAGTCAACACTCGTACAGACCTAGGCTGTAGCGTGACAACAAGCTATTGGTTTAAGCTACCCACAGGTTGTGACGTTGCAGGTCAGTGTTCAGGCTTACTATGATGATTGGTCTCGTTTAAATCAATCTTGTTGTAGTCACCTCTCGCGAAAAAACAGCGACGCTTAACTTAATGATTAAACATTGTTATGTTGTTATAAAACTTAGTTCATGCTCAAATATAGTTTTATAACTTAAATACTACAATGCAGATGGGGCCTACAACATTAAAAAAAAAAAAATGTCCTACCCCAGTTCCTTTTTGTCAACACGTCGTAGCGCTAGGCTACCTCTCAGTTTGAGAAACGCTGCACTATAGCTTCCTCAAGGCATAACAAAAAAATCAATTATTTGTATAAATGTATTCATATGAATAATGATATTATTGATTTACATGACACTTCCACATCATATAAAATAACAGAGGAGCTCATGCCATTTTCCAAAGCTTCTCTTAACACGTAGACAAAACCTAGGCTACATTATTCACGTTCTCATTTCTTGTCACTACTTAGAACAGAACTGTTCACGGAAAGATGCTTGAGTTGTCATAGATGTTTAGCAACACAAATTCCTTTTTGCTTGTCGATACCATGGTCTCTGGTTAGGACAACGGAAAACATCCTCACTAGTTCAATAAAACAGTGTTTGGGTTTTTACATTATTATTTTACATTATTTTTACCGACAAGTTAAAGCAAAGGATAATTAGATCTAAGGTTGAACATCTGTCGCAGTAGTGTAAAATGTTACAATGCATAAGAAAAAAGTTAGGCTAGTTCACATTTTTGCACACTTAGTCACTATTGATTACAGTAAAAGGTGTATCTTCAAAACAGATGTCACATTTATTTATTTTTTATTATTTTTATTTTTTTTGTAAAAGCTTTTTATAGCACACAATCCTACAGACTTAAAATTTCTTACTGTAGTAGACCTAATTATGTCCACGGCATAGACACAGACACAATCGCCTTCATACAGATATACCATGTTCTGAAAAAAGGGAAAGATCTGTTTGGTTTGAATTTTTAAGACACCAATATTCAGGCAGTGTCTAATACGTGTTATTATTTGAGACATGTTTTCAGAGCACTTACGCGGTCACTCAAACAGAGATGGTATTTTTTTTGTGTTAAATATTAAGACCATTAAACTTTTTCATGACATTAACCCAACTCTTGTCCCCCCCCCCCCCCCCATGTCTTCAACATTAGTAGCCTATCATTTATCAACATTTTGTTTTTGAGCGTATGGGGGGGGGGGGTGAAGACTACAACAAAATGTTAATATGGTAGACTTTCTTTTCTAAAAATAATTAGATAAATATCGCCCTAGAAAAGTTACTACCCGCCGAGTTCCTGGAATCAGAAATATGCTTCCCGCCCCCCCCCCCCCCCCCCCCAGTTTCCCACATGACTGTCTTCCTTAAGCCACGTCACCGCCTACCCAACACTTTCAGCCATGCGTCTGGTTCAAATCGATTATCACAGCAGCCTGTCCCAACTGCTGGTCTCAATGCTGCTACACCCGAGTCGCAGTTACACCTGGGCTCGCCCTTGTTCTCACCTGTGTCGCAGTTCCACTTGCAGAGTCAGTTCCGTGCTTGGCATCGCTCCGTGATTCTTAAGTTTGGAAGACTTCCTCATCACACCCAAATAGCAACACCAGCAACAAACAAAATGTCTCAGACTACAAAGAATTTCGAGGAAAAGTGTCGTCGTTTTTTTGAAGAGGCAAACGGAGGTAACCCTATTACAGTCGGTCAGCTTGCCCGGGTCATTCGACAGGCATGTCCAACATTTCAAGGCACTGACGCTGATATTGCTGTAAGTAACAATAGTAGTAGAGAGAGGAGGGGGGAGACAGACAGGAGAGATAGATAGATATATACATTGATACACTTAATACACACAGTAAGACCTGGCTAAGTTATGAAGTATGTATGCATATAACTCAACACACTTGAGTTCTTCACAAAAATGGATTTTGCTACTGTGCCTTCCTAACCATGAACTTGACTTATGACAATTACCGGTACACAGCATATCTGTTGATATGAATTGTAACACTAACACTTTTGCTTGGGATCATTCCAGCCCTTTCTCTGTAGCTGAGAATAGCCTAAAATATAGCCCATCATAAATCATCTGCGTATCTATGGGTACTACTATACGAAAGTGTTTTATTTGTTTAATCAGTACGCCTACAATCTATCTACCTATCTGGATCTATATATTACAGAGTGACTTACTTTATCGATTGTATTTTGGTGTGGAAAAAAAAAGATGAGCAATTATGTAATTAGCTTAAATGTATAAGACAAAATATTTATCTAACCATAACCGTATTTGAGATAAGCCCTAACTGCTGATTCATACTCATCGATGTATTTAATATTCATTCAAGATTTAAATTGATTGAAGTATTTTTTCCTTTTTGCTAGTAAGCTACTAAGATGATATATTGCAAACGCAATGAGATAGCGGTTTATTTAATTGAAACAATCTTCTACGGCCACATATTATTCATTAATATTAATTCAGTACTCTTTATTTTATTTCTTGTCTAACAGCAAACATTTTTAGAATTAGATGACAACAATGATAAACTGGTCTCGTGGGAAGAATTTTCATCAGCCCTCTATGCCAAGGATCCCAGAGAAGTCACGTAGGCTACGTTATTTATTTTGTTTACACAACTTGTATCAACTCTGTCTGTCTGTATTTCACCAACATCCATTCTAGGATCAAGTTGAAACTTAACACAATTTTTTTACTTTACCTAACAAAACTAACATATTAGTCCATACTGGTAATTAATTATATTGTTTGGAAAAAAAAAAGGAAATGAATCCTTCAGCATTAAAATATTGCTCAATGTGTGGGATTTTGTCCCGTTAAATAATTTTAAACGTTATTTCTCCCAAAACAAAGTTGAAACTTTACACAATAATTTATTTTACTTAACAAAATTAACCAATAGTCAATTAATTATTTTGTTTGATGTCAAAAAAAAAAAGGAAATAAATTGTTGTTTCTTGTATTTAGTGGTTTTTTTTTGTGTGTTTGAGACAAACATTTCTGTGCGATTATTTTCTCTGTTAGAATTATGTATGCTACTTTGTGTTCATTTAATAATTCAGTTTCAATGAGTACACACGTTTCTTACAGGAGAGCAGAACTTGAACTAGCATTCAAAGACATTGATAAAGATGGCAGTGGCAAACTTGATAAGAATGAGATTCGTCTCTTGTGCCAACAACAAGGCTTGGACATTTCAGAAGAACAACTTAATGAGGTGGTGAAAGAAGCAGATGACAATAATGATGGGAAAATAAGTTTTGAAGAGTTTGAAAATGCATTTGTGAAAGGTTAAATTTTAAACCAAAAAAAAAAATAATAATTTATTTTTTTAAACTGTTATTTCTGTCTTTATGATTCCAAATAGAATTTATAACATCTTGTTTTAGTTTTCTACTCAAAGTAGAGATATTAAAACATTTAAATTTTTTAATAGACATTGTATAGTCTGTCTGAATGGCCTAACCTGTAACTTGTATACTAATTGTATTTAAGATACAGAAATTTACACAACAGACTACCAAATTGTCTTAATATATAAATGTTCATAATTGAGTCTCAAACTATAGATGGATTTCTTTTGTTGATTCTAATTCTTGAATTCACTTTCTTGTTATACTCAAGCACTGATCAATTTTTTATTTATCCAAGCAATTTTTGTTTATGTTCCTGATAGCTCTGGCTATTAATCTGAACAAATAAAATAGCACTATAAAGAGAAAGCTTTCAAAATGTATACAGATTCATCTGTCACTACAGTGGGCCAGCTTCATATTTTTTTTAAAGTACTCCCAGGTCATTTTTCTGTACTGTATTTAGGATCAGATCAGTAAGCGATTGATTTGATTTGGAAGTATGAACACAGTTGTTTGAAAATTAACATTTAATTTCTTTTTCATTTTGCTTATTATGCATTTCATTTTGAAATGGTTATCAATGATTTTAAATCATCCTTTTTTAATCAAAGATTATCTTACACTCTGTATTGATTTATGTTTAATCCTGAAATAAAACTGAGTTTGTCTATCATAATATTACTGTTGTTATAATTATAAATTATATAAATGTCATTACGGTTTCATAAAAAATGTTTTGTGGGACAGCTAATGTCAACATCTAAACAAATTCTGATAGTCATGTAAACATTAAATGGAACACCTTTGCTACAGAATTACTTTAGTGTGCACATTTTTGTTGTCTCACAAAAGAATTAGGTTTTTAGAGGAAGGGCCCCTATAATTTACATTTAGCATATCACTATCATTCATGGCCTCGCAAGCATCCATTAAATTAGGCCCTGAAATAGAAGTGTATAGCTTGAATAAATATCTTGAGATATTTAAATACTTTGTTAAGAATATCAGAGCAAGGTAATATTTCAAATTTTCAAACATAAATTTTGAAGGGAGAGTATGTTGGCTTTACATGCATACAAATATTATCAAATTAATGCAGGGATACAGTAATTTATTAAAAACTAAAAACAATAAAATCTAACTTAAAGATCAAAAGAGTGGGCAAGTGGATATAGACAACAGTGTACCACTGTTTTCATTTTTTTAAAATGAAAATTACATATTCTAGAATTTAAAGGTTCTTATTATGCAGGGTATGACCCAAAACAGAGATGTGATAAAGTCTGAATAAAAATACCATAATTTACAGATCTTCCTGCAGAGAAAATGATTGTTATAGTCTTACTTAGTACACTTCAACTATTCTAAAAAATCCATCCCTGTATAATTGAAGAGATCAAGTTACAGTCATAGCTATATTCCTTGGCCTAGTTTTAAAACATTCTTTTTAATGACGATTTCTTGTTTGAAAAGATAATGGATGCACCCTGCCAAGTTTATCATGTTGACTACTTCTGCTTAAGGTGTGAACAAATTTGCTGTGGCTAAAAAGGTCAATAAAGGTCAATTTTAGAGAGGTAGACTTTAACAAAGTTTGTGCATTAGAATGATTCTGTCTTAGAGGTAAACAGCAGGACAGTTTTCTTCTTTATCTTGTCTAGTAATATAATTATAATATAAATGTCATTCCTGTTACTTAAAAAAATGTTTTGTTAAACCAATGACAACATATAGACAATGTTCTGATGGGTATATACAGATTAAATTGAAAAACTTTGCTGTTATTTTAAAACAGTTATCAAACGATACAATCACTTGTTTACTAAAAAAAAATAGCATTATAAAAACATATAACTGATTGTTTAATATAAAATACTGATAATAGAGTCGGCTACATCCTTCATTTAGATAAAATCAAAGGAGATAAATTTTAAAAAAAAGGACAAACTAAAGTCATGTGTTTATTGCATAAAGTACATTAGGTAAGCCAAACAGTTCTCTACTGACAATATTTAAGAACACTTCTTTGGTCAGTGAGATTCTATATTTAAATTTTTTAAAGGATTACATGTATTCATATAAATAAAAAAGAAAGAAAATGAACTGCAAGAAATTGAAACTAAAATAACCAGCTAATCATGTTAGCATTTTCTTTTAGAAACATGATATACATTTTTTTTAATATCATTAACATCTAATATTAATAACAAATTGGGATTTTTTAAAAATTCTAATTTGTGCATTAACAGATTACACTGGTTATTACAAAAAGAGATATTTTTATTTCTCCAAATAATGCTGCAAGTGTAAGAGCATCATTTACAATTTTTGATCACTAGGTTTCATTTAAATTTAAGCTCTTTTTTTATCTAACCTACAGGTTGAAGGCTATAATAAGAATATAACTTTTAGAAAAACCTTTTTACAATGAAAAAGTACATTACAATGTCACAAACAATAGAAGATGCTGCAGACAAAAGTCGACTGAAAAGAGATGAACTAGACCAAGCTAACATCACATCAAACAGATACATTAGGGTGTGCTTTTAGGTAGCAAGCGACTAGCTCACAGCTGAACAACTAAAACCTAATCATAAGATATCTGGATATTAAATAATAATAATATTTATAAATGATAATAAAGATGTCTAACCTGTTTTCTTTTTAATTCAATGTATCTAAAATTGCCATTTAGCTTTTTCATTTGCATATTATATGAAATCAGAAATTCATTTGTTTATTTTGTTCTCTAGATTAGACACTCTGTTTAGAGCAAGACTTTCTATTTGACAATTTTAAACCAAATTGTAATGACATTATGATTAGCAATGACCTCTTTCAGTCACGAAGCAACCATGGATCCTCAAAGATATGAAATGAAAGCCTGGGCATTACCTATAGTCGGAATGATGTTGCATGGACAGTATTTCTCCCCTCTCCATGCAGCTGATGTGTCCAAAGTTTGTATGATTATCAGAACAGAAAATAATATCTGTCACGCAAATACCACCAAAAAAAATGGATTTAACTAAGATGAAATCCAAGAATTTTTTTTAATAAACGGATCTCTTTGTATGCTAGTTCAAACAACCAATTAAATAAAAATGTACATTTGTCTATACAAATATATCACACACAAAAAAAATAATAGTGTATCAAATTGTCTACAACATGAATAAAGTAAATACAAGAAAGTCATTTCACAGCCACGTTTGTGAGTTCATGAACCAAGTTCAATGATAATGAGAGAAAATGAATTTCACAAAATGTATGAAGTTGAATACTTTCAAGAAATAATCAATTAATTAAAATAAAAACATTTTTGCTGTTGATTTTAAATTCTAAACACTAATTTGGCATATTTTTTTTTACATTAATTTCTCTCTTTATTAAGTAAACAAAAAAACAAAATGTGAAGCTCTGAAGTAAAAAATCTAGTTCAGCAGTATTTAATAGATTGGAATTTCATTTTTTTTATATTAAAAAAGTTGCATCTATTTGTAAAATGTACAAATCATCAATAAAAATTGAATTGTTTGAAAAATGGAACTTACAATTGTTAATTGTGTTAATCCTCATGTTCTGGATCCAGTTCAGACAAGAAGTCAAAATCTTTTTCAATTTCAGCTATGTGCTGAGATTCTTCCTCATCCATGTCTTCATCTGACTCTGAAATTGAAGGCTCTGGATTCAGAAAATCTATGCTTTCCCCTTTTTCTGTTCGTGTGTATGTTATTTTAGATCCTGTGCGTGGATTTAAACTGGATGATGATGCTGACTGACCGTCATCAAGGGCTCCGACACCAATCATTGCAGACTCTATCATGGAGGTGATAGTCCTTGCCAATGTGCTGGCCAGTTCAAATTGTGGACCACTAGATGATTTAGTGGTACCAGAAAGTGGAGCGGTGTCTGAAAAGTCTAATGACTCTTCATCTTCAGAGTCTGATTCTTTAAAATGGGAAGTAGTGAAATGTAGACCACGTTTGTTATGAGATACGTTGTTGCTATTTTCATTTGGTAAGCCTAGTTCATCATCTGTGTTATCTAAATCATCAAAAGAAGGCATTTGGTTGATGTTCAAATCAAAATCCACTTCTGGAGCTTCTGCAAAGGAAAATAGTTTTCTCATTTGATTTTTGTATTATGGGGCAGCTTAATAATTATGACAAAGATAGAAATGTTCCATAAAAATATATAATGTTTAGTCTAAATCTAATTTTAATTATATTTCTTTAACTAAAAATCTTTTCTGTTAGTTTAAAATGATAGCTAAATCATGAAATATACAGTGATACATCAGATAATAGTCTAGCATTCAAATTTAAGTTTACCATCTTCACTGGTGCTAAAAGAAGGATTTTTTGAAAGTCGGGGAGTAGGTATTGAAGAGTTTCCTCCTTCATCTTCACTGTCTGTTATGGCTTTAGCCAAGGCTTCACTGATATCAGGATTTACCTAAAATAGTTTTAAAAGTATCTACAAATGTTTGTCATGCATATTAAAATAAGTGATATATGATGTAATTGTAACAAGAGTGAATATGATGAAAAAAAAACAGAATTACATAACTGAAAGCCAAATATGACACAGTCAAAGGGTGAAAATAGAATTTTTAGAAAATCTAAGATTACATTAAGATAAATCATAATTTTGAATAGTATAGACCAACAAAATAAAAGTTTAGATTACTGTTGCCAGGTATCATCTTAATTTAATCAAATTGAAGCATAAGAACTTGAATTAAATAGGCATTTGCATTAGGCTTTCTGAGGAAAATGAATGCATATTTGTAAGGCTGTCCCCAGCACTTACAGCTGAAGGAGAATGTATCCCTTGGCCTATAAGGGAGCTATGAAGAACTCAACTGAACAGCTGAATGTGTCACTTAGTCTATAAGGAAACAATAAACTGAACGGCTTCTAGCCAGGACATTATGGAATCAGTAGCCCTTCTTGTCCTAACCCCAATCAGAGTTCATCTCAGGCTTTCCTGAATTGACCCAAACTTAGGTTTGACCCTCAACTTCACCATGTGAATGGTTTTATCAAACAGTCAAAAAAAAAAATGCTGAAAGTATTAACCAAAAATGTTAGTCTTAATTGACTTTTATTTAATCTACACAATTTATTAGTCTATAAAATGTTGGCCCTTATAACTTTGTTATGGATTACTAAACAATTTTCTAAGGAAAGATGCATAAACATTTTCATTGCAACAGCTGCAAATACTTCAAATTGTACAAACCTGCGGTACAAAGTCTTCATCCTCCACAGTCTCAGTGGCTGGTGCCAACTTTGACAACTTTGTTCTGAAATCATGTATTCTTCTGCTAAATGCTGGAATGATTAAAGAAAAACAAAATCTTACTTTTTAGCCTCCACATTTTATTATAATCATGACTATGAACAATATTAGCTTTTAAGAATTAGGTATTAGTTTTAAGTGACTTACTTATTACAGTTCTGCTTGCTTTACTAAAATGTCCTTTGATCCAAATAAATCCTGGCTCCAGTAAGCTACAGACCTTTCTCAGCATGGAATGATAGAGCATGGAAGGCCACAACATTAAGCTTATTACTAGAATAAACAAAACAATGAGTAAAGAAGAATTATCCGATCCATGGAACACTACTTATATATAAATCTATGTAAAAAGAACAAGTCAATTTGCTTAAGACATAGAATTCTAGTAATTTTAACAGTTAAAAAAGAGTCTAGTAACGTGTAAACAAATACTTACAAGTACCATAAAGTAACAGAAAGCCTGAGATATAATAACCGATAAGTGCTGTTAAAGTGAAGAAAGCTGTATTCCCAAGACAAAACTGTAAGCAATGAAAGTAAAAATAGTTGGTCAGTGTGGTGGACATTTGACATCCTCATAACTTTTTCTACAGAAAAAGATTAGCTTTACATCTATTATCCTCAAGATTGCTAGGATTCAAAATATAACTTGACCTACTTGCTCATTAGTTTTTAAATAGTACCTTAGAATGTATTCTATTCTATTCTATGTATCTAACTGCGTATCGCCAAGGCCAGTGCATCCTACGTCAGACTGACTACAAATGTCTGGAACAGACGTGGTATCACCACAAACACCAAGCTAGGGGTCTATAGAGCCGTCATCCTCCCTACATTGCTCTATGCCTCAGAAACATGGACAGTGTACAGTAAACATGCAAAGAAACTGAACCACTACCACATGACATGTCTAAGAAAAATACTGAATGTCAAATGGCAAGACAAAATACCAGATACAGAAGTCCTTCGAAGAGCGTGTCTGCAAAGCATCCACACAATCCTGATGCAGTCCCAGCTGCGATGGGCAGGTCACGTCCACAGAATGGAAGACCACCGCATCCCTAAACGACTCTTGTATGGCCAACTAAGTGAAGGAAAGCGCTCGCAAGGTTGTCAAAGAAAGTGCTTCAGGGACACCCTCAAAGCTTCTCTGAAGGCGTTCAGCATAGACCCAGGCACCTGGGAGACAGAGGCACATGACAGAGCATCATGGCGTCATGCTGTGAAAACTGGCGCACAGGTTGCTGAGAAAAAAAGAACAACGCTGGCAGAAGAAAAACGCCAGAAAAGAAAAGCAAGGCCCACAACACTAGCTCCAGCTGGAATAACCTGCCCAGTGTGCGGCCGAACATTCCGGGCTCACATAGGTCTCACCAGCCACATGAGGAGGCATAAAACCCCAGTGCATAGCCCTCGGCCCCCTGGATGACAAAGTGGTCATCATCGAACCACGATGGACGAACTATAGAATGTATTCAAACTAATAACATTGTTATAGATAATGTATTGTTTTAGTTAGGATTCTATTTCTCATTGATTACACAAATAAAGGATCTACACAATTCCAGCTGAATCATAGTATGGTGCATGGCAAAAAAGCTCTTAGTGGTCTGTTAATTTACTAACTATAGGCTTAGTACATTAACATCTAAATGGTAAAATTGTGAGTCATTTTCTTGACAAACTATGAATACAAGAAAAAAACATGAAATATTTGAGTCTAAACTATGTACTATCAGAATGGAATACAGTCAAACACTCCTACAAAGGTTGACTTTCAAGACAAATAATGAAATGGTTTTGAAGCACTGAAGACTTGAGCTCGGGACCCATTGCAATCTGTAGAGACACTGATGCTCTATAGATCCACAGAATTATTTCTTAAACTCTAATTCCCAATTTTCAGAAAATATTTTACATTATTATTTGTTTCATATGAAAAATTAATAAAAACAAAATACATTAATATCAAGAGATTGCTGCTTAAAGCATTGTATAGATTTGAAGATTTTTATTTCAATGATACATAAATTATGTTTCCAAGATTAAATTTGTTTTTTTTTGTTGCTGTTTTTATTTTTACATCTCTTCTTTGTTAATGTCACAGAAAGTGAAAAATGAAGTTTAGAAATAGATATATTTCACTTTAACATTCTAAAGCTAAGTGAAAAATAAGCTTATCCTTTATCATCTATTATGCTAATGAACATTAAGAAGTGACTGTGACTAGCAAGTGTAGGGGATAAGATTTATTTTAACAACAAAAAATGTCTTCAGAAAGCATTTTACACAAAAAAGTAATAAGGGAATTCAGCTTTTAAAACTGCATACCTTTAAAAAATAAAACTATTCAGTGTCCACATTCTCAGAAATTTTAGTACTTCTATTTTTTTTTTTAAATATAAACCCTGCTTTTTTTGTTTCAAAAGTTACTTCTCAGAAACTAATGTAATTCTATGACCTAATCAGGTACTGTAAACATGAGCCATGTGTAGAATCTATGTGCATTATAGAATGTAAAAACATCTTACAACAAGTGGATGGGAAGTCCTGTACTGCCGTGCAGATTTGAAAAATGTCACAACAATATTGATTGAATGACTCAAGTGACGACTAATTTCAGGCACGCTCAGCAGCCTAGGATGAATGGGAGTCCATCTAAAAAAATATAAATCTTAATTTAATATAAATCAATTTTTTAAAATAAATGAACTTTTTCTCTCATGAGAATTACTCATTTTGCTCATATTTATTTCACTGCCCTGTTATGATTAAACTTCAATAACTTTTTTGTTTGTAATCAGAAAATGTTATATTTGGTATAGAATTAAAGGAGAATGCACGTCCTGTTTATAAAACCAAAATAAATGTTTATTTTGATTAATGAAATGGAATTAAAAAATAAAAACTTACCAACTGTGGACAAGTCTCTTTAGAACTAGATCTATTTTATGATCTAAATTGTACTAAAAGTATTTTTTATGACAGATATTCATATTTTCACAAAAAATATCCAATGTCACTATCCCACAAAAAAATAATATAGAAAAATAGAGCCTTTTTAGCACTCTTTAAAAACATTTTTGATAAAAACACATTGTAGATGAATAAAATCAGTATTTTTTCCCAAAGGAAAACTATTCAAGTTTAAATTATAAGCAATTAAAAATATTTTGGGAGAAAAAGAAAGCAAAACAATTTACTTTTAAAGCATCGATGATAATATTGTCAATTCGGCTGCAGAATCGGGTAAAATCAACAATGGTATTATCGATTAGGAGAGAAAGAGTTAATATATACAAGAATATTTTACTCTAGCCTCAATCAGATGAGTTAGGCCAATTATAAACTATTTTTATTGAAATGTAGCAAGTGTTGTTTTTTTAACTAAGTGGAAAATAAATACAATATGACTAAAGGACAAACAAGTAATTCTTTTTTTAAATCAATTCCAGCTTAATGTTGAAATAAACAGTAAACTTAAACATTAATATTTTATGTCAGTTTAACAAAAGCAATAATAATCTTTATTATCCATGAGGAAATGTGTCTTACAATTTGTGCATTAAAAAATACATTATATCTATAGAAACAAAATATATGTTCACACTAGTTTCACTCAAATGTTTCATGGGAAAAGTTTACATCAGATAGATCAATTCTATTAATGATTTGATTGCCAGGGGAACAAAGGAGTTTTTGTGTCTGTTTTTGTAAATAGTATCTTGAATAAGAAAAGCTTCTGCAGCAATGGCAAAACTCTCCAAGCATGTGTGGGAAAATACCAAATTGACAACGACAACATAAATCCTGGTCTACCAATGCCTGCGTTCTAAAACACTTCTTTATGGCAGTGAGAGATGGGCAACTTACATGTGTCAAGAATACAGATTAAATAGCTTCCACCTATGTTGCCTGTGATGCATAATGTGCATCTCCTGAAGGGACCGTGTCACCAACCAGGAAGTTTTGAAACTGAATAACATGTACAGCATCTATGCTCTCCTTCAACAGAGAAGACTACACTGGCTCGGTCATGTCACTCGCATGCCAGATGGAAGAATCCGTAAAGACATCCTATACGCTGAGCTTGCAGAGGGAGTCAGACCCAAGGGCCGCCCAAGACATGTCTGCAAGCGAGACATGAGAGTCACGGTATCGACCAAAGTATGTGGGAGAAGATAGCCCAAGACCGGACAGCATGGAGACAGACTGTACTTGCTGGTACAAACTTTGCCGAATGCAAGAGAAATGAAGCTGCGTCAGCCAAGAGAAAGAAAAAGAAATCTGCCCTGTCAGCTAGCTCTAGGACAGATGAATATACATGCACGAACTGTGGCAAACTCTGCCGCTCAAGAATTGGCTTGATCAATCACTCCAGATTCTGCCCCATCTCAAGACGAAACCAAAGCCAGTGACTCATCTGGGCACATCCATTGTCTTCCAAGACAAACTTTGCCGAATGCAAGAGAAATGAAGCTGCGTCAGCCAAGAGAAAGAAAAAGAAATCTGCCCTGTCAGCTAGCTCTAGGACAGATGAATATACATGCACGAACTGTGGCAAACTCTGCCGCTCAAGAATTGGCTTGATCAATCACTCCAGATTCTGCCCCATCTCAAGACGAAACCAAAGCCAGTGACTCATCTGGGCACATCCATTGTCTTCCAAGACAGAAGGAGCCATATATCTTGTATAATCTCTTTTGAGATGGAAAAATATCAAAATCCTAGCCCAGAGAGTGTTTTTATATATTCGTAAAATCTTTTTAGCCTTCCTATGAATGTTTCTCTCAAACAGTTGCCTGAATGGGGTTTGTTTGGAGGGAAAAAAAATAATTTTGAGGATTGAGCCCATAATGTTCTAGTTATTAGATTTAACAACTGAAGCTAACCTTACTACAAACAGTCAAACAAAGTTATATAGATGTAGGTCAATAAGTAACATCTAAATGAATTGAAACTACGATGGCCACCAATTTTTAACGCTTATCCACTTTTGAAAAAAATAATTTTAATTAATTCAATAACTAATGAAGCAATCATTTTAAGTTTATGTGTGAAATTTAAGCTCAATAGGTTGATAAAAGGTTACCAAAATAAATAATTATTTTTTTTATTTTTGACTATGATAAAAGTTTGAACCAATAGTAGGAATTGACTAAATTAGTGAGCTATGCAGTGGAATCAGCTTATTTCCAAGTGCAAGGGAATAGGGGTGACTTGGGATTAAATGACTTTGGATTATCTCAAGAAAGGAAATAACATGAAAAAAATATGGCTATCATTAGTTTCTTTGCTTACACCTTTTTTAAGTGGCAGTTGGGTATCTTTAATTTTTTTTTGTGGATGCCTTGAACAATCCTATTTTCAATTTATTTATAAGAGATATATTGTTGTTTTTTTTTAATTGAACTTGTCCAGTCTTTGTCCCTGATAAGGCATACCCAATTAATTCAACAGTATATGCTTATATATCATGTAAATATATAGCTCCTGCTTCATGGTAAAAAATGAGCACATTTCTCATTTCCTATGAACTCCAAGATGGCTATTAAGTCCAATCCTCACTTTAAAAACTGGCCACACACAGGGCATGCAGATAAGCCTGCTTTTTTTCTAGGCCTTCTGTTGGTTCTGCATTCTATTATGCTGGCCATAGACACATATAAAATCCAATGCTATGAATCAATTGTTAGCACCACAACTGCTGAATGGTTATGGGTAGGTGAAACTAGTCTACAAAGCATGGAACATTTTGAAAGTTTTATTCCAATTATCAGGAACCAGGCTGACTGACTTATATCAACAATTTTGTTTCAATGAGACTAAACAAGAAAAAAACAAACAATGATTTTAAATTAAGCAGAACTTTGACCGTTTTGATCTGGATTGATCTAGATTCCACTGTATTTCATACTGACTGTTATCATACCTTTCTTAGGAGAGAAAAAACCTTTTACAATGAAGAAATGTTTTAATAATATAGCCCCTTAGATTATTGTTAATAATATGTTCTTACCCATCACTGTCTTCTGGCTCTGTGGGGGGAACTGAAATAAAACAATGCAGTTTACATGCCAAATATAAGGAACATATTAGTTTTGTTAAAAAGAAATTAAAGGCAAGTTTTTATTGGACAGCCATGCAGAAGGTTTTAGAATCAAGTCTTGGTGGGGATGGGGAATTTTCACTTAATACTAAAGAACACTATGTTCTTAAATAGATAAAAGACATATCTTGAGGATATTGATCTGATCTGCCTCAAAATCTCAAGGGTAACTTTTACCTCATTTTACTTCATTTGTCAAGTTTTATTTTACTTGAAGTTAATTTTTTAGTTAATTGGTAACACTGGGAAAACTCTGGTTTGACCATTATCTTTTGTTAAACTATTATCTTCTAAGATTAAATTTGGTCTAGACTATCTTTATCTTGAACAGACATATATCAACAGGTATTCCCACGTTTTTATTAAGGAGTTAAATAAATAGATATTCAAGAACATTTTGCGCACCATCTTCTATTCCATTTTTTTATCCATCAATCATTAGTTATTAAGAGTAGAGTAGTCACTTTTACTAAAATTTATCAGCGTCATAAAGGAATTAATTGTCTTTTTTTTTTAACTTTTTAAAATGTTACTTGTTGTAGAGTTAAACTTACATAATATCTTTACCCATATAAAATTATATTTAGATATCTATGTCTGCAACGATCGAAACACGTATGACAGATATTTAAGCATTTTATTGGAAAAGAATATCAGCTTTGTAAAAAGGCCAATTATTTGATTTTAGATTAACTGCTCCACTGTCAATTAAAATCAACAGCTTTATGAAAAAAATAAAACTACAGCCCATATAGATCTATTTCAAGCTAAAGCATCATTTTCTGGGTCATAGAGGTCAAGTTAAGAAATGTGTGTTACAAACCTCTTATTTCTGGCCATATTTTGTTTTTCCAAGTATCAATACACACAGTGCACATGACAAAAACACTCAATAAAAAGAAAAACCTGGATGATGTTGTACATATCAACCTATAGAATGAGTCAAGTTTCACAGTTAATAGTACATTTGAATAGCAAATTATTAATTAATTTATTTGTTTAGTATACAAATGTAATTACATTAAATTATTAACAACTACAAAACAGTATTAGTAATAAAGTCTATTCATAACTAAAAGGAATAAGATCCACAAGTTTCGTAACATAAAATAGTTCTCATGCAACTGAATGCTCTTATAATGCAAAGTTTAAGTGAAGTAACAATAAAGAAAAAGAATATTTAATGACATTAGAGGTTAAAATGTGAACAAGATAAAACAGATTGACCTATTAATTATTAGGCTTGTAACTAGGGTATTACATTTATCTTGTGAGACTGTTAAAATGGTTTGACAGTACTTCAATTTACAATTTATTTATATGATTGTGTTTTTTTTTTCAATAAGCATACAGGTTTTTAATTATAACCATATTTTTAATCATAGTCATTGCTTAGAATGCTAGATTTAGATCTACTTCAAAGTGCTATACACTTTTTATATCTATCAACTAAACTTACTAAAACTAAAGCTTAGATGTAAATAATTACAATATGAATATAGTAATTTAATCATTATAATTATAAAGTGAATATATAAATATGCTAAAATTAAAATATAGACTTGTTGAGTAGATTCTGTAAAGTACAGAGTACAGTGGAGGCGCAATGGCTGAGTGTTAAAGCGCTTGGCTTCCAAACCGGGGACCAGGGTTCGAATCCTGGTGAAGACTGGGATTTTTAATTTCGGGATCTTCGGGCGCCTCTGAGTCCACCCAGCTCTAATGGGTACCTGACATTAGTAGGGGAAAAGTAAAGGAGGTTGGTCATTGTGCTGGCCTAATGACACCCTTGTAAACCGTAGGCCATAGAAACAGATTACCTTTACATCATCTGCCCTATAGACCTCAAAGTCTGAAAAGGGAACTTTACTTTACTTTACAGAGTACAATATAGATCTAGATTGACTAGAAAGTAGATTTACTATGTCTATGATACATAATACTCATAGAGACATAGATCATAGATGAGATTATTATCATTTAAATTAAATTATAATTATAACTTAAGACTACTTTTAAGAGTCTAAGAGTTAAGTCTTAAGTATAATAGTATATTGACATATTATCGTCATATATTCTATTTAGATCTATACTATACTATAGTGACACTATAGTCTTATAATTATAGTAAAGAATAAACTCTAGAATTAGTATTACTATTAGAATCTAGAATAGTTTTTTTTTCTTAATAACCTTTTTTATAGAGCTAGATCTACTTGAATATAAAACTAGATTTAGATTACTAGATTTACTTTAGATTTAGATCTAGATTCTAGATCTAGCCAGAGTGCTAGATTAGCTAGATTTAATATCTATTAATTAATTATCTTTATTTTTATTAATATTATTTTAATAATATATTATTATTATCTAGTCAAATCTAGAGTAATCTAGACTCTAGACTAGTAGATTACATTCTAGATGAGTAGGTGATGGCTAGGTCTATAAATTTTAGTATTTATGATCTAGATCTAGAGATTCTATATGATGAATGATGAGTATATCTATCAATCTATCTTAACTATATCTAGCTACAGCTAGATTCTAGAATTAACTTAGATTCAAGATCTAGAATTCCAGACTATACTAGCTCTTAGTCTTACTCTTACTCTACATTGTTTGATTGTAAGTTACAAATTGTTCATATTAATAATAGAGTAAAGGATGGTTGTCGGACACCCGGGTTTCGTCTTGCATATCGGCCATCTCGATGTATTATTATTAAATCTTCTTTATTTGAATGTTTACTACCCAACTTCTGCATAAATATTGCGCATGGACTATTTTGTCACACTTCCGACACGTACAGCTCCCTTTTATATTGAGAGAAAGTAATTTTATCTGGGGTCAAAGTAGACTACTGTAAAACTTAAATAAACAAATTGTTATTGTTTTTTTTTTTTAAACATTTACAAGAATAATTTTGTTGTTTATTAAAATAATATAGTACAAAATGTATATTTAAGTTATGTATGTGTTCTTGAGTGTGTTTGTTACATGTTTCACAAAAAAAAATTCTTAACATATTTATAAAAAAAAAAGTTAATGTGGTGTATGCAAAACGTATAACCATTTATTTTAAACCATTTAATATGCAACAAATATGTACAAATGTTAAAGCACATAAGTGCACACCAGTATACAATAATAAATTGGCATCAATGGGCAGCTGAAAAAAAAAGTCACAATAGCAATATCATTGTAGACCTCGAGCCTACAATTATTGATCGACCAGGTGCGCTAAATGGCCATTGTGTGAAACATCAACATTCTAAGAGATTGTCAAAATCAAAAGACAGTATACTACATGAAGTCTCCCCCCCCCCCCTTTCCCTTTTTTCCACGTCTCTTAAGCATACCATTACACGCTCTAAAAAAAAAAAGGTGAGAGAGAGAGCAAAGACTAGCAATTATCTGACTGGTACCAAAAAGGCTAAGGTGAGACAGGCACGCACTGCGCTAGTGGAGCTGGGCTACGGGGGAAAAAAAGTGCCCCGTAGGTAGACTAGAGAGAATACTCCTCCTCTTCTCCCCCCCAATAGAGGCGATTTTTTCCCCTAGCGCAACCAGCTAGGCTAGGCCCAAAGTAGTGGCCATGGTGTGACCTCAGTTACCAGCCGAGAATGAAAGCGTGGAGCGTGGGAAAAGTGATAATATGGCTTGTGTCGTTGCGCTAATGTACAGAATAATAAAATTAAGGATGAAATGTCTTAATAATAACATGTTTAATATATAGAAGACATCTATTTCCTTTGAAGTGTCCGATAAATCTCCAAACCGGCCAACAACTCAGAAAACCCAACCTACCCCTCTTCACATCAGGTTATACGTTTTGCATACACCACATTAACTTTTTTTTTTATAAATATGTTACAAATTTTTTTTTGTGAAACATGTAACAAACACACACAAGAACACATACATAACTTAAATATACATTTTGTACTATATTATTTTAACAAACAACAAAATTATTCTTGTAAATGTTTAAAAAAAAAAAACAATAACAATTTGTTTATTTCCCCATATGTACTGTGTCAAGTTATTTCCCTTTGATGACTAGCGTCATATGACGATATGTTTTCTTATTCAGAAAAGGTAAAACTTGTTGGCCACCCCCTATTTACATGTTTAAGTGGGAAAGGAGAGTCTGGGTTGTACAATTTATCTGTTTCTAGTGTCTATTTAGAAGCATTATATCTGGGTTTTAATTGGCTAATGAATCTAGGGGCTTAAAAATAGTCTTAGCTCCAGACCCTTTCTCGTTCTTCCCCTTGGGAGAAAAAAAGCTAAGTTTTACAGTAGTCTACTTTGACCCCAGATAAAATTACTTTCTCTCAATATAAAAGGGAGCTGTACGTGTGGGAAGTGTGACAAAATAGTCCATGCGCAATATTTATGCGGAAGTTGGGTAGTAAACATTCAAATAAAGAAGATTTAATAATAATAGTAATACATCCAGGTGGCCGATATGCGAGATATGCGAGACGAAACCCGGGTGTCCGACAACCATCCTTTACTCTAATAATAATATATAGTAGATTCTTATACCTGAACACCGACTTACGGGAACTAGGTCAAATTTTTATTATATTTTTTTATTTGGTGATGGTTTAACTTACAAAAAAAACTGAAAGCAGATTCTTATTCTGCAACTAAAGGACTATAAAAATAGCTGTATTCCTTTGTATTACCACTCATAGTCAAGATTTTATTTTAAAATAAAGTGGGTCACTTCATGCTCCTATATTGAACGCAGTTTTTGGGCTTTCTCCTCAATTGGACAGTGAGCACCGTCATTGTACACCACTATGTAATTGCTAATAAATTATATCTGTGTTACTTAATTTTTTTTAGATTTTATTAAAAGAAGTAGATTCACTTTTGCAATATGTATTTATAGTCTATTTCCTCATATACTCTCTCTCTGTCTCTCTCTCTCTCTAACTCTATAATATTATAGAATATAGATCTATATAGAATATATATATATATATATATATATCGTTTATAGTTTATTATTTATATACCTATGTAATCTATGTGTAGAAACAGACAGAAATAAATCTATATAGATTATATATCGATAAATTAATTATTATAATTTAATAAATAAGATATTTTCAACTAGGCTACATTGGCTACATGTATTTCCTCTGTCTATCTTTTAATTGCCATCCAAGGACCCTCTTCTTGTTTTCATAAGTTGGATGTTCGTTTTGTGACACATTAACACCCCCCTCCCTCCCAAAGATGCTTATAATTCTTTTCATGACTCTCTCCCCCTTCCCTCCACTGCCTGTTGGATAGTTTGTGACACTACAAGGTGAGTGTATACTTCTCCTCACTGCCAGCTCATCTGGAGTGATCACCTGCAGTGGGCATGGTCTCTGGCTTCAAATTAGCAGCCCGCACTTTTTCTTTCATTCATAAATTATATATTATAGACATCTCGATCTAGGTCAAGCTTATTCATTGAAAAAATCATAGATTTATTAATCCCAATAATATTTCTTATTACGATTTTGCTGTGTTCAATGAAGGAGAATGAGCTGAATTCATTATTATTCGTTGTACACCCCCTTATTAAATTTTATTTAACAGCTAACGGTATAAATGTGATTGGAATGTCTTTCTAAAGATGTTTGGAAGCTTATTTTGATATGCCCATCAGCCTACGATCAAACAGGCTCATAATATAGCCTTCATCCCTTATATGGGTATGAATTGCCGGGGGAGGTTAAAACAACAGCTTTACATACATGGTTACCGAGAATCTAAAAAACTGCCATCTGCTTTGGAAAAACGGAACAAAATTACCGGAACTTATCTAAAATTGGACATTCGCAGTCCCGAAACGTTGATTTTTGCTCCAAACATAAAAACAAATGAATTACAAACAAAAAAAGCGACCCGTTCATTGAAGGAGAATTTGATGGGGTTTCCAAAATATAAGAAGCTACTATATATATATTAAAATATTATTATATTGATTGTAACATTGTTGTTATTAATATTATATATCTAAAATCTAGACAGATGTATAGATCTAAATTCTAGAATATGACTAGAATTAGAATCTAGATCTTTACTAACCAAAATATAATGTGGAAAAGTGTAAAGAGAATAGCACTTCTAAATGGATTTTCCCAGACTAGCAGACTTTGAAGTTTCATTATAACTGTTTCATAGGGACCAAGAAAAAATGTTAACTTCTTTTCCCAACATCTGACTGTTTCATCTTCATTATTTACATTTGAATTCGTCATGGTTGTCTTTCAGAACGAAATCTTTCAATATTACAAATTTAGATTTCTCAAGATATTTAAATTATTTCAGTCTACAACTTAATATCGTCGATGACATTCTTAAGGTTTATTGTTGTTTACATCAAAATTAACAAGAACTATGGGTAATAAAGATGCCAACTCTTTTATTACGAGAAATACTACTCGATCAATAAAAATAAAAAAAGACAGCATTTATTCAAAAATATTTTTTTCTGGCTGTATTAGAGCATGGAATGGGTTACTTGAGCCAGCCAGGAAAACCAGTGACTTGGCAGAATTTAAGTCATTGTGAACATGCATAACTAGATGCATGACGCGTAGGACGTGACGTAATCATCTTTATTTTTGAAGTAACGTCTGTATTAAATATAAGTATAAGATAAGATACAAATTTAGGGAAAGTCCAAAATGGCTGGCGTCTAATAATAGATGACTTCCATTTTTCTTCATAAATGCAATATTTTTTTAATGTAAATTATACTGTCATGATTCACAAATATCCACATTTATTGACACATTAATAAAATTATACCATAGGGCATAGAGCCATAGACCTAGACCTCTAAATTTAGATTTTAGAATAGGTCCTATAACTAGGATTGGACAGATTGCGTCTTGCAAATTCAATTATTTGATTTTTAAAAATTTAAAGCAACTTAATTGTAGTTTTGCTAAGTTTGATATTAATTTTCATTCCACGCAAAAAAAAAAAAAAAGAGGGCTCATGAGGTACGCATTCCATTAATAATTATTTTAAGACAGTTTCAATAATATAAAACAACTATATTAACAGCAGTTGTCTCTGTCTTTATTAGGGCATTTAAAAATTGTAAACTCTTGGTCTACATTGAAAAACAAAAACAAAATTTCTCATTGCATTATTAGATCTAAATGTTATAACTGAATGATAACATTTAATAACATTTAATTTATTTGTATAATATTAGTTATTTTGTGCGGAACAGCTATAGATCTACAATCAAATAAGCCCAACCATTTTCTGTGTATTATCTAGATCTAGATCTATTCCCTGTTAATTATTTTTGAAATATTTAACATTTAAAAATATTTAATTTAAGAAAAAATATTTTATAATTACATCTGTACAAGATGTTTCCTCAGATATAACGTTAATGATTTAAAGGTTATAGAATACAGATCTAAAAGTCATTTAGATTTTAAAACATTAGATAAGAATCTCGATCTAAGAATAAATATTGATAAAGTGGTGTTGTATCTTGATTCTACCAAGAACAACTTTTGGAGCCCAATGTTTGAAAGTAATAACTTTACATGTTTCTATAGACGCTATCACTGTATTAAAATTCTCAAGTATGCCACGAGAAATCATTACCTTGCAGCTTGGACAATGTGGGAACCAAAGTAAGTCATTAGACTTTAAATAATATACTTATATAGTATTTTAATTGTTAGTCTAAGGCTAAGCTAAGACTTGACTAACTCAAGTCACTCAAGTCACTAAGACTAGAGTAGTAAGACTAAGTCTAAAGTAGTTTAGTCTAAAGTCTAAACGCTTGTTAAACTCAGTTAAACTTTTTAATGTTTTGTAACTTTTGCTACTTGTTACACTACAGTAACACTTGTAATTATAAGATTATAATATTATATTATAATTATTATATTATAAAAATAATTATTCTAGAAGTAGAGACTAGAGCAGGTCTGACTCGAGTCTGAGATAATCATTCTCATGATTCAAATGATTGTCATGAAACTGAGATACTCAGAATACAGATAGATAATCATAATAAAATATTAATTAATTAAGTAATGAGATTAATTTCTAGATAATTATAATATAGATCTAGATCTCTATATTTATATTATATATATTAAATATATATATATATATATTTATATAGTTATATAGTTAATATAGTTTATAGATCTAAATGAGTATGAGAGATAAGATTTTAAAAAGCTTGACTTAAGTTTAAATATAAGTACTATCAGTAAAAAGTATCAGCAAGCTAAAAAGAACAATGGACCTCATCCACCAATCTTAAACAAACAACATATGATATTGATAAAACAATGAAAAAACTGTCACGTGACAGCCTGTGTGTATTACGTAATTTGTATAGAAGAGATAGAGAACCACGTGGCTAAATGTTGTTTGTTTACGATTGGTGAATGAGATCCATTTAGTAGAAGTAAAATGTAACACATAAAAATGATAATTATAATAAGACTCCATTAAATCAATAAATTACTATCAATCTAGTATTGAAACCTTTTTTCTTTTTTTTTTGTATGAAAACAGTTGGAATGGAATTTTGGAAACAACTCTGTGCGGAACATGGCATAAGTCCAGGTTTGCATTGCAGTATTTGTTTTAAACTATTATGTCTAATTAAATCTTATATATTACAGACATTACTTCAATAAAAGAAGATAATTACATCCTACGCATTTCATGTGTCAATCTAGTCATGCATGTTAATCAATGACATAAAAACTCTGCTAAGTCGTTGGTTTTCCTGTCTGATAATTTGTATACTAGAAAAAAATTATAAATGTCTAATATAATAGCTTACTTATAATAATAATAATTATAAAATGATAATGCATACTATTTTTAGACACAGTAAGATAAAAAAATGAAATTTAAAAAAATAAAAATATATATATAATGTATTGATTTGAATTTGTATATTTTTACTTTTCAGAGGGAATTTTGGAGGATTTTGCTACTGAAGGACTAGATAGAAAAGATGTATTTTTCTATCAGGTCAGTTGTTGTTTTTTTTAAAGAGATATAATGCAGATATGTTGATTTATTTCCCCCACATTCATTTTAATTAATAGTAATTAAATTTATTGCTTGGTCCAGTAAAAGTTGTTATCAATCTCTATTTCGTAATTGTAATTAATCTAACTTTTACATGATTCTTTTATCATTGTTTGAAATAGAAATTGTTGCAAAAGAGAAGTATTTCTCTTACTGCAACCAAAATGAATTCATGATAATAGTATATACTTTCCTAAACCTAGCCCATAAACTCAAAAATAATATAGCTAAATATAGTACAGTTCTGAGCAGGGCACAAACCAGACATTTGACAATGCTGCCTTGCAGTAAAACAATACCAAGTGAACAAACCCTTGACAAGCCAGATTCACATAAAAGAATCTTTTTATTGCTGGTGTTTTACCGGCCACACTTACCACCTAGAATGTCAACAGTCACATGACTACCCACTCAGTCCCTTTTTGCAATACCTGCCTTCACTAACATAATATCATTAAAGACCACTGGAATGTAGTTTTTATAAAAACACTTTGGCTCAATTGATTATATACATTTAGCTATTTGCTGATGTGGATATTTCATGTTAAAAGTTTTGTTCCTGGAAAGCATTTTTTCTAAAGCTGTGTCATTTTTTAGTAAAATCCGTGAATATAAAATACTTTTCAATAGATGTTTTGACTGCTTAGCACCTGTGGCTGCCAAGACTGAAAATCATTGACATTGATACATGTTGTTTTTTTCAGTTCATAAGTTAAACTTTTATTTAGATGTGTTTCATTTTGTGTGTGTCATTTATTATCTTTTTTTTTCACTTAATCTATTTTATTGATTTCAATGATCTTTTCCATACTATTATCTATTACCTAGGCTGACGATGAACATTACATCCCAAGATCTGTTTTATTAGATCTGGAGCCAAGAGTCATCAATACAATAATGAACTCACCTTATGCTAATTTATACAATCCAGAAAATGTTTACCTATCAAAACATGGTGGTGGTGCTGGGAACAACTGGGCCAGTGGCTACTGCCAAGTGAGAATTAGAAACATGCCTTCCATTTTTCATTAAGCTTTATTTTAGTAGTTGTTTTTTACTGTATTTCCTTTAAAATGTATGTTATATATAAAAACAAAACTTTTTTTTTTCAGGCTGAGAAACTTTATGATGATATTTTTGATATCATTGATAGAGAGGCAGATGGAAGTGACAGCTTAGAAGTAATAACTTAGCAAACAAGATCATAATTATCTACAAAAATTGCTCCATAGATATTTTTAAATTAAAGTTTTTACTTAGTAATAAGCAAATATCTTTTTAACATTTTTTAGGGCTTTGTTGTCTGTCATTCTATTGCTGGGGGCACTGGATCAGGAATGGGATCTTACATTTTAGAGAGACTCAATGACAGGTTAGAAAAGCTAATACTCAGGCATAGTATGTGTATATAGAATTAACTAACAGTAAAAAAAAAAGTGATGATCATCTGTTTAAAAATAAATCCAAATCAATTTTGTTAATAACACACTTTAAACTGAAACTTTCAAATACTGTTAAAGTATGTATATATATATATATATATATATATATATATATATATATATATATATATTGCTGTGGAGTATTTTGGTAAAAAATATCATATTAAAATATTGTAATTCTTATTGTTGAAATGCAAATGAAAGTCACAAACCTTTATATTGTGTCTGATAAAATGCAGAAATTGTCATATTTGTATCTTTTGTCTTGGCCAGATTTCCTAAGAAATTAATTCAGACCTATTCTGTTTTCCCAAATGTGGATGAAATTTCAGATGTTGTGGTGCAGCCTTACAACTCACTTCTTACTTTGAAGAGATTAACTCAAAATGCTGATTGTGTGGTGAGTTCTTTAATTATTAAAATGTACGAAATCTGAAATCCTCCAAGCTTATTTTTCGCTCACTGTGAAACATAACAATAACTATTGTATTGCAAATATTACAAATTTTTCAAATAAAATAATGATTTCAACTATTGCATAAGAACTGAACTGATAAATAGTGTTGGTGATGGTTCTCATTTTAACTTGTGATCATTTCACACATTCTATTATCACAAATTTAATTCTCTAGCTTTTAACTTTTTTATTTCTATACTGCAAAAAAAAAGTAATTTAATTTAGTCATTTATTATTTTACGAAACCTTTGAAGTAAGCCTTCTTGTGACGTATTTATTACTTACATACAATATACTAAAACAAAGAAGAACACATTTAATAATGTCACTAGGTCTTATCTTGGTACCGGGTATCATGATCTTTTTCTCCAAATGTGTCATTTTTAATTTTATTTTTTAGGTTGTTCTTGACAATACTGCTCTAAATAGAATAGCAGCTGACAGACTACATATTGACACACCAACATTTGCTCAAGTCAATCAACTTGTAAGTGTTTAGATTGTTGCTGTTTTGTTCCATCTGTGGTATAATCAAGTATTAAAAAAAAAAAAAATTTTGTTTATGGGTATTTGATATATGAATAACCCTTAAGATAGAGAAAAAAAATGACCTAAATATAACTTTTTAAACTTTTCTTATTTTCAAAATGATAATAGGCTTTTATTCCTTTTAGGTATCAACTGTCATGGCAACTTCTACAACAACATTACGCTACCCAGGATACATGAACAATGATCTGATAGGTTTGATAGCATCTCTAATTCCCACTCCTCGACTGCACTTTCTTATGACGGGATACACACCTCTAACCACAGACTCTCAAGTAAGTGCTGTTTGTTTTGTTGTTGTTTTTTTTTTTCAAAAGTATTTTAAATATACTTTCATAATGAAAGTCACTCTGTGATTTTATTATTTACAGGTTGCTAATGTACGTAAGACAACAGTTTTGGATGTTATGAGAAGACTACTCCAGCCTAAAAATATGATGGTATCTACTCCAGTTCAAAGACAAGGAAACAACCATTGTTACATCTCCATACTAAATATAATTCAAGGAGAAGTTGACCCTACACAGGTAGGCCTACTTTCACAGACACTGCTTATATTAAAGTTGAAAACAGATGTCTGGATGTATATGAACTATTATCATACAGTCTGACAATAGAATAACTAAATGTAGGCTTATGTAATACATTATTGTCAGTTCAGTTTTTTATTGATGCTTTTATGTTAAAAAAAAATGCAATTTTTTAAAGGTGCACAAAAGTCTTCAAAGAATCCGAGAACGCAAGTTGGCCCAATTTATTCCTTGGGGTCCTGCCAGTATCCAAGTTGCTTTATCACGAAAGTCTCCTTACGTTCAAACTGCACATAGAGTCAGTGGACTAATGTTGGCTAATCACACAAATATTTCTCAGGTTAGTCTTTCTAAATCACATAAAAGATATAAGTCCAAGTTTTTGTTGATGCTTGCTTATGAAGCTTATGTATGACCATTATTATGTCTGTCACATTTAGATTATAATAACTATTCAATATCTTCACCTTTATTGTGCTTTAAATAAGTACAAATGCTACTTTAGTTTGATGAGAGAATGTTCATTGAAAAGTTAAGTTCAGTTATTTTATCCTAAAAATGACTGTCTTTTATTCAAAATTCAATTTTGTTGTTGTCATTATCATGCTTAATATAGGTGCTTTCTTTATTAATTTATAGTCATACGGAATAATACCTTTTTCTTTTTGAAATCATGTTGCAAGGTTTTTTTTCCTATTTCTAAAATACTATTTTAAAAAGCATCTCGTTACTCACTGTCTTTATTTGGGTATTGAAAAATGAAAATCAAATGCCACATGTTACTGTGCTCAAAATGTAAGAAATAATTAATTAATTAATTTTAGTTTTATGAATCATGTTTTTGTTTTTTTTATTATATCGAGTATGTTTATTGCATGCACATACCTAGAAACCATTTTTTAAACAGGATGAAAACAGTTTATGTTATTTAATAATTATGAGGCATCTTCCTCTCGCCATATTTACAAAAGTGGTTGACTCTAATTCTCATTTTTCTAATAATAACTTGATCTCATATTGGTTAATTAGTGGTCACTGTTGTGTACTTAAATTTGAGTTTGTCTGGGATAATGTGTAAGAAATGAGGCTTGTTAACTTTTGTACATATTGAAATTTCCTTAGCTTTTCTTTTTTTTTAATCTATTTATAGCTATTTGACCGCATTTTGAACCAATATGACAAGCTAATTAAACGAAAAGCATTCATAGAACAGTTCATGAAAGAGCCGATTTTCAAGGACAGCCTGGAGGAATTTGACAACTCAAGAGAATCTTTACAGAGTTTGATAGATGAATACAATGCTGCAACCAAACCAGATTATTTGACTTGGGGTATTCAACAGGTACATTAATATAAAATTGCACAGGTTGATGTCCCAAGCTTCTCCATCTTCATCCTTTCATTGTAACCAGTTAATAAATTCTCTTTTCTATTCCTTTAGATTTTATATGTGAATTCATTTTAGAAAGTTTATATCAGAGTTATTTTGAAGATAAAGAGCAATACATTGATTTATAAGGCATTGTCTTTGATTCCAAAGATTATGGATATTAAGGATGAGTGCAGTATTTCGCATCACCTCAAATCCAGATGTAGCCGCATCTAATGCAGACAAAGCCATTGTCTGCTTGTGGTCTATTAATTAATGGTTTGTTGTTTGTTTTTTTTGCGTCAAGGGCGATATATTAATTGATTAGTACTGTAAGGTACAAGTAGAAACGCTACTAAAAAGTATTGCACTTTGTACTCTATTCTTGTTCTAATGGGGGGTGTGCACATGAGTGCATTAGCAGAGTTGCACTTTGACTTGTGAGAACTATCTGTGAAGAACTTGAACATACTGCAGCTTGGCAACTTACTCATCAGGTATAGCCACTAGAACATTATTGCAGAAGTTGGTTCAGGAAAGTATGAAAGCCTCAGCAAGCTTCTTTGCTGGCTCTTTTTAAAAACTTGTGTGGTCAGATCTGACCTAATCAATGCAACTCTTTCAGAGCTAACTAACCTATCTGTGAATCAAAAGTTAAATGGACTTTGCCAACTTTGAGAACCTTGCTATTTGTAATAATGAGTCTGAACTTTCTACTTTCATAATTTTCTTTCATCTCATTTACTAGCTTTATGCACATATTGGTGACAGCTTCATTCACTTTGGTTGCCAAATATGAAAGCTCTGAGTAAACTTAGGAATCATAAATTTGTTGACAAGCAATATAAAGTGGTTGGTTCTGTAATATTGCTGTGTGGTTATGTGAACATATTAAAAAGCTCCAGGCCTAGCACTGATCTTTGTATTACACCACATGTACCAAAGACTGCTGATAAGTCTAATTGATATATATGACATGTGTCAGAATTGCAGAGTAGGCCAATTAGAACCCTGAACACTGATATTCTCAAATTGAAAATCTCTGCCATTGCAACAAAAGCTTGTAGAAGTTATAGGGCAATAATTTTTTACAAGCTCTGGGTCAAAATTTTAATTCTTCAATAGAAACATGCCAAGTGCATGCTTATGTTTTTTTTTTATGTTTCAGAAATCAATTAAAATATTACATTCTTAGTTAATAATAAATCTAATCTTACTTTTATAAACAAATGTGATAAAACTAAAATTGAGAACATTTTCAAAATTTTTTTGTTTTGCTATTGATTTTTATTTTTAATTTCAGGCTGGTGCATTATAAAAGATTTTCAAATCTGCTGGTGTCAATGTACAAACATAAGCCAATCTCTTCCACCAAAATTCAACACTTGTTTTTATAGTTTTCTGTAAATAACTGTTAAGCAAATAATGCATATGTCACAAGTACTGTACAAAATGATATGTATATTTGTAACTAAATTGTAGATCATTATTTATGTTACACCTTTATGAGGTACTAACTAAGAATAAAAATGTTGACATGATAACTACACAAGTAGTGCACTAAATATGACCACACTGCTGACTGGATCTGCTGATGTACATACATTTTGTTTGCGATTAGTAAAACTGAATATTTGTCCAATGTAAATAAACTTGTTATATAATAAACTTCTGTGTTACTTTTCTTTAACATCTAATATTTTAACAAAATGAGTCTTTTTTTTTTTTTTCTGAGAGCTAGAGAATCCCAATTTAGTAAGGCCTGATAAATTGTTAGAAAATTGGTGATTTTTCATATATCACTTTAGTCAAAAATAGATAATTAAATGATTATTATTAATATTTTTGCTAATGTGATCCTATAGCCAAGTGGTTCTCCAAACTTTTTTGACCAGGGGACCCTTTTATAATGTGAAAACTTGCCCTCAGAATCCTACATGAAAAAGCTACATAAATGTGTAAGTTACAAATGTTACTAGAAAATATTTTGTTTCAGAATAGTTTATTGAGATTGTAACTTTTGTATAAATTTTTTTTTAATTAATGACTTAGATGAGGTTGAAGAGATTTTAATGTCAGTATTAATATTCTGCTTAATATTTCTGAGTAGATTCAATTTTATATGACTTTTCGACAAAATTCACAACCCTAGCCTGCTTAAAAAACTAAAATACTTTGGTGTTAATGGTTCATTACATCAATGGATTCATGATTTTCTAATGGGAAGAGAACAATCTGTAATAAATGGCTCCAAATCAACACCAATAATAGTAAACTCAGGTGTACCTCAAGGAACAATTCTTAGACCCACAACTGTTTCTTATTTACAGGAACAAAAGTCATTAATTGCTGATGATTACTTAATAAATAGAACAATAAAAACTACACAAGATACTGAAATTTTTCAAGAAGAATTATAGAAATGGGAATCAAATTACAGTGTCTTTTTCACCCAGAAAAATGCCAGTTTATTATGAGTAACAAAAAAACTAAAACAAAAACTACTTACTTTATTCCTGGTAAACCAGTCACACAGACTAAAAACTCAGATATTTTGTACTAATAAATGAAAAGTTATGAAATCCCCATATTGATGAAATTATTTTAAAAAATCCAGCAAAAGATTAGGTTAACTAAAAGAAATTTTTACAAATCAAACAAGAACATAAAACAAAAATGCTATTTAACTTTAGTTAGGCCAATATTAGAATATGCATCATCGGTTTGCATCATCCTTAACTCAAGAAAACAAAGAAACTAGAACAAATACAAAATAGAGCAGAGATATTTATGTCAAACGAATATTCTAATTTGATTAGAGTAAAACCTTTAGTAAAATCACTAAACTTAGAGACACTTCACGAAAGAAGAATAAAAGTATCTACAAGCCTACCTAATACATAAAAACCTAAATCATAATTTACTAATAGAAAAACAAAACCTAATAAAATACTCAGAAAGACACAAAAATAGAGGCAAATTTCTCATTCCATACGCTAGAACAAATTCGCACAAGTGTTTCTTCTTCCCCAATGCCATTAGAGAATGGAATGGGTTGCCTGAATCAGCCAGGAAAAGCAGCGACTTGGCAGAGTTTAAGGCATTGATTAACATGTATAAATAGATTGATCTAGGCACACGCGTAGGAACTAATCTTTTTTTTTTTTTAAATTGAAGTGGCGTCTGTAACATATAAGATAAGCAACCCCAAATCTCCAAGAGCACACATTTCTAGTTGGCAATGAATCCATGTTGTAGCAAATAAGAAGACGGGAAAGCTGTTAACCAATTCTGTGCAATGACCCACAATGTAGTAGATATCTATAATTGGAATCGGTTTTTGTCACCAGAATTTGTGGTATCCTTGTTCAAACAAGGTTGACCAGATATTTGTGGGAGCCAAAGCGGGACACATGTCGATCAAGGGACGTAAAAAGAACAGGCTCAGATTTTTTTTTAGCAATATTTCATTCATCAACTTTGACATTATTGCATTGCATCAGAATAATGTACACTTACAATTTACACACAATGTTAAAGATAGAACATCTTTATGTGCGATCCATCTGAAAGTGTTTACCTGTTGAATAGGCCGCTAAATTATCTCTCTGAAATACCTGGTACGCGGAATAATTTTCATAAGAGTTTACTATTGTCGCTGCTACATCACTTTTTTTTCCTCGCGTCACCCATGCGTACTTTGTCGAGTAAGAACCTATTCAAGTTTTCACGCTTCTTTTCTTTCATTTCTGAACCAATCCGTTAATGGCAGAAGATACTACAAGAGCACTAGCATTCTGTTCATCGATAAAAAAAAAAAAATACGTCTGCATAGAATATAACCATAACGCTATGTTCAAAATGCACAAGGGTTTTCAAAGAAGCTTTCGATTATGGTGGGACACTTCTCTTGTGAAAAGAAATATGATTTCAAAGCAGGATATAATTTAATTCACTGAAGGCTTCAGAGCTAACCACTTGGTCTTTCCATAGCCCGAATTTTGCTCTATTCTAAATCGACGAATTGGCTTTTTAAAAAAGAACAACACTCCAAGAGTCGAAAGAAAACGTGTTGCTGCTGGAAGGCAGGGTGTTGTAAAGAATAAACATTACTCGTGCCTTTAACAAAGGAGTTTGCTAGGTAGTGAACATACGGACTAAGGACCAAGAAGAAGATGACGAAAGGTGGTCACTTTAAAGTTCAAAGATTTTAAAATAAAAGCGTAACATTGACAACTTTTTTTTTTATGAAAGCGGGACATTGGCCATTCCGCCCGGAATTTTTATGAAAAGCGTGACAGACGGTCCAAAACGAGACTGTCACGCCTAAGTCACCTAAGCTAAGTTTAAGCTCCTCGTTTTTGTCCATGCCCAAAAGGGTTTAATAGGCCTACAATCTACTTTTTTTCATAACCTCCGCACTAGCAGAGTGGTTAGCAAGTCAGCTTGAGCCATGAGTTCAAATTCAAGTCGTTTTCCTTTTTTAAAAAAAAAATTGTTATTAATACTTTTCAAAAGCGAATACAGAAAAATTCACCCTGATATCCATTTCTTTCTTCCCCTTTTCCCAACAGATAAGTGACAGCGCAGTCAGAAAGCTAAAAGCATGAATAGCGCTAAACAAACACATTTTTTTTGTTGTTGTCGGTCTAGATCTATTACAAAATTAATTGCATGACTGATCCAAACTAACTGATACAATCACATTTTGTATAAGCTTTTTTTTTTTAGCTGGCCCCGAAAGGGGAAAAGACGCTATTAGTTTTGTGTGGAATGTCTGTCCCGTTTAGAAAAGATAGTGAAAGTCCGACATCATATTTTAGACCATTCAATGTTCTGATGCAATGGCTACTTTTTTTTCTTTTCTGAAACCGAAAAATCTAATTTTTTAAATCACTTATGCAAGCAGTTTTTTCATAAAAATACACCACTTTTACAACTATTCACTATTAATAGTAACAAACACGAGAGGCTCCTAAGTAGGGGAGATGACCATGCACCATATGTTTAGCACATTTATGCAAACGGTTTTAGATTTTTTGTCTAAAACAAAATTTTTGCGTACATTGGTATTGCTAAGTTAAGTAAGTTCTGTTATACTAACTACTAGATTTACACAAAAAAATATTTACTTTTTTTTAAAGAGAAAAAATCTATTTAGTATGCATATAAGTTGGACATAATTTAAGACAATTAATAAGTAGTTTTTCATAGTTCGCGTGAACTACAATATGCTGCAAAAACAATAGATCACGTTACTAAATGAAATGTTTTTTTTCTTGAGGAATAAGAGATTGTCCCTTTACAAAACAATTAGATACTCATTATAAGACATCAGTTAGGCCAGGTTCACATCTAACTTCACTTTCACCTATCCCTTGGTCTGCTGTGGCACCACACAAGATGTCAACCTTCTTTCCCCATTCTTCTCTGTCATTTGTCTTTGATAGAATTTCATTCTAATGTTCTTTCTGAAAATATTGAAACCTGCCTTTTTACCTGCCTGGGTGGACCACTTCAGGGGCCGATTTTGAGTTTGTGTCTCCACACAAACTGTCTTTGTAACCTTGTTCAAAAGTATTTTTATGTTTTACTTCCAAAGGTTAAAAAGGGGAAATTTCATCATTAACTATAAGACTTTGAGATGTTGATGTGCCTACAAATAATAGCCATTCTTTATCAAAGAAATCCATTTACCAAAAGATATTTTAGAATATGTAGAAGATCTTCTGTTAGAGATCTTCCATGATTACCACATAAATTATTATCCTACATAAGATGTCACAAAATATGCAGGTCACATATGGGTTTCTGTGGTCAGCCTTAATCCCCGAAATCCAAGACAGTGCATTATTATCATCAAATCTAAGTTTTATGCTTTGTTTTGAAATTGTAAATCCCTGACATCCTCCAAACAGAAAAAAAAATGAAATAAAAAAAATATTTTTAAGTTTGTATTAAATTTATTCTATAAAAAAAAAAGTCAAATCAAAATGCATCTACATCATACGCCAAATAAATATGTCAAACATTAGAAATATAAACCAAATGAACTATATATAAACCATATCAGGTTGAATATGAACCAACTAAGGCAATTCACCATGTGGAAATTTAAGGCAAACTATAATGCAAAGACAGGTAATACAAAACATCGATCTGAAAGTATAATTGTCATGATACTCATAAAATAAAAAAATGAGTATCTAAAGTATTAATATAAATCAACAAAACTATACTTTTACAAATGTTAAAATGATATAAAGAAATTATTTAAAAAAAGCAAGGACAGAAAGAATGAAATTAATGAGAGAATGATAGAACAGATGTAGGAACAACAGTGTGCCATTATGTCACTTGACAAATATTATGTTTGTACAAATATTTACACTTCTATTTATAAATGAAATTTATTTACAACAAGCCTATCACTGAAATTTGCAAGTCCACACTCACACACAGACGCACGTTTCACAACACTATTAGTTTTGCCTTTTATGGCTTTGTCTTACATTTTAACCTAGAAGATCGCCTGGTACCAAAAGGATGTACGTTCTCACTTTCTTCTTTGATGTTTGGAGTTAATTCAGTTTCCTGAAATCAGTGAATGAATAATACTTAAATTTTAGCCATTGCTGTTTTTTTTCTCTTTCATTTGCATTATTTGTGTGCCTGATTCACATCTCTAAAACAATTAGCAGTATTAAAAAATTCTTTTTAAGTCATTTATTTTTAAAACGGGCTGAGTGGTAAAAGCACTTGGCTTCTGAACCGGGGGTGGTCTTGGGTTCAAATCTCAATGAAAAAACACAATTTTATAATATAAAAGCATGTCCTTTTGTTAATTATGTATGGAAGTATGTACACATGTACTAGTTTTAAAACAAGGTGACTAGGGGAAGCTCATGTTTATCAAGAGCTGTATGAAATGTAGAATTTTTCATTAGTTTTCTTTAGTTCATATGACCAGCATTTAATACTATGCACATACAAATTATTAGTTGACTTATTTTCAAAATATATTGCTTAGTTTATTGTGAAGTTATTTGCTATGTTCTTAGCAACTAATTTAAAAAATTTTAATTTTTTTTCTACTTACAAAGGAAGTAGACTCGGCCATCTTTTTCTTATTCTTTTTACTTTCTTTTGACTTCTTTCGTGCTAAAATTAGGGGAAAAAAATGAAGGATTTTTTTTTCAATGTACACATGCTTCAATTTGCAAAAGTATCAAAAGTTAAATTTAGCACTTAATCATCTCAGATATTTACAGAGTAGCCCTTCTGCCATTAGGCTGCTATTACTTCAGATGAGTCATAAAAGCTAGCTTACTTAGTAATAAAAAAAAGTAATAATAATAATAATAAATGGTTATAACATTTTTTTTAGAAACTCTCTATTAATAATCCTTATTAACTATACAGTAGTGTAAACAAAAGTTCATCTGGTTACCAGGAGAGTCAGTGGTGAGTTTATCTACACATCAGCCACCTGTTGTTTTTAAGGTTTCAATAAAATGCATCACCTACTACAATGTAAGTTCAAATACTATTTAAAGGAGATAAAACAAAGTGTATCATTCCAAAACAGTATCACTGAATATCAACAACAGTTGTAAAGACAAAAGGATCAAACTAAAAAAAAAAACAACCTTACACAACTTAAAAAAAAATAAATTTGGCCAACTTTGAAAATGAACAGAAAAAATGGGGACAACCAAAGAAATAGCAGGAGTAGTTCATAAAATTACCTGATCTGCTTGATGGGGTCAAAGTAGAAATAAAATCAGTGGCCAGCTCGACAACTTTCCCAGTAGCTGAATGCAGTGAATGTTTACTTGGACTCACAGTCCTCTTTGGTGTATAGGGGGACATTTCATTCTCTGTCAGTTCCTACATGAACAGAGCACAACAGTTTTAACAAGGTGTTTAAAAGAAAATAGGGACTGGCCAGTAACATTTTATGCTATGGTGTTGAGAGTTTAAATTTTTGTTTTACCTCAATAGTTTTAAGTGACTTCTGTAAGGGTGTTGAAGACTTCTAGAATGTTAGAAAAAGAAATAATTTTAAATGGGTTGATATAGTCTTTCTAGTCATTTGAATACAAAGAATGCTAGCAGATTTTGTTTATTTATTTGTACACTATAAACATCAGATCTAGTTTTTCTTACTATAAATTTAGACAACAAAAATAACCATTTGAAAAGAGAAAGAAGAATGACTAACATCTGGATCTATTGAAGAAGATAAAATATTGCTTTGAAGTAACTTGAGACTGCCATGTTTCTTTATTTTCTTAGCAGCAATTGGTGGTGTGGCATCAATCTCAATATGGCCAGTTGTATCAGTGTCTTCTATGAATTCTCTTTTAGTCAACAGATTACATGGACTTAACATTGTGGGTGGTGGTGACATACCCTGGAAATAAAAAAACAACAAAAAAACTTGGTTGTCTATTAGATCAATTTTGTTGCTTACTGTAAATATACCAGTACATAAAAGTCAATACCACCAAAAGATCTCCCTACTGTCATGACACTCAAACTTACAATTCAAACTTGTTCATTGTTGTTGGAGTAGACTAAAAGGGAAATACCATTCTTTGTAATTAGTTCAATTACAATAATTATTACTATTGTTATTTTATTACAGTTCTTTCTGCTATATTAGAATGTTCAGTTCACTCTTGTTCACTTGTCCAATTTCTCTAGACTCTAGAGTATAAATGGAGAAGGAGTAACATGGTGAATTTAGATGCTCAACAATAACCACACAGTCAAAGTTAAAAGTTGAATTTAAAAAATGTGTTTTCTCCAAATGGATTTGATTTTAAGCTACTCAGTTCACCAGCCAAGCAATTGATGACACTGATAGAATACACCCATTTACATGATAGAGCAGTTGTATAAAATATAGTTATAATAATATAATGTGTTTTATTTAAATGATAATAAAAACACCAACCTGTAGTTTTGCTAATTCTATAGATAATATGTTGTTGGATTTTCTCAGGTCTGCTATTAGTGAATCCTTCATGTTTGTAATACTCTCTACATTCTTCACCAACTGTGCATTGTCAGCTTTCAACTGCTCATTCTTTGGTTATTTCATAAATTTGAAATGAAAAAGTTAAACTGTGTAACAGACTAAGACAAACTGGACAGCAACTAATCAGATCTAGGACTATGCTCTATTAGAGTTAGTATGAAATAAAAGTATTACCTCCTGACTAAGTAATTTGTTCTCACTCTGCCTTTTATTGATTAGGTGTTCCAGTTGACTTACACAATTGTCTTTCTCTTTTTTCCAAAGCTGTTAATGTAAGCTTAATATTAGAACTGAAAGTGGTTTAAACTGTTTATTTATGGTTAACTTATAATCATCACCTGATTTCAATGGTTTTTTTTTTTTTTTTTTACTTCTATTGCATTTGTGAACCAGCATGCCAAGGTGGCCCAAAGAAGAGTCGTTGGAAACTTAAAAATATGTAGAATATAATTATAGACATCTACAATGGTAGATGCAGGCTGTTTGCAAGAAGTAGATTCTGGGCACTGGATTAAATAGATCTAAAATCATCTAAATATTTACGAGATCTAATTTCTGCTAATCTAGGTCCTAATCCATAAGTTTTCAAGGGTTATAATCAAGCAATGTTATCATTTGTTGTCAATATCTATCAGCAGATCATTTAAATCTAGAGATTTAATCAAGATCTAGATCCATCTTTGAACTAGATCTAATTCCAATTAACCCTAAGCCTAAACAAGATAAAAGTAGTTGTTCTTAATACTCAGTAGCCCAATAAACCAGATTTAACTTTTTGTGTATTTGTCACAATTGAAAACTTTAGTTACCTCCATTTCCTCTCTATTTCTTTCATTTAATCTTTGTAGTTTCTTAAGTTCTTTATTTTGGTCCTTAAAAAAATAGACAACCATTAGAAACAAAAATTGTGTAAACAAATATTGTAGCTTCAAGAGTTTTTACCACATAAAAATACTTACATGCTCACCACACAGTAACTCAAATGAAGAAACTCTAACTCATTGTTAAGAAGCAAATTTTTATATAGATCATTAAGTCCACATGTTCCTAACACATTACTCATTCTAATATAGACAAGTTCAATTAGTCAGCCAGCCAGCCTTTTATGAATCCCCCCCCCCCCCCCCCCCAGCGGTCAGCCCTATATGTCTATCATCATTCTGTTGCAAGTGTTGAAAAAGAAATATTTAATTTGATTGTTTAGACATCTGTAATAGTATACAACAAACAATGAGTCATGAAGTATTCAGTCCATTTCCATTATTGCTTCAAGACCTTTGAATTCAAATTTGATATAACTTCTAGATGAAATTAAACTCTTATAATAATAATAATATATGATATATATATTTTTAAAATTTTAAATCTGAAATGAAGATCAGATTAAAAAAATATTTGCCACCTCCAAAATATTATAAAGCCATGTGTGAATATTGCTAATTGAGTATGAATATTAATCTATAATCACTGACCTGTATAACTTTATTATCTTCTTTCTGTATCTCAACTTTACCTTTTCAAAAGAAGTAAAATAAAAAATGAATGCAAAAGAATGTTCATCAATCAGTGAGTAACTAGGTCCAAAGTTAGAATTAAGTACCATTTCAAAAAACTAAAATAATAATCTGAATACAGAAACCTCCAACTGATGACAGCCAAATAGTTGTTATGAGAATTCTTAAAATGATAATGAAAGTTGGGAAATATTATAGCTTAAAATCAACAACTTCAAAAGTTAGAGTAAGTTAGGTCCTGGTAGTAATTTGTAAAGAAGATTGGAAGACATATTGGTTTTTCTTAAGCTATTTCTTATCAACACTTTGTCACCTGTTTTTATTCTATTTTACAAAAATTTAATAATATAATCAGTTACATTTCAATACAAAAAATAATCACAATTTCAAACTTGTTTCATCATTTTCAAACTTGTTTCCAATGATGATACTTCTGGTAATCACCTAGAATATTATCTAGCACAAGTACCATATAAAATTAAATTAAAATTTCTATCATTTGTTTCAATAATAAAAAAAGATCTTACTTTCAAGCTCCTGTTTTAATTTCTCTATTTCTTTGTTCAACAACTTATTGACTTCCTCTAAGTCTCCAATAACACTATTACTCTGTGATATGTCTTTATTGGCCTGCATCGAATCAAAACAATACATAATGAAGCTTATAGCTAACAAGATACATCAATATATACATACTAACTAAAGAGATTTTATTTTTTCTGGAGTTGCTGATGTACAGTATAGTGACCAATAAAAACAACAACAGGATAATATATAGTGTTATACTGAATACATTCATAAAAATTAATGACTAGATTAGAAATAGCATTCACAAAACTGTTTCATTCAAGAGATTTATTATTAAAACACTATTGTATTGTGCTTACCATATTCTTCCACTGCATAACCTCTAACTCTAAATGTGCAATTTTCTCTATTGATGCATTTTTTTCCTTTACAAGACTTTCCAATCTCTCTTTCAGAAGATCATGCTCCTTATTAGCATCACTCAACTTTAGCTGTAAATCAGTTTTCTGCTTATCTGTAAAGCTCAACTTTCTGTCTGCTTCTTCCACTCTTTCTTGCTCACTTTTCAACGATTTCTCCAAAGACTCAATTTTGAACTCTTGGGCTAACTTTTCTTTTTCAAGATTGTGAAACTTTTCTTTTAAGACTTCTTTTTCTCTACTTGTTTTCTGCTGCATCTGTTCTTGGCAAAGTCTCTCCTTAGATTCCTGTTCTGACTGCTTTAGAGCTTCTTCAAGTTTTAATAGCTACACAAATATAAATTGACAGGGTACATTTCTTTATGATAATAAGTGTAGTATTTAACAAAACAAATCATTAATGGAGAAACAAAAACATGAATATTTACAAAATAAATTTAAGTAAAGACCATTTATTTATTTTATAAACCATTGGACATTTTTAGAATAATGCTTAGAATACTTTAATATAACACAACCAACAAGAAAATTGTATGTACAACTTCTGGCTGAGAAAAGTAATGGTCTGTACTTGGCTACAATCAAAACAAATAAAAACTCAAACCTGTTTGTTTAGATATGTTATTTCTAGATCTTTGGAAAGAGTTAGTTTATCCAATTTTTCTTTTTCCATTTCAATTTCTAAAAAAAAAAAATTTAAAAAAAAAATAAACAAAATAAGTTATGAAATGTATTGCCATATCTCTAGTTAGATGATTTTAGTTAATGCACAATTTAAAATACCACTTCATTCTCTTTGAATCTTTTGATGGGACATTTAAGAAACCAATTTACATATCCACCATACAATAGCTAAAATGTACGGTATATAAGTTTTTTTCAAATTGTTTTCTCTAAGTGTGTACTTCCAAAATCTTGTACAAATGAGAAGTGGGTGCTAAACAATGGATCATAACACAATAACTTAACAAATTCATTTACCATAACAAAATAACATAACGCACATTTTAAAAAAAAAATTTAGACATGGATGGCAGTCTACTTACCAGCTTTAAGTTTTAGAATACTTTCGTCTTGTTCACTAATTATTTGTTCATTATCCGTCATAATCTCTTCAGCCTCTGCAAGCCCTTGTTTCAAGCTATTCATTTGCTCAACATGTTCTAAATTGAAAAAAACAATAGATCTACAAAAATGTGAAATAGAAACAAAAAAAACAACATCTGATTGGTCAACAAAAATATACTTTTGAATGTAGATTAAATGACTGTTTCCATCACTAGCACTTTATACCTTTTGTTAATCTTTCTTTTTCCATTTCAAACTTTTGCTCCAGGTCTTTCATTTTCAAGTTCAGCTCATCAGTCTGGTAAAATACAGGAACATAAAACAGAATTTATGAGTGGATATACACTACTATTGTCTTAAAACAGTTTAGAAAATAAAGAAAAGCATAATAATTGTATAGTACATCTTTAAGTGAGAAATGTCAAATAACTGATTAGTGATGACAAAGAAATTTTAAGAATTTCCTTAGTTCACACAACTCTGATGGATAACTTTGGTATTGTTATGAATCTGCCGCTGTTAATGAGGAGCACCAACACACTATTCAATACAGGACAAGAATGTATTGCTTAGAGACAAGAAGAAGCTTCTCTTACACCCGAAAAGAATATCCTGTTTAGAGACAGGAAGAAGCTTCTTTACACCCAACAAGAATGTACTGTTTAGAGACAGGAAGAAGCTTCTTTACACCCAACAAGAATGTACTGTTTAGAGACAGGAAGAAGCTTCTTTATGTCCAAATGCAACAAAAGTATTCATGTTCTTAAACAAGACGAAAGAGGCATCTTTTGTCATTCCTGGTGTGTTAGGTGGCTGTTGATGTAGACCTAAAACAACAATGGTAGTGTGTTGTAATGGGGTGCCTGAAAATGTGGATTTGCAGGAGAGACAGTGAAATCCTAAAACTGGATTCTTTGTGTCGGAAAGTTTGTGTTGATTGAGATCATCTATATATCATCATCTAAGTTTGCTCTTCAAAAGAGTTGCTTTCCTTAGGTTTACATCAATATCTTTGAGTTATTGATTAGCAATAAGGATAAAAGTAGTAACTTAGTATTCAACTTACAGAGCATACATTTGCTTTGATACTGGCATTTTCCTGCTGAAGTCTCTTTAGTTCTTCCTTTTTACTTGTTAAGTCTTCAGTTAACGCAACAATTTCTTCCCGTTGTCTTTTTAGAGTGTTAGCTGTTGCTTTGAGTTGTTCATGTAGGCTTTGTTCCAACTATAGACATAGATTTGTTTAACATTGTCATTATAAAAACAATTCTATCAGTTGTAACAATTGACTAAACTAAAGACTTTACAAAATTACAAACTGTACCTGCTCCTTTCTCTCAGAACCTTGACATTTTATTTTCCACTCTTCCTCTTTCTCTTTAGCATCTGCAGCTTTCCTCTCTGCCAATTTTTTATCTCGTTCCATGGCCAAAAGTTTTTGTGCTACTTCTGCAGCTTCCTCTTGGTACTTGCTCTTCAAAGACTCAAGCTGCAAATAGTTTCATAGCTATCAATAAAATTTTGTATACAAAAAAAGTTGTTTTTTTTTAATACTCTCACTTTGTGAATCTATATGGTTTAAATAAAAAGGAAAACTATGTTTGTCTTTAAATGTGAATTTATTATAAAGTTTTACTTGAAGCCTCAAGGACTAAAAAAAAAAACAAGTGAAGTAGGGTTGACATATTAAATCAAGTGAAACACAATAGAGCCATCCTTACCATCTATAAAAGATGTCTTAATAATTAAGATCCACAGAGATGGATGATGCAGAAACTTCTTCAGATAGAGATAAACTAATAGTTACTACTAGGAATCTTAGCACATTTGATTTTGTAGATAAAATAGTCAATAGAACAAAATGTAAATGCTAAACCTAGAAAAGGGAAAAAAATTAAAAAAAAAATGAATAAATAGGCCAATAACTTACATCACTAGTCTTTGCTAACAACTCAGCCTTTATGACTTCCAGCTGGCTTTGTAAATTGTTAATAAACTGAGACTGTGAATTTTTTTCATTCAAACATAGCTGCTGCTGTGATAGCAGAGAATTAGAATGATTCTCTAGTCTCTTGACAGTTTCTTCTTTGCTTGCAAGAGCAGATTTGAGCTCATTAAATTCTTTTTCAAGGCAATCTTTAGATGTATTCATCATCTTGAACTTCTCTGTTGTCTCTGACAATAATTCCTGAACACCAACAAGTTCTTGGACCTTGGTATTGAGCTGTTCTATTGTGCACTTCAACTCCTGTTTTTCATTTTGTAACTGTTCAGCCTCTTGTTTCAGATGTGTATTCTCCTCCTGTAACTTATCTAGAAGAGCTCTGGCAGAATTTTCCTCCTCAAAGAGCAATTTTAACTTTGTTTCTTTCTCAACATTCACAGCCAATGACTGGTTCAAATCCTCTTGCAGTTTTAGAATCAATAGTTTTTGTTCATTTTCCAAATCTTTGTAAGCTGTTAACTCATTCAGTTGATTCTTCAGTTTGCAACTTAATTTTTTTTCTTCCTCAAGTAATTTTTCAACCCCTTCTTTTTCGTTGATTAAATCTTGACAGTTTTTTAGCTGCAGATTTAAATTTTCGATTTCAGTTTTGTTTTTCACAATAAATTCTTTACATTCTATGATCTCTGTATTTAAGAAAGCTTTTTCACATTCATGCTTAGTATTCAGTTCTTCTAAATATTTTTGGTGTGATTCACTCTCTATTTGTTTCTTCTTCGCCATCATTTTTTCATTTTCAAGAGCTTTTTTACATTCTTTTAATTCTAGTTCTTGCTGGCTGATTTTAATTCTTAAATCTTCCATCTTAATTATATATTCTTCCATTTCAAACTGCAATAAACTATCAGCTACATTTTCTTCAGACCTGAAAATACCCAATGTTGATGGTCGATTTTTTGGTGTACCTAAGGCTACATCTTGAATAAACATATTTGTAGTGCCATTGGCTTTTTCTTTTTGTAATTTTGTGTAAGCAGCATGTAAGGAAGTGAGCTGCAAATGCATCTCAACAAGCTCATGGGACAAAACAGCATTGGTTTGTTTCTGAATAGAAACATTTTCTTCATCCTTGTTGATGTCTATTCCACTTTCAGAGCTTTCACATAGGGAGTCTGAAGTGACTGAACTAACACTGACATCCATCCCAGCCAATTTCCTTTTACCCCTCAGTAACCTAGCTTTAGGAACTTCTGTTTTGGTCTTTAATTTGGCTATTTCAAATTTCAGGGTGTCAATTTCAGCAGTGTACCCATGTATGAGAGCTTGTTCCCGTTGAAAAAAATCTTCTTCCTCTTTCTTTAATTTACTTCTTAGTGCTGTGTTGGCTAATTCAGCATTTTTTAATTTAGTTAGCAGTTCACTATTGTCATCTTTGGTCAAATCTATTTGGTTCTTAGACTTGTCTGAAATAGGTGTAGTTTTTTCTATCAAAGGTGTGTGTTTACCCTCCAAGTGTTTCACCATGTCAGTGATACTAGCTTCTAACTGTGTTTCCTCTATGTTCTTGATGCTCTGTGGCTGTAACTCCTGACTATCTGTGTTTTTACATTCCTTTAGCTTCTTGAAATCTTCATTAGCAGTTTTCAAAGATTTCAGTTCTTCTACTAGAGAGAAGTTTTCTTTCTTGAGTATCTCTAGGTTTTCTGTAACTAATTTGTCCTTTGTATTGAAGGCCTCAACTGTTTCTTTAAGCTGTTTATTTTCTATTTGAGAAATTTTCAACTCTTCAGTAGTACATTGGATCTGATCTTGAATGTTTTTCATTTCTGTTATCAGTTGTTCATTTTCTGCTTTTAATGCTTTATTTCTTTCTAATTGTTCAGTATGCAATTGTTTAATATTTGTAATTTCCTCATCATTGGCTTTGCAAGTTTGAAGAAGAGATTCAATTTTTTCTTCATGAGCATTTGATGGGCTAGATTCTTTGCATAATTTATCCAAAGTTATTGAATTACTGGACAAATCTGTTTCAGTCACTTTTGCTGGTTGTAATTCACTTCTCTTGGATTTGTTGGAGAGGACTGAAGAGTCTAAATCATTCTTATACTTGCTCTGTTCATCTATTAGACTCATCTGATCTTGTAATCTTTCAATCTCATCTTGAAATAAAAAAAAAAAACATCACAGAAAAACATAAGATAATATAAAATATAAGTTCCTGAAAAATAACATTATGAATGAAGCTTTTGGTTTTTAAATATTAATGATAATTTTGTATCATGATGAATTACAGACAATTGGGAGCTACATTTTGTATTATTTATATACAGTTTTCTTTAATCTTAAAACTATTGCATTAAGCATACATCATTTTTCAAAGATGTGAAAGTGAAATGCTATTTATAACTGAAATAATGGGATAGAATTAAGATTTTAAAAAAAATCTAAACATAGTTCTATTTATGTGAAAGGTTTTATATACCTGCATATTTTAACGCTAAATTATGTTTTAAAAAAAATGAAATGGATTTGTTAATTTTCAGGGGACAAAAAAAAAATAAGGTAAGCTCTGAAAAAAAATATTCCTTTTAAATTCTCCATTAATACTAAAATTAATCTTAGAATTGTAATCATATAGGAAAAGAAAATGAACAGATTAACTATTATTGAAACAACTAATATGATCCCTTTTTCTACCATAGTATAACAGAAGCACAAAAAAATGTGTTCTGGTACAAAACAAAAACAACTTAAAATGAAACTTATTTGTTTAGTTTTGATAATTCTATATATAAAAAGAATATTAAAAGTAAAAATAGAAAATGAGAAATATTTTGTCTTATTACATAAGTAATGAAAAACAAAAAGCAAGAAAAAAATAGTCACATACCAGTACATAGTTTTATAAATATTATAAGAATCGATTACCTTGCATTTCTTTTATTTCTTCTTCCAAAGAAGTTATTGTGGTATCTTTACATTTAATTTTCTTCATTAATTCTTCTTCAAGTGATTGAAATTCTTTTTCTTTGAGCTCGACGGTTTTCGTTAGCTCAGTGCAATGCTGATCTTTCACTGACAATTTTTTTTTCATCTCTTCTACAGTTGATATCTGAAAAGATTGTATAATTAACCAATTGCATTAAACTGTTGATGTTCTTTGCCACACTGAAGGCTTTAAAAAATTTCAAATTCCAGGATTACGTATGTGAACCAAAATTTTTTTTTTACAGAGATTGACATTAGAAATAAAAAAATATAAATAGCACCCGCCATCAATGTTCAAAAAGAAAACCATTTCACTTGTTCATAATGGTGCCTAATATATATATATATATATATATATATATATATATATATATATATATATATATATATATATATATATATATATATATATATATATATATATATATATATATATATATATATATAATATATATATATATAATTCTCTTCGTCGCCCAAGAGTTTGGACGAGAAGAAGTAAAGGAAAGTCACTCTCTTATTTCTGCCGTAGTCACCCCACGAAAAAACAAGAGGGGGGGGGGGGGGAGAACAAGTATTCACTGGTCACTACCTGGTAGTGCGGTTAGCCTGCTGGACTGTCGTTTGGATTTATCAAACCCTGTCCGCTCCCATCCCCCTTCAACTCTGAAGGAACATCCGAAACATGTAAAACATTATACAAACACTAAATAGCAGCGTCGCACTTAACCATTGTGACCAAGAAGTCATGGAAAGAGAACAAGTAATCTAATATGTATATTCACCCATCACTAAATAGCAGGGCTAGACTTAATTATTGTGGGGCCATATGTGAAACGGATTTCACGGGTCCAAGTTAGGGTAGGGAAGCGGATAATAAGTGAAATTTAATAAGAGTTTGTATTAGAAAATAAATTCATCTATGCATTTTATTAATTCTTACTAAGAACAGAATTACTTTACGAGCCTTGCGTGTAGCAAAGTTATACAGTATATCATAAAAATTCTATCTCCTATATAGATCATGCTTAATAGCAAGAATTACCAAATGTTTCAATCTATCTACGAGAACTGTTGAACTAAAGTAATTATTCATTAGTTTAAGGCGCAAGAAGCTTCTTTCACCAGATTCCAAAATTACGGGATAATGCCGGGTTTTTTTATTGCGCGTAGGATTGGCATTTTCCATATTGAATGACAATTTTTGTCTATATATTTCAGGAGATTTGTATGAGTTTTCTAAAGATTTTAAAAATTTCCAGATATTTCAAGGACTTTTTTAATTCCAGGAGCTCCTTGTAAATCGACCGGAGGCCGTGGGAAATCTGTTATAAGTTATACAGTGGTTTAATTTAATAAGTGCGGAGCCCACTGCAGTCACCTAAGGCCGGCCGTGCAAAAAAGCGTCGTATGCTACGCCACCGGTCGACTAGTATATAAATATTTAGATGTGGAATAGATCTTATAAATTATAGAGTAAACCTAGAGTTAAACATCACTGGCATTTTGATCAAGGTGGGTTTATTTTTATTGTGAGTGTAAAAAAAAATAAATCCTAATATGAAAATTACAGGTTATAATTTTTTTTTTAAGGGTAAAATGTTTTTCAAGTTATTTCCAAGATTATTTTATCTAGAACAAAATTCCATGTCTTTTCTAGTTTATTTGGCAACCCTATTTTTTACAGAATAAATTTTAACTAGAATTATGTCATCAACTTTTGGGAAATGAGCGCCTTGTTTTCAATTGATTGAAAAAGCTCAGAAAATTCAGTAAAGTAACAAATGGAGTTTAGAAAAGTTATATATATACATGTAAATAACAGAGATAAGATAATGAATTAATTAGATATTAACTATACTTGCTAATTTATTTAATTACTGCTGTCCCAATTTTATCTTCTGGATTATTCTTTTTGTGCTTTATTTATTACTGAAATGAGTTGGGTTTTTTATGCAGACCTGCCTACCGTTACGCAAAATGCGTATTCGTTACGCAAAATCTCCCAAAAATGACAGCCAGTACGCAAATACGCTTTAACCCGTCGCGTTACGCATTTCGTATCCTTTTTTTTTTCTCCTCTCTAGACTAGCTTACAAGCGGTCAAGGAGGTCACGCTAAGCCCACCTGTGGGGAGAGAGGGGAAACAGAAAAGGTGGGGTGAACACAATGTGCCCAGATCTATACGTTGATTGGTTCTAAATAGCAATTAGATGTCTAGAAATGAAGAACGCGAGAGTGAGGGAGTAGCGGGTTGGTACCAGGTTGGTACCGTCAGTTAGCTGAAACACCAACGTGACTTTTTTTTTTTGTAAGTTCATTAGTAGAAATTAGTTTTAGTATGATTTAAAATTTAGATTGACTAGATCTAGATCGATAACTACCATATAGTCTAGATCTAGGCTAGATTCTTAGTCTTAGTATACGTTTGTAGCGGATCCACGGCATTGGTAACACTCTTGAGCCTAGATCTAGAGTAGATTATATTCATTATATAGACATAGTTCCAGATCTAGTCTAGATATCATCTCTAATGATCTAGATTTAGATTGTAGATCTAATCATGACATCTAATATTATATATATAAATATGACAAAATAGTGGATTGCGTAAGTGTTACGCATTCTGGTGCCAAAATACGCATTTTGACCGTAAGTGTTACGCATTTGGACTTTTTTTGGTAGGCAGGTCTGTTTATGTAAGGACAGTAGTTCTATGATAGAAGATTGAAAACTACACAAAAACGTATAAATGTCATATTTTACAAATGTAGCAATAAAAGATTTTAGCTTCAATTAAAATGAAAATTCTGTTTATTGTTATGTCAAAGACAATGAATTTGTAGAATGTATCAATGTAATTAAACTAAATTGGATCTTGTTAAATCACCTTTTGCTCTAATGACACTTTCTGTTGGTCAATAATGTCTTTGAGTTCTGCAATTTCAGCCACATGTTTGTTGTAGTCATCGCCAGCTTCAGACAGCAAAGCTTCCAGTTCATTGATTTTTTCATCCTGTAGAAATTATCATACAATGAGACGTACTTGCTACATTTCATGTTCACCATAATTTATACATTCACTTTTAAAAAAAAAATTTGGATATAAATTGTGAGCGAAAATGGATTTTTGCTTTAGAAAGAAAAAAAAAAGGTTATGTATTAAAATTGTAAAAAGGAAATGACTAGGAGAGGTCAACCTTTTTAATTTTGTGCCACTTTTAATTATTCTTTTTAGTTAAGTTTGAGTTTAGGCACATCAGCACAATTTAGGCCATGTCATACAAACTTTGTGTTAAATATATATATAAAAGATGTGCTTTACCGACCTAACCTTAGTTATATTTAGTAGTTAGTTATGTTTTAATAATACAAATAAATAACTACAACATATTTTAGACTGCTCAATCCACTTATTAGGACCACCATCAAATTAGTACAGAAGTTTATTCAAACTGAATCCTTTAGAAATAAAATAACATTAGTGAACTTTGCTAAATGTATTAAATCTGTGCTACTACTTTATGCTGGAACAAAAATTAAGGCAGTCACATTGCTGCAAAGTTTTGCAATACTTAAAAAAAAAAAAAATGCTTGTCAATCTGTTTTTTTTTGTTTTGTTTTTTATATTACAATGGCAACCAAAAACTAAAATATCTTAATTTAGTAACTATATTAAATCAAGTTACATAATAAATCTTTCAATAGAAGTAAAAACTTTTACCTTCATTTTACAATTATCCAAGCTGTCTTTTAATTTTGAACTTAAAGTTTCTATAAGAACAGTGTTTCCCAAATCTATTGAGTCATCCACAATCTAGAGACAAAATAGAGTTTTTTAAATCAGAGAAATACATTTTTAAATTCTAAAACATAATAGGATTATTTTTAAAAATGTATCTTACTGAATCTCTGGAATTGGATTTCAACCTGTTGATCTCTGATTGGAGCTCTTTTATCAGTGCATCTCTTTCCTAAATAATAAAGTGGAAATCATCAAACACAAACAAATATATGGCCAAGTACATTACCCTAAAAGTATAACAGGACAACTATTTTAATTTTACATGCTCAAGGTATTGTTTGTTTGATACTGAAAGGATAATTATGGTAACCCAGTTAGAGGATATATTTTTTTAAATCTTTGCAAAATTGAAACAATTTCAAATTATTTAATTGCTTTAAATTAGTTTGGTCATTATTATTATCAACATCATTTGGTGGCATACCTTCATATTACCAATTGATAAGCTCAGTGCACCATTTCAGATGTATTTTATAATTTTAAATAAATTTTCTAATTGATAATTTGATTAAAATCAATTTTTTTTTTACCAAATCCTTGGATTGCAACTTCGTTATCTGTGATTGTAGTTCTTTTATTTGTGCATCCCTATCCTGAAATAGATATAGAATATTTCATTTTAAAAAGACAATCATAGAAAGAAACTGCACTTCCTATCTAAGGTAAATAATTTCTACCTGAACTTTGACTTGCTCTTGAAGATATAAAAGACTTGAGACCCATTCATCATCTTCATCAACCTTCTTCTGGATGCGCTCCAATTTTTCTTCGTAAATTTCCATGATTGCCTTCACACGTTCATCAGCAAGTTCAATACCTTCGTCCCGAGTCTCTTTTAACATAGTGCTAATGATAAAGAAAAAGGAAACATTTAAAAAGAAAAATAATGCAATGTTTAAAGTTTATTTGTTTCTAATCCCAATGATTATAATATTATAAAGCATTTAATTTTTTTTGGCATTTAAGTTTCCCCTGATAGAATGCAAAAGTAGGAATAACCTGTAAGTTTCTTCTATGCTGACTACTTGCTTCATCAATGCTTGAGTTACTTCTTTCCTTATTCTGTTTTCCATTTCAGATGAAGCATTCATCTCTTCTTCCAGGAGCTCCACAAGTTTTTCATTTCTAGTTTCTAAAGCCTACAAACAGAGAAAACAGCATCATTTTTATTTAAAAGCCAGGTAATATTTGGAGTAATAGAGCAATATTTTGATGACGTTTAATATTAATTTAATGTACGATAGCAATGCATTTTTATTTACTTATCAATTTGACTGTTGTGTTACAACATTTCGAGAAATAGTGTATTTACTGCACACTAAGTGTTTGAGGCACATCCAGAAAAGGAAATGTTTTAGCTTTATATAAATGGGGACAGGGGCTGTGACTAAGATGAGAAACTATGTGTCCCATTCTTAACTCGAATATTGCTGTCTCTCAATACTGTCCCATTTATTAGGTATTTGAGTAAATAAATCCTAAAAAAGGTTCAATTTTCGCATAACATGTGTTATTTTTTTTTTTAATTTATGTTTTTTTCATTAATAAAAATATGTGAATTAATTAATTCTGCTGACAAAAAATAATTAAATAAAAAATATTACCATAATATAAGCTTTCATTTCTTTTATTTTATTCAAACCTTCTTGACTTTCTTCAGAGTCTTCTTCTTCTTCATCTTCATTATCTTCATTCTCTAAAGTCAGATCAATACAAGCTTCACGCAAACCTTTTTCTTTGAAAATAAATTAGGTAATAAATTAATGCACATAAATTTGAATAAGCAAATCTAAGTAATAAAAGTTCCAAAGAAAAAGCATATGCTTAGTTTACAGAGCTCTACAGACCTGGTGACTCCCAAGCTATTGAGCCTCTTTCTACATTAGGGAGTTTCTTTTCTTTCAATACTTTTGTAGGCTCAGTTGGGGGCTGCTCCACATACTTCACTTGTTTAGCAATAGCAGAAAATTGAAAAACATGCAGAGTATCATCAAACATTTGTGGACACTGGCTAACATTGACAATCATGGAGGCTCTGCCACTTCCATTGAAAAAATTCTGCAGTAATCTGGTAAGTTTACTTTCTCTGAATGGTACCAGTCTTGGCTTGTCCCTGTGTACAGAATGTTGTATGAAGTATTAGGAGTGAGTATTGGGTGGTTTAATTCTCTCATAACTAGGCATATGTTATGCATAAATAAACAAACAGAATTTGACTATTTCTAGCTTTTTTATTTATTTTTTAAATAGTTTTTTACATAGCTCTCATGTCATTACAATCCTTGAAAACAACAAAAAAAAAAAAAAACAACAACAACATGAGACAAGATAATAAAAGGAGTTTGTGTCTGGTTGACAAAACTAAGTTGCCAATGAAGCATTGCAGAGAAAGCAGGATGGGGAAAGTTGGGGTATCAAAGTTAGATAAAAACAAGTTTTCTCTCTCTCTATATATATATATATTTTTAAAAAAGATATGTATCAAATTTCTAGAAAAATCTTTAGAGTCGTTTTTGAGAACTGCATTCACCCACCAAGGATTGTGAGTTCATGAATTAGCAAGCTGAATAAAAAAAAAAACAACAAAGACGTAATGGACTAGCTGGTCATTTGGAGAGGAGAGAAGAGAGGAAAACACAATGAAGTGTAAACTGAATGGTAACTTTTCCTGGTCATGTGGGAACCCTGGTATTAAGATGTTGGGGTACCAAAATTAGTCTAGTTTTAATATATACCTATGCATTTGATTGTGTCTCAAAGTCTCAATACATCGGCTAAGTGTCATGAGTGATGAATTGATATTGCCAGCCTCTTTGAGTCTATCTCCTGTAGCTTGTGTCTTTGAATATCTCTCTGATCCAGCTAAATCACATAATGATAACCTGGAGACATTCCACACAACATTTATCCAAGTTATAGCATCAGAGTAAAGGTTAGGAGAACAAAGTATGATGCTAATTTAAAAAAAGATGGTCAAAAGATATTGCTTGTTATAAAAGGAGATAATTTGTTATCTAAAGTTATTTTTAATGAACTGATGACATCCTACTTTGAAAACTTCCCAATCATAGGTAACATAAACAAGACCACAAATAGTGAAACAAAAATTATTTTAATTAAAAAGCCTGGTAAATCTACATGAAAGAAATAGAGATAATACTTACATGCTGACTCTAGCGATATGTGGTTCATCTTTATCAGTAATTCTGACAATTTTAATATTGAAAATACAGTGGCTGAAGAAAAAAAAAGTAAAATTTATATGCTGCCAAAAAAAAAATTTAAAAAATAGATTTTTTAATGTCCATTTTGAACTGAGCAAAAGAATATGAAATATGCAATTTCATAAGGAGCATAAATAAATTAAGATACATATTTTTTGTATAAAAAAAAAGGTTTATAGAAAACCAAAACTTTTAAAGTTGTGTTTTTCTTAAATTTCTGTACAACAAAATTATACAAACACATTTTATTTTAAAATTAAAAGTTTTTAATAATGAGTAGGCATTAAACATTTTAACATTCAAGTAAATATCATTAGAGCCATCATATTTTCTGGCTTACCTTCTTGAAGAGCAATGATTTAGCCTAGTACAAGCAGTTTGTAAATTACGCTGACCAATAGTTAACAATCTGTATGCCTCATCAGCAGATTCAACATTGATTTCTTTTAAACCTGGAGGATTGGAAAAAAAACAACAATATAAGTGCTAATAATTGATAATTATAACAAATGTCTTTTTATTAGTTAATTTAGATGTAATAGAAATGACTTTTCTCTTTCATGATATATATTGCCAGACAAATACAATAGTACCTTAATGTACATCAATGATAAGTGTAATATTATCTTTATTTTAGTATTTCTATAAGGCTCTAATAAGAACTAATATCAGTTGTTGTTTTTTTACATAAAACATTCACTGTTTCTTATTACTAAGATAATTAAGTAGCCCAGTACTAATGTAGTACAATTTTTATTCAGTGTATTAGAGTTTAAAATTTCCTTTTTAATAAATAATAATAATAATATTACAATGAGAAATTTTACCTCTAATATAAGGGTTGCCATTTTTATCATCACATATTTTAAGTCCTTGTCGTCTTGCATTTTTCTTTGTTGGAATTGGCTCCAGAAGATCAAATATTTTTTCATTGTAAATCTCAGCAAAGCTGACCCAAACACCAAATAAAATTTTGCCTTGATCGTCCACGTCTACTTTTATCAACTCTCGAGCACGATTCTCAACATCTTTTAGAATCTCTTCACCACATTCACTAATGCTATCAGATATAGCTGAAAAATGTTTTTAAAAAATCTGATAAGGTGTTTTGAAACAAAATATTTTTATTCATCATGATCTTTTAATGTAGCAATGGAAAAGAAGAGGGAAGGAGGAAGTATTCATAATAATATAAAAAAAAAAACTTACTTGAAAGAGCTGTGTCAGACAAAGCTGATTCCATTTCATCCCCCAAAAGTGTTTTAACAGCTGTATCCTTAATAAGAAAAATATTTTTTTATTTATATGAAATCTGCTAATTAGAAAAAAAAAAAAAATAAAGCCATTCAATTTAAGTACATTATTAAGTACTAGAATGTACAATGAACAAATTTACACTAAAAACTTACTTCACTGACACTAAGTCTCAAAGTTTTTTCTTTAATCCGTTTCTCCAACACTATTTCTTCTGGTGAAAGTCTGACAACATCTGTAAACATTTTTGGTTTCAGTGTCATTGAGGGTATCTGTTTACCATTAATAGAGTTAAAAATGACATCAAGGCATCTGGGCAGCACACCAGCATCTTGTGGTTTTCCTGCAATTAAATAAAACAGACCAATACAATAAAAAAAATAGAAGACTTCTCACAAATATGAATATTAAAAAAGATTTACTGGCTTAGGTCTTAGCTAAACATAAAAAAAAAAAAAAAAAAAAAAAAAAGATTGGGGGGACGACAAAGGTGTAAAGTAAATTCAAACAGTACCGCCCAGCCATCGTTTTCAATAATAAGGAATTGAGAATCACTAAATACATGTTAACAAGAATAATAGAATTATTCCAAAGTGTTGAATTAATTATATTGTTATTATTAGAAAATACAATCAAAAGTGTACAATACATGTATAAAATATACAGAATAGTGTTACAAATATAATATGCTATGCAACTCCTGTTGTAAATTAAATACCTTGAATAGTGTATGTTTTTCCAGAAGAAGTAACTCCATAAGTAAACACTAGAGAGTTCTGTCCTGCAATAAAATCTTTAGTCATTTCAAGCATAGTTTCATTAAAAAACTGTGCCTGGCTAGTGTCTTCATTAAAAATTTTTGAAAAAGTAAATTTGTGAGAGGATTTCCCCACCCCTCTTTTCATAGATTTATGAGCATGACTGTTAAAAGGTGCAGTCGCAATCACAGTATTTTCATCAGGAGCAACTACAAAACACTTCTGTAAAAAAAAAAAAAAAAAAATTAATTTAAATTGTTTAATAAAACTGTTTCCCACATCATTAAGACCTAAAATGCTATAACTCATGCACATTTTTATTAAATTTTGTAAAGCTGCACAAACTCTATGGGGTGCGGTAGCTGAGAGGTTAAATGTTTGGCTTCTGAACCTGGGGTCTTAACTTTGAATCTCTGTGAAGGCTGGGATTTTAAATTTCAGGATTTTTAGGGCACCCGAGTCCACCCAGCTCTAATGGGTACCTGACTTTAGTTGGGGAAAGTAAAAGTGGTTGGTCATTGTGCTAGCCACATGACACCATGCTCGTTAACCGTTGGCCAAAGAAACAGATGACCTTAACATCATCTGCCCTATAGATCGCAAGGTCTGAAATGGGAACTTTTTTCTTTACTTACAATCTCTATACAAGCTCAGAAACAATATAAAACACTAGTCTACCCAAGGCATAGCATACGTCGTTATTTTGCAGGGCCTTGCGGGGCAAGGCTAGTAAAGTAATTTTGTAGGTAGTAAAGAGTTATTTTGCAGGGCCTAGCAGGGCAAGGCTCGTTTACAAAGTAATTCTGTAGGTAGTATAGAATGAATAAAATGCAAAGACGAATTTATTTTCTAATACAAATTCTTATTTTTCACTTATTATCCGTATCCCTACCCAAACTTGGCCCCGCCAAATCCGTTTCGCATAGAGCCCCACAACAGTTGAGTCTGGCCCTGCTATTTAGTGACGAATGAATACAGAGTAGATTACTTGTTCTCCCCTCCCCTCTTTTTTTCGCTGCTAAAACTATGTGGGGTAGAAATAAAAGAGTGATCTTTCCATGACTTCTTGGTCACAACAGTTAAGTCCGGCCCTGCTATTTTGTGACGAGTGAATACTACTTGTTCCCCCTTTTTTTTTCTCGTAGGGTAACTCTAGTCCGACTTGCAGAAATAACGTGAACTTTCCTTTTCTTCTTGTCCAAACTCTTGACCCATGAAGAGAATTATATATATATATATATAGATGCACAGATTGTTCTGAATAATTTTCAAAGAGCAAACATTTAAAAAAAAAAACTATTAGATTTTTATTCATGCAATGAATTTACTGAGCATTTAATAGTTGTATTAAATGAAAAATAGAGAGGAACAATTTTTAGAAATCATCTAGGCAAACAAATTATCAAAATAAATTTTGAAAGTAAAGATATTTTGTAGCTGAATTACAGAGCATTTAAAAACAAAAAAATGGTGGTATTACCTGGTTTGACTTGTTATGAATTGCAGTATAAAAATAGTAAACATAAAAAAAAAACATTTAAAAAGTCAAAGAAAGACCTACAATAATTAGTGTGGTGCACAAAAAATAATTGCATTTTCAGTGAAATTTTACTTTAAAAAATTAATTTGTTAGGATTACCTGGCTAGAGTCTTCATTAGCTGTAAATGGTTTGATTCTAAGATATATCTTCATACGATCTTCAGGTGATTTGATCAGACATATTGAAGCTCTGTCAAAGAGATCAACTAGTTTAGTTCTTAGCTTTTTTTTCACAAGTGGTTCTTCATAGTCTGTTTCCTCAGAGCCAGCACTATTTAGAGCAGAATAGTTCCTCTTGGAAATAGTACCTTGATTTTCCATTGCAGTAGACTAGGGAAAATAAATTATATATAAATAAAAACATTTCAAAGTTAGAATTATTAGTATTAGAAGGACCTGAAAAAACACTACTCAATTGACTAGATTTCACTAGACCTAGATCATCTAGATCTATCCTTCTGCCTCTACTCTAGAATACTCTAGATTGACTAGATCATAGTAGATCTAACTCTCTAATCTACTTATTTAGAACTAGATCTAGTACACTTACACTCACTAATGAATATACTTCTAGATTTAGGTCTAAGTAAAATCTAATAGTAGTAATAGATTAGTTCAGTTGAGTTCAGTGATTAGACTTCAGTTTGAGATTAGTGCGACACTCACAGTCACTGAGTCTAGATTTAGATCTAGAGTCTAGTTATTACTAGACTGTCTAGACTCTAGACTAGTCTGACTATAGACTACTTATGACAACTAGATCTACATCTACTACTACCTTACCTACTACTTGACATAACTAGTAGACTGACTTACTACTACTAGTTACTAGATCTAGACTCTAGTAGTCTAGTTAGTAGTACTATGTCTACAGCTACTCCTACACTCTAGTCTCTACACTACTAGATAGATCTAGAAACTAGGCTAAGGCTAGCTAGCTACTTAGATTCTCTAGTTACTAGAATCTAGATTTAGTAGTAAGTATAAGACTAAGATAATAAGTTACTAGATCTAGAATCTATAACTCAAAGTTAGTAGAATCTATACTATAACTAGTATAACTAGTCTATTATAATTATAAGTAAAGTATAAATATAGTCTATCTCTATACTATAAGAGTCTACTATAGTCTATACTATTATATAGAATATAGATTAATATAGATCTATGACTATATTATTCTATAGATACTAAGTCTAAGATAGTAATAGTAGTATTATATAAGTTATAAGACTATTAGAATTATAATTAGAGTCTAACTCAGTCTTAGGTCTTAGTATACAATACTGTACTGTGAAATATTGTCACTGTCACTCACTGTGTAAAGTCTCAGTATCACTATCACTGACAAAATATCATGAGTATCTATAACTTTATAATATAACTTAAGTTTAAGTTTAGATCTAAATCATAGTAAATCTATAACTCTATATATTGATATTGTCAAGTTTTGTTTAAACCATCTAGATCTAATTTAATCTTCAGAATCAGATTATCAAGATCTACAATCTAGTCTAGATCTAATCCTCTAGCTAGATCTAATACATTTCATTAATAACACTTTAGCCTTGTGCTTACGAGCGTATGTTTGAAATCGTAAAACTAGCCAATCAAATAGCAGTTCCTGGCTATGGGAACGAGAAAAAACATAAACATAGAAATATGTAGGTCTGTGGAACAGAAGAAAAAAAAAGTAGCTCTATAAATTCAGCTCAGAAATTGAATAATATATTCGCATTTTATTATTCTTATTTGTTTTATCCTAAACTAGCATTACACAATGCTTTTTGACGTGTAACCTGTAACCAGATGTATCATAATTTACCCTTACTTGAAAATTGCAACATGTCCCAAAGCAAATTCGGATAAGCAAACATTGAAGTAGTGTTATTGTCTACATACCACCCAACGGCTTAACCAAGTATATATATATATATATATATAAACAAAATTACGACTAGTTGATTAGCAATTACAGAGCTAATTGGTTGATTTTTTTTTATTGATTTATGTTTTGACATTGAGTATGAGCTTGTATGCAAAATGTGATGACGATTGGATGAGTAGAAGTGGTTGAAAAAACATATTACAAAATTCTCAAGATCCAAGAGCAAGTAAGTAATATAAGCGTTGTTAAAATAAACGTTGTCCGACCCAAAATAATTAAATATTTCCATGAATACAAAAGTGTCAACATAAGGATTAAAAGGGACATGAAAGAAGCGAAGTAGAAGTGGATATAGTAAATAAGTGTCAAGAATTGAGCAAGGACTGAACAGAAACGACAGTAAAAAAAAGCGTAGGCCTACCAATAACTGGTAAAGGACCTCATTACCTCAAAGCATGAAAGAACTAACACAATTTATACTGTACAAAAACAATAGATGTTTAACCAAGGAAAAGGACACCTTATAGGGGTATCTTGCCGGTCCCAAGCCCGCGGCGGGTAAAGGAGGAGAGGTGATCGTAAGGCTAGCAACCTCACATCACTAAACTATTGCTACAGAAACCAGAAATACACCTAACCAACTAGAACTTGGTCAGGAAGGTTCCTCTGTGGAAGAGTCTCTGAGGGTACTGGAATGACATGAGAGCAGATGAAGAAAGCTGCTCAGAACCGAGTTCGGTGGAGAGGTGTGGTTGCGGCCCTATGCTCCCCTGGGAGTGCACAGGATTAAGTTAAGTCAAGAAGATGGATAGAATACTGTTCAGAGTTGTATACATTTTAAATCTCGGGAGATCCAGAGCTATATATACTATAGCCTAAATGTCCCGAAGTAGCCTAGCTATGGCCTATCCAGCATCGACGATTATCATATTTTTCGCTCGGAAGTAGCATCAGCAAGACGGCTGCCTACTATCACCAACACTTTTTAATATCTTAATTCCTTGAAAGAAAGAATAATGGAAGATGCTCTCGAGGGCTATCGAAGGTACTGTAAGCATTGGAGAAAGAAGATAACATAGATGGCATATAGCATGGACAGAAGAAGAGCTAGCTGACTTGGTGATGTGCATAGACAAGACTTCCGCAGCATTATGTATACAAATAAATGCCGAAAAAAAGAAACGAAATTAAGACCAATAGCCTAATAATATGGGCTTTCAAAGGGGCATCTGCACTGGAGGTGAAAAGCTGACAAGTGTCAGTAGTTTTAAATACCTCGGAGCTATCGTCTCAGATGAGGGAACCAAACTTGAACTACTGGCCGAATCGCACAGCGTCCACAGCAGCTCAACTCAAAACACGATAACCTGCTAACTAAATAAATACGGATTAACAAGTAGAGAATAGTAATAATGACATAGACTCTATATGGCTTGTCTTTGAGTCCGAAGATAAATGAGGAGTGCAGCATTCTATGTGGTACGCAGCCCCAGCTGCGACCTACATATTTCGCCACACGAAATTATATTTAGCCTATAAGCACATCAAAATAAACAAAATCAACGTCACTTGATAAGCATATGCGTAACCGATGTTTGGTTAATATAGTAGACGATTAAACAAGTAGGCCTATATGGGCTACTCTACGAACCAAAACCAACTATATTATTAGTATATTATTAGTTTATATTTTGGGCCACTCCCGGAAGGACTGCAATATTGGGTCGATAAGTGGAAAGGGCGAAGTGAGATAAGATAAGATAAGATAATTTGTATTGGAAAGTCAGTTTGACTACAATTGACGACCTTAGCATAACTACTGTAACAATAACAATATAGATGCAAATACGAACATGTAACAACTATCACACACGAAACATACACACAACAAGCGCTTTATGAATTAGACTTCTATGTAGGCCTACTTCTCGATGACGTCAGATGACCTTGTAACACTCTAACCGAAAGTGGGATAAATGAGTTTTTGAATCTTTTTTTTTTTTAATCCTAATGAAAAGGAGACAATCACTACGTTCAGATCTTTTAAAATAGTAAGTCAGTTACAATCGTGTTACTTAAAGATAATTTTTTATTATTAAATGTAAAAAAAACCAAAGAAATGATAATCGATTTTCGTAGGGACAAGAAGGAAAATGATGTTGTTTCTGTAGCTGGAGAGACTATTGAAATAGTGCAAACCTTTAAATACCTTGGTACTATCCTAGACAATAAACTAAATTTTACTGCAAATACTGATTATATCAGCAAAAAAGGGCAGCAAAGATTACGACTACTAAGAAAACTGTCCTCGTTTAATGTTAGCGAAAAGGCCTTGGCTATGTTTTATCACGCTCACATCTGCAATATTTTAAGTTTCAATACGTGTAATGCACACATTGTAAGATAAATTTCCTTACGGGTAATAAAGATTATTATTATTATTATTATTATTAAGGTATTGTATTCCCCAATCAGGGGCTGCAAATAATATGACAAGATTACAAAGATAGTTTAACCTGCATTGCATTGCATGGTATTACAAAGAAAAGGGATTTCGAAAATGGTTGACTCTTGCAAGAAAATTAACTTAATATCGGCAATAGACAGCACATTTAAAAGAAAATGACTTCTTCGAACAAATTTAATGTTATCAAAAATCTTTGTTTTGTTTCAAACAACCTGCTTGCAATGACACAGATTAAAATTACTCAAGTGTTAGATTGCGAGTATTGCTAAAACGTACGTCATGATTACAACTTACAAATTAATATATTTATGCCCTTGCGGAGTGAAATGGCTATTAATAGATTTTCCCACATTAATAAAGTGTTGCTTCCCTTTGAACACACCGCAACGAAAATAATGTGCAATGTTGTTGAAGCCATGGTTGAAGCCAGTGGCGGATCCATGGCGCGAAGGGGTTCAATGAACCCGGGCCCACGACCATTAGGGGCCCGACAGCCTGTGGAGTAGCAACAATGGCGCAAAAGGATTCATTGCACTTGGGCCCATGACTCTTGACTAGTTGGGGCCCACGTGAGAACTTACGGATGACACTAAAAGTCTTGCTGTTTACGAATTAACAGTTCGACACAACTGCTAATTATTCAATTTTCTCAAAGCTCAATTTGTTTCTTTTATTTTCTTTTGTATTTAAAATGTGAGGTCTTAAATTTAAATACACAGTGATTACAGTTACCAATTGAGTAACAAAACTGTCTCAACTGTTGTGATTCTAAAACTTTTGTATCCAAGCCAATGAAGTAGATACGTAGAAATAGTGTAAAACACTCATTTAGGACTACAGCGTCCTCGGAAGTCTTCATCACATTGTTTTGTTGTCTTTTTATAGTGTAAAAACAATGTTAATGTAATCATTACATTTAAAAAAAGGAGATGAAATCTAAAAAAAAAATAACATTAAATATTTAGCAAGGAAACTAAACACCAGAGTAAGTTACATATATATGTAGGCCTACCGTTAAAATTGAAATGTTTGTTCTGTTACAATGAATGGCGAAATCAAATTGGGGGGCAGGTTTGTAACAAAGATGTAGACGATCGAAAGATGACCTACCAAATTAATCATGGGATATTGTCTTTCTCTGATTAATGCTTAGTATTTGGTTCATAGTTTTTTAAAGAAAGTTAACACCATTATATTTTTGCCAATAGCCTACATGATCACGGAATAGTGTCTTTCGGAGATGAATACCTGTGTATTACGTGTGGTCGGAACGATGTCGCCCACACACCAGTTTCCCCTCTCCACACAGCTGATCTATCCAAAGATATATACATATATGTATATGTATCTCTGACTAATGCTTATTATTTGGTTTATAGTTCTTAAAGAAAGTTATATATCACTCTCTCTCTCTCTCACACACACACACACAAACATACATAGGCCTACACACACACACACACACACACACACACACACACACACACACACACACACACACACACACATATACATACACACATACATACATACATACATACATACATACATACATACATACATACATACATATATACATACATATATATATATATATATATATATATATATATATATATATATATATATATATATATATTATAAAGTAGAATGTGAGGGGTATGTATGTATGTATGTATGTTACTTATAGACATCAAAACCGCTTGACCAATCTTGATAAAACTAGGCAGGAATGTTCCTTGGGTACCAACTTAGACCGTAGTGTATGTATTGTAGCCCTAAAACAAACTTAAGACCCTCAAAAAAAATAAAGTTGTCCGACTCTATTACAGCTATAGTATTTTATGGATCTAGGCCATGTCTACAATGTTGACATGAGAAAAGATAGAAAGGATTTAGACCTAGATCTAATTTTAAGAAATACACTTTGCGCAGATAGTTTTTTACTTTGACACATGAAAAGACAAAAGAAGATCCATTGATTTCATTATATAATAAAATTAACCTTCAATTTTGTGTTTCAAAAGCATTTTTTACATTAATTAGTTCCTTATATCTGTGATTACAGATTTCCTGACGAACATTCTTTCATTAGACAATTCAGTAATGAATCGCGTACTAAATATTAATTCGTTTAATTGTTTACTTTATAATCCCATCCCTAGATCTAAAACTCTAATTCAACTCTAAGATGATAAAACTTCTCTTCGCACAGATAGTTTTATACTTTAACACATAAATATATTAATTAAAGTCCATTCATTTCATATTTTGATCAAATAAACATTCAAATTTGGTTTTCTAAAGCTACATTAATTTACGAAAGCTGCGAAGCCGAGTTGAGATAGGCCTAGATCTATATTCATTCATGAATCGCGTACTAAAAATTATTTCGTTTAATTGTTCACTTTATAATCCCATTTATTTAACAAAGCTATCGCTCTTTTCGTTTTTAATAGATAAGAATGTATCGACTTCGGGTAAACCATTTTCGCAAAACTAATTTTATTTTCGTAGCGAAAGAGAAATAACGTGAAAGGATCATTAGCTACGTTTAACATACATCTGAATCCAATCCACTAGATTATTCTAATTATTTTAATTTTAAAAAATGGATTTAAGCCTATTAGCTATTTTGATTTGATAGCTTCATTCACACTATTTTTACATTGACACATTCGCTTTACTTATTACATTATTATTTCGTTTAATTGTTTACAAAACACTCTCAGTGACTATATCGACAGTAATGCGCAAATAAAGACCCGCGGGTCGCGGGTAACATATGTCTAGTATATATATATAATAATAATAATAATAAGGCTAGTCTTCGAGTCCGAAGATTAGTGAGGAATGCAGTATTTCCTGTGGCTGCGCAGTCCCCGCTGTGACCTACATAATTTGCCACATCCAGGGCAAGCATAACCATTGTCAGCAGGCGGTCGATTTAGATTTTCTTTTCGCCGTCTACGTTTGTCCTCGGCAGCAGATTTTCTTTTGGTCTCAAATGTGTATCCCGCGGCCTTCGTGAGTGACCTCCAGCTGTCTCGTTCTGAGGCCGCATACAACCAGGTGCCCTCTTCTATGTCAGCCAAGGAAAGTTGACGCCTAAGCTGGTCTTTGAAGCGTTTCCGTGGGGCGCCTCTGTTATGTCGACCACGTTTTAGCTCAGCATACGTTCATCTCCCATACGGGATACGTGCCCTGCCCAGCGCAATTGTCGGACCAAAAGAAGTCCCTCTATACTGTCCATACCGGCGTACGCAAGGACATCGCTGTTTGTAGTACGGTCTTGCCACGTATATATTCTAACCTAATGCACCTATCAATCGTTCACAGATAAAAAGATGATCAATATTGTCTATTGTGATTTTTAAAGGCTTAAAAAATATATATTGACTAGCTGATACCCGTACTACGCTACGGATGAAAGTTGGTAGGCTCTATATCACTGGCGGATCCAGGGGGGGGGCGGTAGGGGCGATCGCCCCCCCCCCACTCGGCCGACCCCCCCTTCGGGGGGGGGGCGGACGAATTTTAGTATAGAATTCACACAATTTGTATACGAATTTATTACTTATGTTAATAATATATACTAATTATTTATATTTCAACCTATTTTTAGATTATTTCGCCCCCCCCCCCTCTAGTATGTTGGCCGATTTGGTGGGGTCGGGAGGGGGCGATGGTATCAATCCCGCCCCCCCCCACCCATACACTTTCGAGTGGGGGGGGCGGTCCAATTTATTTGTAGAAGTCACAGCTTGCTAACAGAAACAATTAAATATATATATATATAGGCCTATATGATTAAAACTTGTTATTAATATTTTAACCGATCTTTATATTATGTCGTTCCCTGTTTGCCGATTGGGGGAGGGGGGGGCGAATACCTCTACTGCCTAAACCCTTTGAGTGGGGGGGGGGCGGTCCTACTTTTATGGAGAAATCATAGTTTGTGAACAAAATTAATTCAATTAATATATAAATTTTATATTATGTCAATCCCCTTCTGGTATCTTGGCCGATTCGGTGGAGTTGGGGGGAGAGTGATTGCGTGTACTGCCCTCCCACTCTAGCCCTCTGTGTGTGGGGGGGGCGGTCCTATTTTTATGGAGAATCATAGTTTGTAAACAAAATTAGTTGAGTCGCCCCACTCCTATTCTTTAATGCCAAATGCAATCTTTAGCAGAAATTATTAAAGGAGCGAGGATTAATCGTTTTCACTCTACCGCTCTCTCATTTCCAGACAAAGTTTATGTAATTTCACATGAATTTATCATAATTATTTTAAGAAAGTTAGAATTCAAACGAAATTTTTAGTATAAGAGTCATGATTGAGAAGTTCTAAACTCAAATAATACGGAACATAGTCGCCTTTTCCCAACCTTTACTCAATCTGAAATTTTTCTAGTTAAATAAATTTGGGACTATAATTCACAATTTATACTTTAATTGTATTGAATATTATTTATCGAATAATTCATTTTTCGGCGGCGATCCTCAAAGCCAAATCTAAATATGTGGGGTATCATATCTTCTCAAGGAACAAATCGGTTTTATTTGCAATGTATTAAGGGCCTATAAATTCATATTAGAATATTTTTCAAGTACAACATTATTCGAAAGGTCATTTTTTAATAGTATGAAAAATGAGCTTTAGGTCAGGAGAATGCGTTTCTTCTATGAAGTATGCAAGAAAAGGTTTTTGGCGTCGGAACCCCACTTATGAATAATGAGCTGTAGTTGTCAGGAGAATGCGTTTCTGCAGTGAAGAAAACGCTTTTGACGAACTCCATAGATAAATAATGAGTTGTAGATGTCAGGAGAATGGGTTTCTGCATTGAAGAATGCAAGAAAACGCTTTTGGCGTCGGGGCTTCGCCCAGAATTCTTTTTATGAATAATGAGCTGTAGATGTCAGGAGAATGCGTTTCTGCAGTGAAGAATGCAAGAAAACGCTTTTGGCGTCGGGGCTTCGCCCAGAATTCTTTTTATGAATAATGAGCTGTAGATGTCAGGAGAATGCGTTTCTGCAGTGAAGAATGCAAGAAAACGCTTTTGGCGTCGGGGCTTCGCCCCGAATTCTTTTTATGAATAATGAGCTCTATATGTCAGGAGAATTCGTTTCTGCATTGAAGAATGCAAAAAATACGCTTTTGGCGACGGGGCTTCGCCCCGAACTCCATTGATAAATGATGAGCTGTAGATGTCAGGAGAGTGCGTTTCTTCAGTGAAAAAAGCAAGAAAACGCTTTTGGCGTCGAGGCTTCGCCCCGAATTCTTTTTATGAATAATGAGCTGTATATGTCAGGAGAATGCGTTTCTGCAGTGAAGAATGCAAGAAAACGCTTTTGGCGTCGGAGCTTTGCCCCGAAACCAACACTATGGAACCTTATAGCGCTGCCCCAGTTGTTTTGTTTTTCGCCGAAGGTTGAGAAATGCTGCGCTTTTTATCTCATATATATATATATTATATATATATATATATATATATATATATTATATATATATATATATATATATATATATATATATATATATATATATATATATATATATATGCTGTACGCACGTTTATGCATATGGTTAGGGTTTACTGGGCTTTAGGGTTAGGGTTTGGAAAAAAATCGCCCCCCCCACTCCAAAGTTCTGGATCCGCTAGTGCTCTATATATGTTAAGTTTGCCCGTAACACTCTTACTCCCTCAATTAAACGTCCCGCATTACAACGACCCCCCCCCCCCACTAACACATTTTTCTAGACCTCAAATTCTAGGTCCTTTTTTTTTGTCTCTTTCATCCTACAAACAAAGGGCCCTCAAAACCTTTTATTATAGAGTATTCATCAGTTTTCACAAACACTTCTTAGGACCATTAGTTGTAGCCTATAGTGCCTTCAATAAGGATGCCCCATGGAAACGCTAGACCAGCTTAGGTGCCAATTTACTTTAACTGACATGGAAGAGAGCACCTGGTTGCAATTTAAGCGGCTTCAGAACGAGAAAGCTGGAGGTCACTTACAAAGGCCGCGGATACACATTTGAGACCTAAAGAAAATCCTCTGCCCAGGACTGACGTACCTAAACGGGAAAAGAAAATCTAAATCAACTACCGACGGACAATGGTTATGCCTGCGCTAGATGTGGCAAAATATGTAGGTCGCAGCTGGGGCTGCATAAACACGGGAAATACTGCATTTGTCCATAATTTTCGGAGTCGAAGACAAGCCTTATTATTATTATTGTGCCCCCAACATATACACACATTTTCAAATTAAATTCCTTTTCTCGAGGAACAGTTTAAAAGAAGAAACATTATCCGAAGCAGGACGTTTTTAGCGCAGCCGTTTTGGCGCCAAAACGTATCGTGCGAAACTGACTTCGCCAAAACGTCACGTAGACCTAGGGCCTACTGTTCGCAAATCAGTCCGTTTTAGATTTATTTTTATTTTGTCAGTCATTGATCTAAATCTAGAGAGGTACCCTATTTAGAAGAACACATTGTATCTTCTAATGAAACGAATTTCCTTGAATTCAAAGGCATAAAACGGCCCGCATTACAACACTACCCCACAGCTGACACAATTTTCTAGTCCCTTTTATTTTTGTCTCCTTCGTCCTTCACTCGAACGGCCCGCAAGCCCATACGTGTTATAGAGTAGGCACAATCCTTTCTTAGGCCTATCAGGTGTAGCTTGTCACGTGCTTATTACGTTTATTTAACTGGCAGATCTTGATGCTATAAACTTGTGACATATGTGGGTTCGGAGGTGCCTTGATTATAGTTCAAACACTTTAATAATCAATATGAAGTAACAAAGTGCTGACATGTTTTCTTGAGTTTTAATTATTTAAAACTTAACTTGAAACAATAAATGTATGTACAAAGATATATAAAACAGATACAGGATTCAGTGAAAATGATTAAGAGTAAATATTTACTTTAAAAACTAGCGACTACTAAGTCTAACTTTCTAGCTCTCTCTCCCGTCTCAAGCTAACACTCCGCCTTTTGTACCTTTCTTTAGAATAAAGAACCGTGACATCTCAATACCCATCCTTGACTTCCTGACCCGTTTACATTTAATTTTCTTTTAATTGTGTTTGTAATTTAACCTACGTTAATTTTGTTTCCCTGCTGTAGCCTTGAACTAAGCTTTAATTGGCGTCTTTCTGGCATTAAAGCGTGAGTGCGCTGACCTGATTTGAGATAGGTACAATGTCCTCATTTTCTAAACAACGAGGTGTCACTATAATAGGGACGTGACATAGCTTAATTCTATCTCCCATCACTATAATGCCCCCCCCCCACTTAGATTTACACACATTGTAGCTTAATTCTATCTCCCACCATTATAATGCCCCCCCCCCACTTACATTTACACACATTGTAGCTTAATTCTATCTCCCACCACTATAATGCCCCCCCCACTTACATTTACACACATTGTAGCTTAATTCTATCTCCCACCACTATAATGCCCCCCCCCCCACTTACATTTACACACATTGTAGCTTAATTCTATCTCCCACCACTATAATGCCCCCCCACTTAGATTTACACACATTGTAGCTTAATTCTATCTCCCACCACTATAATGCCCCCCCCCCCCACTTAGATTTACACACATTGTAGCTTAATTCTATCTCCCACCACTATAATGCCCCCCCCCCACTTACATTTACACACATTGTAGCTTAATTCTATCTCCCACCACTATAATGCCCCCCCCCACTTACATTTACACACATTGTAGCTTAATTCTATCTCCCACCACTATAATGCCCCCCCCCACTTAGATTTACACACATTGTAGCTTAATTCTATCTCCCACCACTATAATGCCCCCCCACTTAGATTTACACACATTGTAGCTTAATTCTATCTCCTATCACTATATATATATATATATATATATATATATATATATATATATATATATATATATATATATATATATATATATATAGGCTATATATAACGCCCCTCCCCTTACATTTACACACAAACACAATATTTTCCAATGAAACTCCCCTTCCCGTGAAACAGTTTGCAAGAAGAAACATCACTATTCGCAACTTAGTTTACCCTTAACATGTTTATTTGTATTTTGTCAGTCATGGATCTAGATCTAGAGAATCACCCCATTTAAATACATCTTCACAAAAAGTATTTAGGCCTATACCCCCCCCCCCCCCCAAAAAAAAAAAAAACGCACACAAACTGTGACAATTTTTAGGACTTTTAATTTTTGCTTTATAATAGAGGCATGCTTGTACATCTAGATCGAGTCCAGGGGCGGACTGAGTATCAAAATCTGCCCGGGCATTACCATATAAACCGGGGGAGCGCTGCGAGCTCTAGCTCCCAGTGATGTTCGGGGCGAAGCCCCGGAACCAAGCATAATTTCCGTTATTTTAAGCTTTAAAAAACGCATATTTTGAGGTATCTACAGTGCAATTAGCCTGCATAACTTTGCCATTAATTATAATAGTATAAACATTGATTTAGATCTAGATTTATTTTTTAATTAAATAATTTTTTTTAAGCCTTAAGTGTAGTATTTTTAGATCTATGTTATTAAAAATAAACAAAAAGAAACTTACTTTCTCTTTTCAAATCGCAGAAAGTAGAGCTTTACACCCATATTGTGCTGTGATTAAGTTGGATGGTTTGCAATTTCGCGGATGTGTGTATGTGTTTAAGTTAATTTCTATTAAGTATTGTTAAAGAGTTATAGGAAAGGCCCATCAGCGAAATGGCATATAAAGCGAACACCTCCCGTAATTTTTATCCATTCTTATTTATTTCAAAAGTAACTGCAGAACTAATAAAATGGTATTACCACAAAGACTCCATTTTTCTACATTTCCCACATATTCACTTTCGTTTTCCCTCATAAAATGAAGCTTGACTGAAGGTCAAAGTTGACATGTATGGAAATTTCATTCTCAAAACGTTTCCCGATAAACGAGAATAGGTCCGAACTTAAGGCGATTTTAAAGCACCAATGGACATCGGCCGAAAAAAAAAGCCTTTTATGCTTCTAAATAGATGAGGAAATAGTTAGCTAGAATAGTTAAGGCTATTCATTCCGTTGAAAAAAAAAATATTATGGGGTGTTCGCTCAAAATGACCTTTTTTTAACTGAAAACCTATTCAGCGAAACCCCTATTATAAGCTTTAAAAGCCATTAATAATAATTTAGTGACTGATTTAATCTGTTTTTCTTTTTGTCTTATCTATTGTTATTGTTTGTAAACTGAAATATTAAAATAATAGGCATATTTTTAACCTTAACCCAATGTCTTCGATTTCGAAGATTAAGGATGAGTGCACATGACTATCCCCATTTGCGACCAGCATATTTTCCCGCATTTTCTTTCCGTCTAAAATGTTTGACTCGCAGCTCTCTCAGAGGTCATATGCTGGCAGTTACTTTCCTCTATGCTAGTGTGGGTGAAATGACGCTTCAGTTGATCTTAACAGCGCTTATACGGGGGGGGGGGGGGGACCTCTGTTTTGCCGTCCTCCTTTTTTTTAACTGGCTGGTTAACATCTTGTTACTTATTAATGATATTAATATGTGTATAAATGTTTAAAAGAAGTGCAGAATTCATTTTCAGAGTGTTCCCCCACCATTCTGAGTTTAGAATTTCAGGAGATTTCCAAGAGTTTTTCAGGAGAAAATATTCGATTTCAGGATCGGAAAAAAATGCGAACTATATATTTAGTAATAAATATAAGAGTTACCATATAATATACATGTATAAAATTTCAAGATCTCTCCTGAGCCTTTCGTCTCTATGCCCGAAACCCAAGCTGTTGTAGATCTGTCTCCATACCACTGGCGGATCCAGGGGGGGGGGGCGGTAGGGGCGATCGCCCCCCCCCCCCCACTCGGCCGACTCCCCCCCCCGGGGGGGGGCGAATTTAATTATAGAATTCACACAATTTGTATACGAATTTATTACTTATGTTAAAAATAAATACACATTATTTATATTTCAACCTATTTTTAGATTATTTCGCCCCCCCCTTCTAGTATGTTGGCCGATTGGTGGGGTCGGGAGGGAGCGATGGTATCAATCCCGCCCCCCCCCCCATACACTTTCGAGTGGGGGGGGCGGTCCAATTAATTTGTAGAAATCACAGCTTGCTAATAGAATCAATGTAATATCTATATTGTGTAGACTTGTTATTGATTTTTTAACCGATCTTTATATTATGTCGTTCCCTGTTTGCCGATTGGTGGGGGGGGGGACGAATACCTCCTCTGCCCTTCCCACCTTAACCCTTTGAGTGGGGGGGGGGCGGTCCGTTTTTATGGAGAAATCATAGTTTGTGAACAAAATTAGTTGAATTAATATATACATTTTATATTATGTCGCTCCCTTTCTGGTATTTTGGCCGATTCGGTGGGGTGGGGGGGGGCGATTGCATGTACTGCCCTCCCCACTCTAGCCCTCTGAATGCTGGGGGGGGGGGCGGTCCTATTTTTGAGGAGAATCATAGTTTGTGAACAAAATTAGTTGAATATCTATATAATATAAACTACGTATTGATATGTGACCCATTGTATATTATGTCATACCACAATCTAATCTCAAATAGTATCATTAGTAAATTTAAATGAAAAAGGGTTGTACCAGGAGGGAAGGGCGATACATGCAATCGCATTTTCCCCATCATAATTTATATACACTATAAATTAAATTCTTATATTGAGTCGCCCAACCCCTATTCTTTAATGCCAAATGCAATCTTTAGCAGAAATTATTAAAGGAGGCTTATTAAAGCAAGGCTTGTCGAAGGCGTTCTCTCATTTTTTCTTTGGCACAGAAGATCCTCAGCTCCCTGGCTCGGAGCTCCTCTTTTAACTGTTTACAGCTTAGTTCATCTAGCTTCCTCAGCGTTGTCATTGTTTCCTTTCGTTGAGCTGCCTAAATCCCACTTCTGATACCAATTGTTGTAACTCTAGGTTAGGCACTCAACGAATAGGCATGCAACTCAACACAGTGTAACAGGAAATAAATACAGGTGTTTATTCACTAGGACAAACACATAGCATCCTTCAGCTTCCTCAGAGTCTTTCTACTAATTTACCAGTCCTTTAGACAGCAACCCGAATGTGGACCAACGACAGCCTTCCCCGCTCCGCTCCAGGTCCCTTCTACAACCTTCAGGCAGCACCAAAAGCTGGCTTCTTAGTTTCCAAACATTCAGACTCTTCACAATCCCTGATGCAATGTTATTATCTCCGTTCTAGTCTCTTCCTGTTTACGTTCACTAGTGCGCTAGTGCGCACCTCAAGCACTGGTGCAAGGCAGGGTTACAACAATATATATATATATATATGTATGTATATGTGTGTGTGTGTGTGTGTGTGTACGCACGTTTATGCATAGGGTTAGGGTTTACTGGGCGTTAGGGTTAGGGTTTGAAAAAAAATCGCCCCCCCCCACTTCAAAGTTCTGGATCCGCTAGTGCTCCATACATCATCAATCCATCGCATTCGGGATCTGCCTTTGGGTCAATCAGCGTGTGTGTGTGTGTGGGTGGGGGGAGATCGAGTTGATGGTGATTAAGTGCACTGAACATAAGTTCTTTAAAAAAAAATAGTTTCAGTAACGAGAGTTTGTGAAATGGAGAGTAGTACGACGTGGACTAGCCTATAGGAAGGTGGCGAGATAGAATTGTGTACTTTCTTTCTTTCTTTTAAAACAAAAATTGATCGCAAGTTTCGTAGGCTATATATAGACATCAGTTCCAAGCAGAGAAAGGAGAAAAGTGAAAACAAATTTAGGCCTAATGCCACAAGGAGGACAATAGTTATAATGCTTCATGGAAGAAGTTAGATAATAGAACTAATTGAAGCATAATTTCCTATATTTTAACATGCTATTTCGCAATTTTTTACGGCCTTTCGCTCATTATGACTCCCGCGAAAATTGCGTTCGCTGATTAGGTCCGACCCCTACCGCAAGTTGACTTAAATTATAAATTTAATAGCTGATATGGAAAAAAGAGTCAAATTTAGTTTTATTGCCCAATAGCTGAGGATTCCGCAGATGTTTTCATTTTTTAAATAAGTTTAACTATTACGGAGTTATAAATTCTAAACTAAAAACTGGCACAAAAGCGTTCTTTTTTTTTTTGGCTGCGTTATATCAATGGTTTCTAACTTAACCTCTCTCATCCCTCTTTTTGGTTAAATTTCATTGGAACCATTAAAAGACGGGGGAGGGAAGGAGCAAAAACAAAAAATGGGTGCCATCAAAGGCCCATGCCGACCAGCAAAATGATTAGGCCAAACACAACCTCGAAGACATTAAAGCAGTCCATGCCGCTCGTGCATAGCAGAAAGAACGGTCAAACGTTTTGCAAATGATAATACGTACAGTGTATAGTGTTTTTTTTTTTTAATATTCTTGTTGAATTTCAAACAAAATTAACTGTATAAGAATTTAAAAAAAATAAATAAACACAAGAAAACATTTTCGGGCCTTTATATCTTGCTGCTGTCACTTTTTTTTTTTAAAGTTGTCTGCATTGAATTTTTTTTTTCTTTGGTCGCGACCAGACTGTCCCACCGGGCATTTGCCCATATAGCCAGTCCGCCCCTGATCGAGTCGTTTTATGATTTAATTGTATCTTTAAGTCCAGTCTTTAAAGTGAACGAAAGATAGTTTTAGGCATAAAAAAAAGTGTTAATAGTTGCTTAATCGGGAGGAAGTATTGTTTTGTACTTAAGACTTTAAAATGTCGGCTTTCAAAAATATAGTTGGTAGAAATTGCGAATTAAAAAAAAAAATAATTATTTTTTATTATTTGTAAAAAACTGCTATGGTCAAGACCTCAGCCGGATTTAAGAATGCGGGTGTCCTTTGAAGCGATTCCAATCAGATAAAAACGATACATTCATAAGTTTTGAATGAACGTCTGTAATGTATTAGAGACCACATGAAACCGGTGTGCAATGATTACATTCAGTGGATTAAAAACAACATGAACTCAATGAAAAGACGCTAAATTATTGTAGTCTATTTGCCAGAACTCATGCATGGGGCGCTCGTGTATTCCATTTTTATTATCACTTGTTTGGGCATGAATAGTATAGAGGAAGTCCTTCATCAGATTGTTCTTTAATCTGACAAAAGTTATGATTTTTTTAGTTTAGTCTATGTAACATTCCTATATTCTAGAAAGAAGTTCTGGAGAAAAGAAAGTATGCACTATGATAGCAATTTGAATTACTAGACAATATTGTCCTTCACTTTGTTACTTCAATAATTCTTTCAATAATAAAGGAATGCTCATTTAAACAATAATAGTGGTTTCAATAAATATACACTTAAACAGATTAACACCTTAAAACAATATTTTATTTTCATATTTAAAATGAACCCAGAATAATGTTGTATTTCAAAGTGTACAAGTTTCATTGCATAGAATTTGTAGAAATAGTTTCTTTAGGAGAATAGTTGGCAAAAAAACAAAATCATTGATACAAATGTGGTATATATAAATTGTTAATTAAAATTGTTTTTAATTGTAAAGATTTATATCAAAACACAATAACTAATAATAATAAGCAACATGATTATTGATCCTATAATAAATTACAAGTATTGTATAGCACTCACAAAAAAGTAAATTGCTATAGTGCATTGTAATTTCTAAATTATGTACTTTTAGGTCAGTTTAAAACAAAATCTAAATTCTATTATTCCTACTATAAAAATAATTTGCAATACAATGCAATTCTATATGTAAAAGGAAAAAAGAAAAGCCTATTTGTTCAAAAATTTTTTACCAAACTAGTAAGCTGGAAAAATTCTAAAATAAATTATGAACCAAAAATAAACTTTCAACTAAGCACAAATAAAAAAAAAAAAAATTAAAAATATATGTTCATGACCATTAAAATCTCAGAAGGACTAGTTAACTATGATATAAAAACAATTAATATCCAGAGACTTGTTTTATTACTTGATGGGTTAAGGCATTTTTTGTGTGGAAACACCCGTACAAAAGTTGAAAATAATTGTTTTATAAAATTTTTTTCTTTATAACTGTAATTTAATGCTTATCATTTAGCTTAGTAAGGCAGGAGTTATAAAATGTATATATAAGCTAAATAAATATTATTTTTAAATTTCTGCACAATTGTATATTCACATAAAATCTGCCAATTAAAAAAAATGTTATGTCAGATGTAAGTTATATCAGTAAAGTAATTTTAAAAAACACATACGGTGGAATGTATGATGTATATTTATGTATAAATGAATACATATATTTGAAAAGCTTTCATGGATCAATGTAGTGTAATACAACTGCTCAGTTTACTATTTCATAAAATGGAAATCCACAAACAATTGCTAAAACAACAAAGTGAACTTTATTTCAATGTGATCAAACATTTTAATACTTGTCTTTGTTTCAGCTACATGATGATAAGGACAACAACAACAAATAACAACATTATTTCACAGCTCTGCTGCAATCACCAGCACAAAAGTGCAACTACGTGTTCACAAAGAGATATCAGTAGGAATGGCTTAGCTCTCTTAAAAAAGAGAAAATATTTGACATGGAATAAAATTTGGAATCTTAATGAACTTTAATAAAAAGTCGTTAAAAAATAATACACAAAAAAAAAAAAAAACAGTGATCTTAGGTGTCATAAAATAAACAATTTTGGTAGAAAATAGATTTCTAAAAAAAAAAAAATCAAAACATTAAATTACATAAAACACTCAGGGTGGAGGTATAGCATTACTGTAGTAAGCAATCTGAATCTTTCAAAGTGCTTATACAAGGTTTTAGAATTTCATGGCATCAAAACAAATACAGCATAAGTGTAAATTGTTTAACATGACTTACCCCAACTCAATGGATAGATAGATATGTTCAACATGACTTACCCCAACTCAATGGATTGATAGATATGTTCAACATGACTTACCCCAACTCAATGGATTGATAGATATGTTCAACATGACTTACCACAACTCAATGGATTGATAGATATGTTCAACATGACTTACCACAACTCAATGGATTGATAGATATGTTCAACATGACTTACCACAACTCAATGGATAGATAGATATGTTCAACAATAAATTACATAAAAAAAGGAATTTTTAGACTTTTTTTTTTTTAAACTTAATAAATGAAACTTCTATTTCTAGTAGAAAAAAAAATTATTGAGTGAAGTATAATGTTAGAATGATCTCAAAACAAGATAGCATGTAATTAGTCAGAGCGTGAATAAGAGCATGTTCTATACTGATACAAAGCAAAAAAAATAAAAAAATGAATATAAGAACTATTTTGGCAATACACTTACCAGCATAGACATTTACAACATTAACACTTGAAGATGGAACATAATGCCTAAAGTTATATAAATAATGTATACAAAATATGTGGAATGGCTTTTTGAGGGCAGATGACTCAAATAATTGTTTCCTGTGCGATTTTCTTACATTCAAGTGGATAATAATTCAATGAACCACCAGTCAATTAAATATCATGTTATGGCCTTTAAGTAAATTGTTGCAAAAATAGTTACAAATGTTTTCCCTTTTTTTTTTCTTATAACAAAAGCATTTTGACAAAACCAACTGATTAGTGCAAAGCACATGTTTCAAAAAGAAATACTTTGAACTGTAATAAAAACTAAATTTAAACTGAAAACAAAAGATTGACAATCAAAAGCATAATAATATTTAATTCTACATTTCACAATATAAAAAAGTTAATTCGAAGAGTATAACAATTAGTAAATGGCTTTCAACAAAAAAAAAATGGTCAAAAGAAATTTGTAAACATAATTAGTAGAAATAAAACTAAGTGTTTTATTTCTCCTTATAAAGTGGATGAAGCTTGTAAGGTGTTGTGAGTGTTTCTTCAAGCCCAGGTAATTTGTTATAATAATAGTGATATAAAAGATCTTCTACATTTTGAAAAGACGGTCCACTACTTGAGGATAATGTTAGCTGTCCATTGTCCTGAAAAATTAAATATCAACAACTTTTAAGTAATTCTTTTTTTTTTTTTTAATTCTCATGATTATTTTTCTAAAATGCTCTGCATGTTTACTTCTGTAAATAGCAGATAACATAAGAGACCAAAATTATAATGATAATATAAAGGAACTACAACAATTCACATAATTCATGTGTTGTCATTGACAATGAATAATTGTGCAGTTTCAACTGATCTGAGAATGGGAAGTGTACAAGATTCCACCCACACAAAGTTGATATAAACTTTGTATAAACAAACTATTCGTATCAACAATGTATTTTTATATGATACAAACCTTTTCAATGATTTTGAATTTCCTAGGAGCAGTTTTTGAGTAGAACACTAACACATTCTGGAATGATTGAATGCAAACAAAAATGAAATACAATAAATCCTTATATAATATTACCCTTAAAAATATCAAGAAGACAAAATAAATGTGTAAAAATTAATGTTATCTTGTGTAGTTGTTTTTTTTTTAGCCACTTACAGAGTCATCTTCACTTTTCCGAACAAGGTAAACACCATTTTCACCAATGGAATTAATAATTCTGTAGAAAAAAACTTTTGATTTTAAAACTATAAATTAAACATTGATAAAATGTTAGTCAGCAATCACAAAGAGGAGTGGCTCAACCAATGGGCATCAGGAAACACAGGCAGAGCCATGTACAGAGAAATGACTACGCCTAACAAGCTGGACAGTATTAACTTCCTCCCCCGCAAAGAACAATCTACAATCTTCCAACTAAGAACAGGACACACACCACTATTAAATTACCACCTGAACAAAATAAACTCCACACAACTACCCCTTTGCAGACACTGCGCCCACCCCTTTGAAACCGTAAACCATATCCTCTTTGAATGCCCCTCCCTAATCCACCTTAGGCAGACCCTACTTCCACTGCAGCCCAACATAACCAACACCCTGTACGGCAGAACTGAACCACTGAAGAAAACAGCACACTTATTTTCCTTGGCACAGTCTGCAAAAGAGCTCTCAGCTCAGCAGCAATAAAGCTGGCTAGAAGAAGAAGAAGAAGAAACATTGATAACTATAAAGTAAAGTGTATAAATTAGAAATATTGCCTAGGTTTTTGTATGTGTCAACAAAATAAAAATATCTATGAAATTTATCTCTCTAGCAGTAATCCACATAATAAAGTCTTTAACGTCATAAAAAAAACAAAACTGAATGCATTAAAACTGTTTATCTCAGTAAAATGTCTAAGAACATTTTTTAAAAATTATTAAATACCTATATGAAATTTAAAAAAAAAAATTAATAGGAAACTCTAACAAACAATTAAGTTTACCATTTACTAAAATGTTTTCAGATATTATTAACAATGCTATAGTAATGATTTAGAAAAAAAAAATTCAAACATTTTTTCTCATTATTTACTTTTTTATAGCTACAAATCAGTTTCCCAATTTGTAGATATAATAATAATTAGGTCTGTCTTCGAGTCTGAAGATTTGCAAATGTTACAATTTTGTTTTTGTCTCAACATTAAACTAGGAATGGAATGTCTTGAATAGAAATTAAGTGCATCACACTTTTGTTTATTTTATATGATTTATTTTCCACTTTTAAGTGCATTCAAATAATAGTGTATTTTTTTTTTTAGAAATATATTTTTTATACATTTTTTTTATATTAATCAATAATGGAGAATAACTAAGTTTAATCCCATAACAGCTTTTTAATATTATCATTTCTAAATAAATTTAATCTTTCTAAATGAATGAATTAAATTTTAAATAAACTTACTGTGCTGCTTTGATTTTGTCTCCTTGAAAATAAACATTTGGCCAGTAACTATCAGTTTTCTGTTTTGTCTGCCAAAATTACAATAACATTTAAGTATCAGTGTTCAGTTTTAGTCAGAAAAGTTTTTAAGAAAAAATATTGCAATAGTTCAGTAATGGTGCAACAGTTGCTTGGGACAAATAACTACTTTTGTAAATGTATGGTTTATCTTTACTGAATTGAATGAATAGAGAGACGTCAAGGAATAAGAACTAAGAATCATTCAGAACTAATGTTTTTATAAATCTAACAAAAACATAAAACTGAACAGTTTAAAATCATATTAATACAAAACAAAATTTTGAAAACAAGAAAAATATTTATAAAATACTTAAAAAAACAACAACAACAAAGCTTATATTAAGTGTAGTTGTATCAGTTTGGATCAGTTATGTGATTACATTTGTAATAGATCTAGACTAGCAATAATAAATCTGTGCCATTACAAATATTTTTACCAATTGTTTTTGTTTAGCACTATTTCTCAATACTCTATGATCCAACACTTGTGTCCCAGGCCAAAGCAAAGAAAAGGTACAAGCACTTAATTATGCATTCACCATTGGAAAATGGCTTCATATCTCTTTGTGAGCAACTCTGTAGCAAGCCTTACAGCTGACCCATTTACTTATCTTTTTTTGGTAAACATTCTCATCCAGCCTCCATTCTAGGTGTAATTTAACAATTGCGTCTAAATCCAAGAATACAGCCTTATTTGTTTATGTTTTTGATAACATAAAGCTTTTTAATGTTATGTTCTTTATAAAATAAATATTTTTTTTTGTTTATCGGAAGCAAAGCAAAGCAAAAAAAAAAAAAAAAAGTGAGAGCCTTAACATAGGGAAAGATTTTTTTTGTTCAAGCTTCTTATTTTTCTTTTTGTGTGGAGAGGGGATTTTCTACACTTTTTTGTGCTGACTTTTCAGCGGGCAGGATAGAACCAAATCACAGGTCATATTTTTGGGCATCACTGTTATAGAAGGGTTTTGCCTGTGCTTGATGTTGCAAAATAGGTAGGTTGCAGGTGGGACTAGTAGCCATGTGAAATACTGGACTCTTCCTTATTTTTTGGACTTGAGGACAATGCGTATTATAATAAAAAGCAATACCATTTAAGTCTCTGAGACCCTCCCTAACCTATATTTTATCTCTCTCTTTTGATTTTTCATAGTTCTCACTGGTTATAGATAATCAATTTATGATATTCTGATGTAATGTTTTTATTTGTTTGTTAAAAAACATTAAGCAACTATTGAAATATTAATTGAATTAAAGAACACTAGGTAACAAAAAGTAATTTCATCCATTTCAATTCAGGAGATAAAAAATAAGATTTAAAAAAACTTTTTCCTTTTCTGGGGAAACAAAAGGAATTTGTTTCCTTTTTAAGGTTAGTTATTTTTCTTTTTGATGTTAATTATATTTTAGCAGACATCAGAAGTCACTAAAATGTAAAGTACTCTCTACACTTACACTAACTATTGGTGTCTTTTGAAGACTGTACACTGGTGCTGAAGCTGAAGACAAAATGTAAGCATGACAATAAAGTAAAGAACTAAAATACTTCTGTTAACCCACTAGTTCCAATTTCTGGTATGAAAAATCCTCAACATACTTTAAGCAAAGAGGAGTAGCTCTGAATAAAAGATCCTAAAAACAATTATACAATTTTAAAAGGGAAACTCTGATGGTTTTGACAATTTTTGATATAATATGTGTTTTGATTTACAGATAATGAATATATTCTTCTTTTTTTTTATTTGCAATAATAACTTAGTAATTGATGTTTTTCCGACGTAATTTTCCTGCGCATCCAAAACAGTCAGACTTTCACCGGGTTTCTATGTGACGTCACAAAGGTGTTTTAATCTATTGACTTATTGTATAACAAGAGACCATACAGCAAAGTTTACATTCTCGTAAAAGAAATATATCTTTGTCTATGCAGTTAGATCTAGGATCTTGTAAGCAAAGAAAAAATGTGTATTAAAAGTAGATTTACATGCTTGACTAATCATGGCAGTGTGTATTTTCTCGCCAGACCACTCAACACACCACAAACACTATCGCTTGGTTTTCTTGTCATGACCGACTACACATAGTCTCGACTAGCCTTACACTGACCAGCTTGTTCGAATCATTCAGACACACAATCTATTTACTTCTTGGGATAGGGAGAGGCTTAGATGAAAATGTTACTTTTTTTTCTCGAGTTGGTTATCCTAATGCTTTTGGACCTATCTATACCGGTACATGTTTATATATATAACTGTATCATAGCTCTGGACTAGGCTGTCACTAAGCCTAACAGCTACTGTAAGAATGAAGCGATACGATTGGTTAAATCAAGTTTCTCTTTCGGTATTGTTTAGGGAAGTGACGCATGAAATAACTTAAAACAAAATCTCAAGGAATTCCGTTTTTTTGAGATGTCAAGAATTTACTGACTAATTTATTAAATATAAAATTTTCTAAGCATTTAAATAAAAAATGAAATAATGTTTACTATTACAACTTTTTACGCAGAATTTAAATATGTCAATAACTCAAATTTGAAAAACTATAGGAGTTTCCCATTAAGATCTAATACTAATAAATAAATAAAAAAACTTAGAAAAATAGAACAATAGGTTTAGTTTTAAGAAAATAATACTTTTAAAACCTTTAGAATATAAAATAGCTTTAAAAAATGCTCAATTTCCCAGATGAGGTGCTTATACACCTGGGGTAGGGGCCACTAGCAGATGCAGAACTTTGGAGTTGGGGGGGGGGGGGGGCGCGATTTTTTTCCCAACCCTAACCCTAACGCCAAGTAAACCCTAACCCTTTGCATAAACGTGCGTACAGCACACACACACACATATATATATATATTAATGAGAATAAAAAAAGCAGCATTTCTCAACCTTCGGCGAAACACAAAACAACTGGGGCAGCGCTATAAGGTTCCCTATTGGGGTTCGGGGCAAAGCCCCGACGACAAAAAGCATTTTATTGCTTTTTTTCACTGCTGCATCGCATTCTCCAGACAAGTACAGGTCATTATTCATCAGTGGAGTTCGGGGCGAAGCCAAAAGCATTTTCTTGCATTCTTCATTGCAGAAACGCATTCTCCTGACATCTACAGCTCATTATACACCAATGGAGTTCGGGGCGAAGCCCCGACGACAAAAGCGTTTTCTTGCATTCTTCACTGCAGAAACGCATTCTCCTGACATGTACAGCTCATTATTTATCAGTGGATTCGCCCCGAAGCTAAAAGCGTTTCCTTGCATTTTTCACTACAGAACCGCATTTTCCTGAGAAGTACAGCTAATTATTTATCATGGAGTTCGGGGCGAAGCCCCGACGCCACATTCTTCATTGGAGAAACGCATTCTCCTGACATCTACAGCTCAATATACACCAATGGAGTTCAGGGCGAAGCCCCGACGACAAAAGCGTTTTCTTGCATTCTTCAATGCAGAAGGGCCTTGTCCTGACTTCTACAGCTCATTATTCATACTATTAAAAAAGGACCTTTTGAATAATGTTGTACTTGAAAAATATTCTAATATGAATTTATAGGCCCTAAATACATTGCAAATAAAACCGATTTGTTCCTTGAAAAGATATAAGATACCCCACATAGTTAGATTTTGGCTTTGAGGATCGCCGCCGAAAAAAAAATTATTCGATTAATAGTATAAATTGTGAGTTATAGTCCCAAATTTATTTAACTAGAAAAATATCAGATTGAGTAAAGTTTGGGAAAAGGCGATTCTGAAAATATTATTTGAGTTTAGAACTCATCTCAATCATGACTCTTATACTGAAAAATTTCGTTTGAATTCTAACTTTTCCAATGCAAAGTCTTTCTTAAAATAATTATGATAAATTCATGTGAAATTACATAAACTCTGTCTGGAAATGGGAGGGGCGGTAGAGTGAAAATGATTAATCCTCGCTCCTTTAATAATTTCTGCTATAGATTGCATTTAGCATTAAAGAATAGGGGTGGGGCAACTCGATATAAGAATTTAATTTATAGTATATATAAATTATATTAGTGACAGATTTTTTTCAATTTTGTAATTTCTTAACTATAATACAAAAACAAAAAGTATTGATTTGTTCAATGGGGGAAATGCGATTGCATGTATCGCCCCTCCCACCTGGTACAACCCTTTTTTATTTAAATTTACTAATGATACAATTTGAGATTAGAGTGTGGTACGTCATAATATACAATGGGTCACATATCAATACGTAGTTTATATTATATATATATTTATATTTAACTAATTTTGTTCACAAACTATGATTCTCCACAAAAATAGGACCCCCCCTTCCCCCAGCACTCAGAGAGCTAGAGTGGGGAGAGAGTACATGCAATCGCCCTCCCCCCAACCCCACCGAATCGGCCAAAATACCAGAAAGGGAGCGACATAATATAAAATTTATATATTAATTCAACTAATTTTGTTCACAAATTATGATTTCTCCATAAAAAACGGACCCCCCCCCCCCCCCACGCAAAGGGTTTAGGAACTTTAGGTGGGAAGGGCAGTAGAGGTATTCGCCCCCCCCCCCCCAACGCAAAGGGTTTTGTGAACTTTAGGTGGGAAGGGCAGTAGAGGTATTCACCCCCCCCCCCAGCAATCGGCAAACAGGGAACGGCATAATATAAAGAGCGATTAAAATATCAATAACAAGTTTTAGTCATATGGATATTTAATTGATTCTGTTAGCAAGCTGTGATTTCTACAAATAAATTGGACCGCCCCCCCCCCCCACTCGAAAGTGTATGTGGGGGCGGCAATGATACAATCGCCCCCTCCCGACCCCACCAAATCAGCCAACATACTAGAGGGGGTGGCGAAATAATCTAAAAATATGTTGAAATATAAATAATTTGTATATATTTTTAACATAAGTAATAAATTCGTATACAAATTGTGTGAATTCTATAATAAAATTTGTCCGTCCCCCCCTTCCGCCAGTGGTAGGGGCATAGTCTAAAATTGTAAGAATAAAATAAAAAAGCAATACACATATGATTCTCTCTAATAAAGAGTCACCACGCTCTCATTCTCACTCTAAACAGACATGATGAGCTCTCCTTATAGGAAAAGTTTAAAAATAGATGCTAGCGCCCCTACGCAACCTAAGCACTAGGGCTTACCTGTCGACACTGCATCCTACAAATTAAGGAGCTAATGGGTAAAAGTATTTCTATGACATATTACTGCTTACACTGTTATGTCATCATTACATTAAATTTTGATGATACTATCTGAACAAGCAAAATTTTTTTAAATATCATGTAAAAAATTTGAAAAATTAGAAACACTAAAAAAAAAAAAAAAATAAAAAAAAAATAGATGAAAATGGTAAAGCTTAAAAAACATTAATAATAATAAACAAATGGTGCTGTCAGAATTATATATTAAAGAAAAAAACAACAACAACACTAGTACCTTTGCTGAAAGCCGGTCTCTTTGGTAATGCCGGAGCTATATCTTTGTCCCGCTGGCTAGATGGAGACTGTTCACCATCATCAATATACTCATCTAATGGTATTCAATAAATAAGCATTCTAAATATTGTTTGCAAGGTAAAAATAAAATAGATCAGAGAAAACAAAATTATGTTTCACAGTGCCATTGAATACAGTAGTTTCAGTGCAGAGGTCTTTAAATAATTTATTTCATTGAGTAGACTTGTATAAAAAAAATAATACAGTCACAGTTGGAAAGCATTACATTCAAAAGGGTGCAGACAAAGAAGTTGGGGAACCATTGGGCTACTATTTTTGGCACATGACATACGAAATTAATCTGAAGCAAACAAAATTATATCTCAAGGTTTTAGAAGTCTCACATGTTTAACTCTTTGGCTCCGGAACAACGTACAGGACGTTGATTTTAAAAAAGGGGAGAAAAGTCAGACCAACGCATCGGCTATTTAAAATTTACTTTTTCGTTTCTATTTCTCCAATTTATGTTTTTTATTGCTTAATTTTTTATCTAGAATAGTTTCCTTTTGCTAAACATCCAGAATTTCCTTCATTTAACGTGTTTTTATTTTGTACGAAGTTTGTAAAGGGATTACATTTATTTTTTTCTGTGTGCATGTTTTTTAACTTGGAGCTTCAACCAGGGTCATATAATCTTTGTAGATCTAAATATTTCTTTGAGGAGGAAGTATAATAATTCAGATGACAGTGATTTTGTTTCATCTGATGGTGATATTGATAAATCTAATTATATAGATCTAGTTAATTAATTTATAGATCTAGACCTAGGGCTAAGTCTAGTAATAATGAAGTTTATCAGCTGATGAAGCAGCTCCACCCCCAGCTAATGTTCAATGTAGATCTAGAACTTGATTAGCTGTCTTTACATCATCTAGATCTAAATCTAATCAGATAAAGGTAGATCTCTAGATCTATCATCTAGGCACTGAAACAGAACAATTTCAGATTTGTTACACCAAGAAATTTGGGTGTCAACCTAGACTTAGTCAGCACTGCATCTAATGAGCTGGAATGTTTTTGTTTTTTTTCATTGACAATGACATTGTTGATAGTCTTGTTAGCAAAATAAATACCTATGCTGACCATATGATTAAATTGAACACCCCTGCTAGAATAAGATCCATGTTCAGAGAATGGAGACCTATAAGTATAAAGAAAGACAGAGTATGTAAACACTGTAGGTCAGGGAGAACGGTTTATGTTTGCGCTGGATGGGAGTCCAACCCACACATTCATATTGACTGCTTTCATGATAATCGCAACTAGAAGGAATATTTATATACTAAGTACATGATGAACATACTATAAATATATATATGCTGTATAGTTGGACTAGTTTTAGGGTAAAAGTTTTTTGTTCCAAGAGTGTTGCTTTTTTTATGGGCTTATTCGTTAAAGTAGTGACATTGGATTATTAGTTCCAGTTTATTATTTTTTGTGTCTATTGCTGTTTCTTCTATGGTGTTCTGTAAACAAATGGATAAAAATTAGAAAAAAAGATCTTTGGATTAAATTTGAACAGTAAATTTCTTATAACATGCACTTGGATATTTTCAATGTCAGTTGGTGAGTTTTTCATTTTTAATTTTTATATTCAAAACCCAAAATTACAACAACAACATGATTTGCAAACTAGAAAACATAAGAAATGGAAAGAGCATCCATTTCTCTTTAATTCTATATCAAATTTATTATTTTCCAATAATAAATAAAAAAAAGTTATATAAGTTATATCGAAGCAGAGTAGCGCACTCTAAAATGGCATAAAATTTAATTCCGTCCAAAGGTGGAAAATGATTCGGAGTCAAAGAATTAAATTGTCCATACTGTCTCTATTTATTTAAAAAAAATAAATCTTAAATTCGGAAAAGGTGCTCAAAGGAATGATGAAATATAATCTTTGCACTACTATTTGTAATTAAAATCAAATATAAATCTTTTCTTTGTTACTTTAAACAATAGATAATAATAGTAATGAAACAATCTGGCAACCATTAACAATAAATTTAGGTAGCATTTTTAGACCTATGAAAAAAAATCAACAAACCTTCAAATTGGTGTATGGGTACAGCATCGGAATAGAATGATTGCCGATTTTGACATCCTGCAGCATCTTTGTATATACCTTCCTCTAAATCATTGTAATCTGAAGAACTCCAAGAAAAATCTGAAGCCATGGAAACTGTATCTGATAAGGATTTGGAGACTTGTTGCATGTTAAAGTTGCTCATACTGTAACATTTATTTCATACGCTTTAAAGCATGATTTTTTTTTCTATATAAGAGGTGAGCAAACATTTTAAAATAGACAACTTAACATGCTATCAGGTAAACATGCAGATACATAAATTTTTAATAATAAAATAACAATTTGCTACATATACAAATTACATTTCACAATAGAACAAATCCTACTATGAACCCAAAATCATAGTAAAAAATTTTTAATTTTAATAATTTATTTTGACAACTTTTTAAAAATCCTATTCTCACATAAACTTGTACTGCATGACATAATATTTTACAAAATTTCTGGGCGATCAGTTCATTAATAATGATAATTAATTAAAACAATTTTATTTACTGTTAAAGTCCAGTGTTCCATCAATGGGACTCAGTGGAACTATCAGTTATATTGTATTTTTCTTATTGTATTTATAGTATCCCTATGACAGCCTCCATTAAACGGTAAGACACAATCTTTCTTTTATTGAGTGTCTAAAGTATGTGGTTAATGAATAGGTATATGATTTTGTTATCTATTTAGTGCTAATTACACTTGAAAGTAATTGAGTCATGGGTGACCAAACTTTTATTTTCCAATGCATACATTTTTTTTCCATCTTCTAATTTACACATATTCCTTGTCATAGAATTGTTAGAAAATAAAAAAAAAAAAATAAAATGAATGTTTAGTTTACTATATTATTTCTACATAGATTTTAAATTAATAAAAAAAAAACCTTACAGACCTTCCTAACTAAAAAAAAGTCCAAATGTTTAGCATCGATAGTCATTATGTGTATTTTGGCACCAGAAGGTTGAACACTTGTGCCATCAGCTAATTTGTCAAATGTAATATATATCTAGACTAAATCTTCTATCAAGGACCAATCAAGGTAAAGATCTGGGCATAATGTTTTCATCCCCATCTTTTGTTTATTTTCCCCCATAGAACTGCTTAGCATGACTTCTGTGACCATTTATAAGCTAGAGAGGGAAAAAAAAAAGGACACAAAATGTGCAATGCGACAGGCTAAATTTGTATTTGCATACTGGTCTATGGCAGGTCCATGCATTTACTTGTTTAAGTTTAGTTACGGTTTTTAATTTTGAATTGCATGAACTAGAGAGTATTGTCTACTATGATAATAGTTTTTTTCTTTTTCCCTTTTTTGTGTTCAAAACATATATGAGAGTATTTCAAACTGCAACACTACAAACCCAGAACTTATATTGTTGGCCTTCAGCATTTCACTTTTGATCATCTTCATCCATGACTAAAAGATTAAAAAAAAAAAACAAAAAAAAAAATTACAAAAACAATTATGCTTAATATGAACAAATACAAATAAATAAAAAATATTTTCCTGTTACTTACCACCATCTCTGCTTCTGATGATGCAGCAAAGTAAAGTGATCTTACATCAGGTTGAATATGTTCTATTTTAAAAGCCCATGGCACTTCTTTTATTTTTATTTCACTTGCTCGTATTATTCTGAAACAAAAATCAAATTTTTTAATTAATGAAATAAATTAGGAACAGATATACACATTTTCTTCAATTCTAAAGATAAATATTTTAAAAACACATCTGAATCTCATGTTCTGGCTAAAAGATCTTTTTTTTTTAGAAAAAATAAAATGTGTTCAAAAAGGGGGGTTCAATACATGATGAATTAAATACTGCTAACTAACTAACCTGTTGTATCCATATAATGAAATTGATCCAGCAGGTTTTTTAGACAGTTCATTTTTAAAATAATAAAGACAGCATTCAACTAAAACCACATAAAGCTGTGGCCCTGTAGATTATATAAAAAATTTAGTCAACCATAAAGTCATGAAAGGATAAGTTATTTTTTAAATTTAGAAAATAGCATTAAATTCTTGAAAATATTTAACTTTTTAAATAAATGTTATGTTTAAGATGTAAAATTGTATAAAATATATTATAAAATTCTGCTATGCAATACTAGACCCCCTACACACACATTTAAAACTGCATATAAATCTAATGACAAAAAAAAAAAAAAAAAGAAATTTTGTAAAAATATGTTTTTTAAAAAAGTTTATCATAAAAATTAAAGCTAAACTGATTCTCTACTGAAATTCATTATTAATTGAATTTATTCTAAGAAGTAAGTAAATACTAATATAAGTAACAATGATATAATCACATCCTTGCACTTCATATGTGAATTGAAGCTACTAGCATATCGGTAGTTTAAAAATTCTGACTATTACAGTAGGTCTTGCTAAAGTTTTACCATTAAAGTCTTGAGTTTGAATCTCTGTGAAGACTGGGATTTTGAGGATACCCCTGTGTCCACCCAAGTCTTACTGGCCCTTGTTAGATGTTGACCAAAGAAACAGAGGAACTCTATATCTTTTGCTCTATAAATCATAAGGTCTGAAAGGGGTATTTTCTCACTCATTGGCCTCCTTCAGTCGTGAAATGACTATGGTTCATCTCAAACAATTTTTCATATGGCTGTGGAGCCCTATTTTGGAGAGACACTTTCGTCCACATGTATTGCATATCAAGGTGGCTTTCGCTTTGGTGGTAGAGGAGCTTTACTTACTACTTAAATATATAAAGGGTGCACACAAAAAGAGAGAGCAATATATTTGGATATAAGTAGGGCACCATGACATTCTAAAGAAAGTGTTACTTCTAGGATATAATGTCCCAAATTTCAGTTTGTACTGTTTATGGAATACTGATAACAAATGAAATGTGGAGATTTTTAATATTGATGAATTTAAGACTTACAATTAAAGAAATTTATTTGAAGCTTGTTTCTTAAACATCGTTTCCGAAGCCAACCATAATGAACCAAATTTTGTTTAGCCAACAGCTCTTGACAACCTGCAAAATTCAAGCATTTTAACAACGAAATGCAGTGACTATGTAATGATACTATGTTGTTTTTAACAAAATATAATTCAGTTCAAAGACAGCTGTATTAGTTATAGTAAGGCTTACCACAATTTTCAGGTTTCCTGACACCAAGTACTCCTGGATCATAGACAGCAGATGCCATTATCAGGCTGAAAGAAAAATAAAAGATATTTAATTTATCATAATTTTCAAGTTTTAGTTTTAATAGTATACACTAATAGATCTAGATTTACTTGATCTATACTGTAGATCTATAATCTATCATCTAGATAAGTTAATAACTTTGGTCTTAGAATTTAATAAAGTGTTAATAATTTAGACTGTCCCTGACACTGTCATTTAGCCTTTAGGCTTTACTTTACACTTTACCTCTACTACATTCTACAACTAGACTAGATCGTCACTAGCTAGATTCTTTCTAGAATTAGATCTATTATTAATATTATATATCATAATATATAAAATATTATAATGATTATAATAAAATATAATAATATTAAATATATATTTTTTTATAGACTCTAGACCTATATAATATATTAATATTAATTATAAAATATTATATTTAGATCTAGGTTATATTTAATATATTATATATATTTATATCTATAACTATAACTATATAATTATAGGAAGTATATTGACTATATAACAGACTATAATACTATATTTAACTATATTATTATTATCAATTATTTTATAAAATTAAAAATATCAATTAATATTTTATTATTTAATCTTAGAGAGTCTTAGTAATTAGATCTATAATAATCTATATTATTACTAATTTACTATACTATGTAAACTATGTTACACTATGTAAACTATGTAACTATATTACTAAGTCGTCTAAGTATATTAAATTAATATTAGAGTCTAGCTAGTAATTAGAATTACAATTAGAGTTCAAGATCTAGATCTAGTCTACATCTAATGGCAAATCTAATCTAGAATCCTTACCGAATCTAGACCTAATCCTATTAAAGGCTATTAGTTCTTTGACTTTTAGTTTTTAGGTAGAAAGGTTCCCAAGGCCGGATAAGCCTGATTAGCTGGAAAATTAAACTAGACTATCCAAGACTAGAGCTCTTCCGGTTGTGTTGAAAATAAAATCAACATGACCTAGATCTAGATAATTTGACCTATTTATTAATCGGACGGTGATGTGATGTTTATAGATTATAGATCTATATAATATATGTATAATTCAATATAGATCTAGATCTATATATTTTGTTGTATACAATGTCAAGTCACTTTGCTTGGACGTTTCGGGCGCATTCTATAGAATGCCGTATTTCGCACATTGCCGGTAACATATAAAATGATAAGCCTAGACTCTAGACCTAGACTGCCCTAGCTGGGCCTAGCTAGACTATGGCCTGCTACGACCATTGAATATTTGATGAATAAAAAAATAGTATAGATCCAGATCTAGAGTCTAAGTGTTGGATATTTAATTAAATTAAACACTGTTGATCTCATTAAATTTAAATATTCACATCTGAAATATTTTTTATTACCATAAAGTAAGGTTACCAGACGTTACGCATGTCCTCCTTTTTGGATCGTGTCCTGCATCACATTGGCCGACTGACTAGTACTAGTAGCCTACATGATTTACTGATATGCTTCATCAATATTAAAAGCCTAGTTTCTCAAGCTTACTTAGTCATGTACTTTTTGTAGTCCTCTTTTTCAAAATGTTTTACATATTTCGGATGCTCCTTCAGAGTTGAAGATAGTTTACTTTCTAGTCCAAACCTCCCGCAGGACGACGGGTGATGGGAAGGGTGTCGACTGGGTGTGTCCTCCTTTTTGTAAATTTTGTTCTCCGGCTGCGTAAGTGTCAAGTAACCAAGGGCGGAGGGGCTATATGGGCATCCCGGCTAATGCCCGGTGGGCCGGTATCCAATTGGGCCGGTAGGGCCATCAAAAGGGCTGCATGAATGCCAGTAAATTGTTTTAAGATTTTATAATATTCTCTGTAAAAGTAACATTTTGAGCGTCGCGATTAAAAAAGGAATCACTTTTACACTTTAAAGTCTAATACTAATTTAAAACATTGTCTTAAATACCATACTTCTAGTAGACGGCAGTTCCTTATATACAATAAACAAGAGACTTAAAGCCAGTGGCGTCACTAGGGTCGGTGTCACCTGGTGGCGCCTAGTGCGGTAAACTCTGGGTGTCACCCCCCCCCCCCCAAGAAAAAATAACTATTAATAATTGTTTATTATGTTTCTTTATGTTGAACAACATAACCGAAAGTTAATTCTCTGATGGTTAGACCCGAAAATGGTTTTCGATTCTATATTATATTTTATAATGTTGTTTTTCTTTTAAAATACTTTTTATCAATAGTCATAACTTGGATAAAAAATGTAACATTAGTGAATTTAGAAACATTAAGTTGAACATATTTTCATTATAGATTATTGAAGAGCTCCTTACGGAAACAGTTTTATATTGTACTTGTGTTTCTCAACTACTTCACAAAATTCAGCAAAAACTGGAAAAACAACAAAGGATGTCTATCAGTTTTTTAAATAGCGTTTGATAGCGTCCATCAGAATCACGCTGGAAAATAGCAAGAAATCTTGGAACAATTTGTCCAGATAAAGTGACATCTCTAAAGCAAATCAAGCTGTTGTGTCACAACAGACGGTGGAATAACGGAATTCTTCAGAATCGAGACGTGTGAGATCATATCCTCATTTATCTTTCTTCTAGCCATAGATGATGTCATAAAAAAAAAACCAACATAAAGTAGGCTGCAATCGGATCGTAAAAAAAACAACAACAACAACATTAAGTAGGCTGCAATTGGATCGTAAACCAAACTGATTTGAATTTGGCAGAAATATAGCATTACTTTGAAATACAATTAAATGTAGGCCTCTACACGACATGACGGATAAAGACACACACATATTGGGTGCAGGTCAACGAGTAGCCCCCCCCCCCGTCCCCGTCCCCGTCAACATTAGTGGTACAGTTTTTGTACAAATAGAAAAGTTATCCTATTTTGGCAGCGATGGAGATGCATATCACGATGTTCCATGTCGGAGCCGTCTTTCAAAAAGTACGGTCTTTCTGAACAAACAAATCCATTAGCCCGGAGATTAAAATCCATCTCCTCGATATAGTCATTTTCACAACGGCCACCTGCGCTTCGAGACGTGCAAGGTTGAAATGATGCTAAACGTGGCAGAGCAGTGATGACTGAGAAGGATCCCATGAATAACAGACCGATATAATGTTACCAACAGAGACATCTTTTCACCCCACAGATATTCGTCATCGAAGAAAAGTGGCAACTGAACTTAGATTGAGATTTGTGAGACATATCAACAAAACGAAACACATTAACCAAAGTCAACCTTAACACGAAAGCCGAAAAGATGAAATTAAAAACAAAGCCGTCCACGTCTATCATGGCGTCGCACCTTTTTAGAAGTCCTGAATTTCGTGGGCACCAGCCATGGGCGCCCGCAGGGGAATCCAAGGGGTTCACTTGCACCCTCCTGGATTCTGAGTAGCCAAATTCTAGCCATTTTTTTTTTTCGCACCATCAAATCTTCTAAGTAGCAACTTTCTGTCCGATAAGTCTAGTTTTGTGACGTTACGCATGTAGGCCTACTGCCCTCCCTACTCTAGCCCTCTGAGTGCTGGGGGGCGGTCCTATTTTTGTGGAGAATCATAGTTTGTGAACAAAATTAGTTGAATATCTATATAATATAAACTACGTATTGATATGTGATCCATTGTATATTATGTCGTACCATACTCTAATCTCTTATCTTATCTTATATAATACAGACGTTACTTCAAAAAAGAAGATGATTACGTCCTAAGCGTCATGCATTTAGTCATGCATATTAACCAATGACTTAAATTCTGCCAAGTCACTGGTTTTCCTGGCTAGCTCAGGCAACCCATTCCATGCTCTAATAGCACTAGGGAAGAAGGAGTATTTGTACAAATTTGTCCTAGCATATGGGACGAGGAATGTGCCTTTATCTTTGTGTCTTTCAGTCATCCTTCTCAGTCATCACTGCTCTGCCACGTTTAGCATCATTTCAACCTTGCACGTCTCAAAGTGTATCATTAGTAAATTTAAATGAAAAAGGGTTGTACCAGGTGGGAGGGGCGATACATGCAATCGCATTTCCCACATTGGACAAATCAATACTTTTTGTTTTTGTATTATAGTTAAGAAATTACAAAATAAAAAAAAAATTTACACTAATATAATTTATATACACTATAAATTAAATTCTTATATCGAGTCGCCCCACCCCTATTCTTTAATGCCAAATGCAATCTTTAGGAGCGAAGATTAATCGTTTTCACTCTACCGCCCCTCCCATTTCCAGACAGAGTTTATGTAATTTCACATGAATTTATCATAATTATTTTAAGAAAGACTTTGCATCGGTAAAGCTAGAATTCAAACGAAATCAGTTTTATTTGCAATGTATTATGGGCCTATAAATTTATATTAGAATATTTTTCAAGTACAACATTATTCGAAAGGTCCTTTTTTAATAGTATGAATAATCAGCTTTAATTCAGGAGAATGGGTTTCTGCAGTGAAGAATGCAAGAAAACGCTTTTGGCGTTGGGGCTACGCCCGAACTCCATTGATGAATAATGAGCTGTACTTGTCAGGAGAATGCGTTTCTGCAGTGAAGAATGCAAGAAAACGCTTTTGGCGTCGGGCTACGCCCGAACTCCATTGATGAATAATGAGCTGTACTTGTCAGGAGAATGCGTTTCTGAAGTGAAGAATGCAAGAAAACGCTTTTGGCGTCGGCCGAACTCCATATATATATATATATATCATGGGCGTAGCCAGGATTTTTTTTCGGGGGATTTGATTTTTTTCTCCCCCCCCCCGACCCCCCCCCCCTCCCGCGAAAAAAAATTATATGTATTTATGTGTGTGTGTACATAATCTTTATTACATTCTGACCCTTCATTCTTTCGGAAGACGTTTATTGTGCCCTACAATAGGTTCTTCCATGAGTTAGTGGAAAAATTCCCCGCCATTACTAGCAAGGGGGTCTGGGGGAGCGCTAGGAGCTCCCCCAGCGCGCGCCGCCAAGCGCTATTTCTGGTATTGAAAGCCAACAAAATGCATATTCTGAGGTATCTACACTGTATTTTCCTGCTATTAAAAAGTTTTATTTCAAAAACCTAATGTGCTGTTCTTACTGACTTAGATCCTCCCGCGCCGTTCGGAGCATTTGACGTCAAGCTGTTTCCATAAAAATCTGTCACTGGTAATGTCTGAAGCCTCTTCCCACCTGCCATGAGGACCTCCATGAATGAGTGGCGTCAAGTTGTACTAGGATATCATTGCAACTCTTCTTATGCGTAATTCATTTTGTCGGAGAACATGTCCGCAAACCTCATGCGTCGCTCTCTCACAATCTTACTAAGGGGTCAACTCCCAATTCGGCATAGGATTTCCTTGATTTAGACTCGATCTCTATAACTGACTCCTAAAATCTGTCTTTGCCATCTTTGTTGAGCCATATTTAGTGTTTTTCAATTTCGGCAGATGACTATTCACTGCAGTTTATTAATAGAGCCCTGCCACTGGTAAAAATGTGCAACCTCTCTTGAATACGCTCTTGGAATTAAGTGAATGTAGTTTGCTTTAGATTTTATATCGAAAAGAGAAGTTTTATCGTCAAAATCATCTGTTGGGGGTTTTCCACCTCAAAACGCTCTGTAGGGGGATCTCAAACTCGAAACCATCTGGAGGGGTTTTAAACTTTAAAAAAAGGCCATCTGTAGAAGAGGGGTTTAAACTCAAAATCCCCGATTGGATTGGCTACGCTCAAATAATTTTAGTGTGTAATTTGCTTTTTTTTTATATTGAAGAGGTATTTTTAGCATCTAACCCATCTGAACGGTGGCTTACACTCAAAACCCCTTTTGGCAATGCTCAAAACATTTTGAGTGCGTAATTTGTTTTTTTTCTTACACTGAAGATGTATTTTTTATATTGTATATTTATATTTTTTTGGAATTAAGTGAATGTAGTTTGCTTTAGATTTTATATCGAAAAGAGAAGTTTTATCGTCAAAATCATCTGTTGGGGGTTTTCCACCTCAAAACGCTCTGTAGGGGGATCTCAAACTCGAAACCATCTGGAGGGGTTTTAAACTTTAAAAAAAGGTCATCTGTAGAAGAGGGATTTAAACTCAAAATCCCCGATTGGATTGGCTACGCTCAAATAATTTTAGTGTGTAATTTGCTTTTTTAGCGGCCCCCGTAAGGGGAAAAAGCCGCTATTAGGTTTGTGCAAAATGTCCGTCTGTCCGTCTGTCACACTCAGATCTCGAAAACTAGAAGAGATATGAAAAATATTATTTCATCATTAAATCCGGCTTGAAAAGTTTAGGTGCAACGGCTACTTTTGGTTTCTAAAAGCAAACCGTTTAATCTATAAAATTAATTATGCAAGCGATTTTTTCATAAAAATACACCAATTCTAAAACAATTACGTAAATGTAAGGGAGGCAATGTTACAATATGCTAACAAAGATGGACAATTTTTGTGTATTTTCAGTATCACTAAGTCAAATATATTTTAAAAATGTACAGGAAATGTTTACAACAAATATAAATAATAGTTAAAGACGTTTTTTCTGGTCAACTAGCTGCTAAAATTAAAAGAAAACATTTCTGTTTGTTTATAAAGGCTAATAATGCACTTTGTATGTAAATATCACGCACATTTTTTTAAATGGACTTTTTATGCAGCGATTTTCGTGCAGTAGCGTAACGTCGCAACATGATCAGGTGCTAAACCAATTCCTTAAACTTTTTTTAAAAATCAGATTTTATTTATTTTTTGTTTAGTGCCCCCATCCGAATAAAAGAAGCTTATTTTTGTGCGTTTTGTCTGTTGGTCGGTCTGTCCGTCACGATTAGATTTAAAAAACTAGAACTCTAAAAGCTATTGAAAATCTGATTTACCCTTTAATGTTCCTCCCATAACATCTCAATAGTTTTAAGTATCTAAAATTGATTGTTCCGGATTTTTTTTTTTGCAAAACTAATCAACGCCAACAAATGTTTGTTTGCTCTTCTAACTTATATTACATTCAATTTCCATGCTTAAACGTTGCAAAAACACATTATCAATAATATGTTGTTCCGTTTTTTATGTAAATAGCATATTAATGCTAAATCAAAATCTCTATACTGACTTATATTTCATTAAGTGTAAAAATGTTCCGGATATTGTTTTATAAAACATGAATTATGCCTAATGATTGTTTGAAATCGCATAAGGCTTTAAAAAAAAGTAATTTACTAGAATTGATTACTGAAAATTACTTTTTAGACATTTAATTTTCTTGTAAAACATAACATAGAAGTTTTGTAATCGATAAAGAAAGTTCAGTATTTTGTTTCTTACAAATCGTCGCCAGAAATTTCCGAATTATTTAAAAATCTACTAACGCCAAATAATTGTTTGAACTCCCTCTTCTAATTAATAAACAAATAATCTTCTCATTTACGAAATAATGTTTTTACGGATTTTTATGAAAAATATTTTAACTCACTACTCTCTTACAGTACATTTAACTTTCTACCTAAAACATTAAAAAATCTAATTATCGTTAATATTATGTTCCGATTTTTAAGGAAAACAGAATCCAAACACCAAAGTAAGGTATGAAAATCTCTCCACGTGGCTGTACATCTAATTTTTATACGAGACCATCCAAAAAATTTAATTAACGGTATTACATTTATCTGAAATTCTCTTTTTCTTTTACTATTTATACAAACATCCGGGACAATCTATTATATAAACTTTTCAATTGTGTTCATACCTAAAATTATTGCGATGTTTTGAAACGTAAAATAAAGGTTAATCAATTTTTAATAACTTTTAGTTGTTTTTTTTATATCAAGATGACGGACAGACCGACTGACAGACAAAACGCAAAAACAATGCGGCTTTGATCCTTTTTAAATAAATTCTATTAGAACTCAGTGCACCAATGATTAGAAACCCTCGTTAAATATCTCGTGTAAATAAAGACATTTTTTTTTTATGGTACCGGTACTAGCCTATTGTGAGGTAATGGAATTTTTTTTCTTTGACGTCATATGAATGGACTCTTTAAATGTAATGTTAAAAGAACGCACTCGGTGCACCAATGTCTATTAACCCTCGAAAAAATTGCTTGTATTAATGAAAACATATTTTAGTCTAACTAAGCCGTGTGACGTAGTGTTTTTTTTTTCCTTTGACGTCACATGGAATGAATTCTTTAAATGAAATGCTAAAAGAACGCACTCGGTGCACCAGTGTCTATGAACACTCGAGAAATGGCTCGTTGTTACAAATGAAATGAGGTTGCTTGTAAGAGTACCCCATGTTGCATATTAATGGGGATTGATTCAAAAGAGCACCCCACTCAATATAACAAAATTTTGATCAATTAATTTACCTATTAGCGGGTATAGCTAAAAATATTCAATTAGAATTATAGCTAGATTTAGGTATTTAGATCAACAGATCAGTGTTAAGTGTGCTGGCACGTTCGTCCAGAGGTGTACTGGTCCCTTCTTGTACTGCCTAGGTTATTAAGTATAACCTCCAGGTATACAATTCAACTAATGTATGCAACAAAAGACTTTACAAAGTCGCAGGTAAACATATTTACATGGTTTATGTACATGAATAAAATAAAGGTGTAAATACATGGCCATTAACTCACAGGCCGACACAACAAAAAGTAAACAAAAGATACTCAAAAATAATATGGCACACAGCCCTAGTCATATGTTACATTATCGTCACATTCTGGTTATCAAAAATAAAGATCACAGGCCTCAGGTCAACACATGACCACTTTTGACCATTGGGTAACAAACTTCCGGCTTACACAGCCAACTGAAGGTCACAGGCCTCAGGTCGAAACACGACCACTTTTGGCTACACTATGGTTACAGGCTTCAGGCTTACACTAGCCACTTTTAGCCAAAAAAAAACAAAATGGTCATGATGAACTATAGGCTTCAGGGAAACCTATGAGCCTACAAGCTTCATAGAATCCCACCTATAGCCATCCGTTTGGTAAAGCCCATCTGATGATTCAATACAGGTTGAATCCCTCAGAGACAAGGCTATAAAAATATGTAAAGTCCATCTGATGATTCAATACAGGTTGAATCCCTCAGAAAAAGGTTACAAAAATATGTCACGTTTGGGAGTACCCCAGGATGCAGAACATCAGGGTAAAAAAAATATACTGCCTGGAAATCATTTGGGGCTATATCTATTAATAAATACATTATATAAAATACAATAATACTAAAGACATACTTAGCCCAAAGATCTCCAGAGCAGGGCACACTTCTCCGAGTACCCCATGACACACGACCACTAACAGAAAAAATACTATACACAACACAGGTCAAGTGGTCAAGCTGGTAACTCAGGAGCAAGTGGCAACTAAACACAGTTTGCAAGGCCTTTTATAAACTACATAAGGGGAATCACTCCTAACTATACAAGTAATCAAAAATAGTTATTTCCCCATTATGTCACACCCCCACCTTAAAAATGCCCTTGTGAGGAAAACATGACGCACAAGGCATTAAACTTAAACCAATGGGGAAAATGACAGTATCAAACAAAATAATTACAAGTTAACATCTCTATTTAGTTAACATTTCAACATTTCCCCATTAAATCCTGTTTACAAAATCATCAAAATTCTCTACAACATTAGTCCACTATTATAGGTGAAAAAAAATCGCAAAATTTACATCATCAGCTTAAACTAATCAAAATCTGGTCAAGTTTTCATGTACAATACAAATATGAGGAGACTTGCTTTACTACTTTGTGAATTTATACAAAAAGAAAATACAATTTCAACTCTAAATACACTTAATATCCTAAACTTCATCAGAAGTCAACAAGCTTGTCAACAGGACTGGTGACTGGTTGGTTTAGTGCTCTTTGCTGTCATCCGGTCTCTCTTGACATCACAGCCGTGACACGGTCAACAAGATTCTTCTAAGTACTGTCATTCAGACAAATACGACAGGTACGAGCAAACGAGCCAGATGTAGGAACTTCTGGTAGTCTCTCGCGGCCTCTGGTAGTCTCCTGCGGCCTCGGATAGTTTCTTGTGCCTCTGGTAGTCTCTAGTACCTTCTGGTTACCTGAAAAGTTTAGTTGTCTACAACAAAGCTAACAAAATGTAGACACAACTATATATTACATCTTAAATATAAATCTCGTCACAACTGGCAAAACTTGAAAACTTACAGTAAATAAACAATATCAATAGTACAATCATGTTTACTGCAATACATAACATCAGTAGGGTTCTAGGGTTTAACACTGATAAAATTATTTTTACGAGCCTCCATGTGACCTAAAGAGGATTCATGAACCAATATGAGTTCACATTACCTAGTAGCGGGTATAGCTAAAAATATTCAATTAGAATTATAGCTAGATTTAGGTATTTAGATCAACAGATCAGTGTTAAGTGTGCTGGCACGTTCGTCCAGAGGTGTACTGGTCCCTTCTTGTACTGCCTAGGTTATTAAGTATAACCTCCAGGTATACAATTCAACTAATGTATGCAACAAAAGACTTTACAAAGTCGCAGGTAAACATATTTACATGGTTTATGTACATGAATAAAATAAAGGTGTAAATACATGGCCATTAACTCACAGGCCGACACAACAAAAAGTAAACAAAAGATACTCAAAAATAATATGGCACACAGCCCTAGTCATATGTTACATTATCGTCACATTCTGGTTATCAAAAATAAAGATCACAGGCCTCAGGTCAACACATGACCACTTTTGACCATTGGGTTACAAACTTCCGGCTTACACAGCCAACTGAAGGTCACAGGCCTCAGGTCGAAACACGACCACTTTTGGCTACACTATGGTTACAGGCTTCAGGCTTACACTAGCCACTTTTAGCCAAAAAAAAAACAAAATGGTCATGATGAACTATAGGCTTCAGGGAAACCTATGAGCCTACAAGCTTCATAGAATCCCACATATAGCCATCCGTTTGGTAAAGCCCATCTGATGATTCAATACAGGTTGAATCCCTCAGAGACAAGTCTATAAAAATATGTAAAGTCCATCTGATGATTCAATACAGGTTGAATCCCTCAGAAAAAGGTTACAAAAATATGTCACGTTTGGGAGTACCCCAGGATGCAGAACATCAGGGTAAAAAAAATATACTGCCTGGAAATCATTTGGGGCTATATCTATTAATAAATACATTATATAAAATACAATAATACTAAAGACATACTTAGCCCAAAGATCTCCAGAGCAGGGCACACTTCTCCGAGTACCCCATGACACACGACCACTAACAGAAAAAATACTGTTACGTATTTCTGATTTTCTGGCTAAATGTACTAGGCACACAAATAAAAGAAACACTGCAAAGAACTTGACGACTCAACTTTCAACTTTAAATAACTTTATTGAATTATAACTATAACAATTCGTCACTGTAACATGTAGCGTATACGTCTTACATCGACTGTGTCGACTGTAACGGCTCAAGTCCACTCTCTTCTACTGTCTCGCACAGTAGAGAACAGTATCGACGACTGTACTGACTCTTTTCACATGAACATCTCTGGTTTATAAAGAGTCCCTAATCGCTTGTCTATTGTTGCAAAAACACTGCTAGTACCCTCTGGAACAACATGGGAGGAAACATCACATCCTGTTGTTGTTTATACATGTCGATTCCAGAGGATGCCTGCTGCAGTGTCATCTCGCCGAGGTCACACGTAGTGACCTCTAACTGTCACTGTTCATTTGTCACAATGCCCCCCCTTCGTAAATCTGTTCGTCCTCTGGAACAACACGTGAGGCACGTCCCATCCTGTCTTTGTTTACATGCATAGATTCCAGATAACACTCGGTGCTGTGTCATCTCGCCGGGGTCACACATAGTGACCTCTACCTGTCACTGTTCATTCGTAACACTGCCCCCTTCTTAGATCTGTTCGTCCCGAACAGATTCTATTTCACCACGGTACTGATGGAGTCGGTCAACGTGGACAACCTTCAGCTTGGACCGTGGACTTTTCTGTATCCGGTAGACCACGTCGTTTATTCTTTTTACGACACGGTATGGACCTTCCCAGTCTCTTTGGAGTTTCGGGGATCTGCCTTTTCGTCTCTGTGGGTTATAGAGCCACACTAGATCATTCTCATGGAACCCCGACGTATTGGCCCGTTTGTCATACCTCGTTTTCATCAGGTCACTGTTGGTCTTGATGTTTCTGCGGGCCAATACATGAGCATTCTCCAATCGTCTTCGGAGATTGGTGACATATTCAGTTGAAGACACTGGCGTATCTCTCGGAATCCCAAATAACAGGTCACATGGTAGACGAAGCTCACGACCAAATAACATCTTCGCTGGGGTATATCCTGTGGTGCTATGAACGGATCCTCTGTATGACATGAGGAACATGGGGATATGGCTGTCCCAGTCGTCTTGTCGGTCATCAGTAACCTTAGACAGATGTTGTTCTAGGGTTCTGTTGAATCGCTCCACCATCCCATCAGATTGCGGATGGAGAGCTGTCGTGTGAGTCTTTTCGATGCCAAGTGTCTTGCACATCTCCTGGAAAACTTTGGACTCGAAGTTCCTGCCCTGGTCAGAGTGCAACTCATTAGGTACACCAAAGCGACTGATCCAGTTATCCACGAGTGTTTCGGCCACTGTGATAGCTTCTTGATTTGGTATGGCATAAGCTTCTGGCCATTTGCTGAAATAGTCCATGACTACCAAGATGTATTTGTTTCCTTTCTTGGTTTCAGGAAATGGGTCTGCTACATCTATTGCGATCCTCTCGAATGGAACACCAACATTATACTGTTGCAAAAGACCCCTAGTTTTGCGTCGAGGGCCTTTTGCTGCCGCACATATGTCGCACCTTCGACACCATTCCTCTACATCCTCTCTATATCTGAACCAGTAGAACCGCTGACGAACCTTTTCCAGAGTCTTATCGACACCAAGATGAGATCCGCTAGCGCCATTATGCATCTCTTTCAGTACTTCAGCAACTCTCACCTTCGGTAACATCAGCTGAAGGCGATTGGATGTTCCATCAGCAGATTCCCAAACTCTTTTGATGACACCATTGACTAACGTCAGCGAGTCCCACTGAGCCCAGTACGCCTTGGTGGCTACCCCCTTCTCAGAGATGTCTTTCCAATCTGGCCGTTGTCCATCTTCTTTCCATAGAAGAATGGGAGCCAGATCTTCATCTTGCATTTGGTCCTCTCGAATCCTTTTATCACACCAGGGTCCGGAAACATCTACTCCGAGCCGAAGACAATTGACAGCTACCTCCTTTTCTTCAGCCCTCTTGCAGTGCTTACATTCTGCTTTGCAGGGTCGTCGAGACAGTGCATCAGCATTTTGGTGAATTTGCCCTTTTCGGTGCTTAGTTTCAAATTCATAGGTTTGAAGACGTTCGATCCACCTTGCCACCTGACCTTCAGGGCTCCTAAACGAAAGCAACCATTGCAGAGCTGCGTGATCTGACCTTAAGATAAATTTCTGCCCGTATAGGTACTTGTGGAAATGTTTTATTGCATCCACAGCAGCCAGCAATTCACGTCTCGTCACACAGTAGTTCCTTTCAGCTCTCGATAGGCTTCGACTGAAGTATGCGATGACTCGTTCAGTTTCATCCACCTTTTGGGACAAGACTGCGCCTATTCCAGTGTTGCTTGCATCTGTGTCGAGTATGAATGTCTTCCCTGGAATGGGGTAGGCCAATACTGGTGATGAGGATAGTGTGTTTTTCAGCCTCTCAAAAGCTTCTTGACATTCAGATGTCCAAATAAATGGCCTCTTTTGCTCTGTCAGTTGATGAAGGACCTTACAGATGTTTGAGAAATTTGGCACGAAACGTCGGTAGTATGTACAGAGTCCCAAGAAACTTCTCAGCTCATGGATATTACTTGGCGTAGGCCATCGTTTCACTGCCTCAACTTTGTCAGGGTCAGTGCTGACTCCGTCATTTGACACAATGTGACCAAGATACTTAACGTTTTTCCTGAATAAGGAACACTTCTTTGGGCTGAGTCTCATTCCCGCACTTCTTATCCGTTGAAATACTTCCTTCAGATTTGCAAGGTGCTCTTCAAACGTTTTGCCAATGACAATAATGTCATCAAGGTAAACAAGGCATGTAGTCCAATGAAGTCCTCGTAAAACCCTCTCCATCAATCGTTCAAAGGTGGCTGGTGCGTTGCAGAGACCGAATGGCATCACAGTAAATTGCCAGAGGCCATTGCCAGCAGAGAAGGCGGTTTTCTCTCTATCATTGGGATGCATTTCAACTTGCCAATACCCACTCTTTAGGTCGAGAGTAGAAAATACCTGGGACCCTGCAAGCGTGTCCAAAGTATCGTCGATTCTAGGAAGTGGATAACTATCTTTATGTGTGACTTCATTCAGAGCTCTGTAATCTACACAAAATCGCATAGATCCATCCTTCTTCTTTACTAAGACAATAGGCGAACACCAAGGACTATTTGAGGGCTCAATGATTCCTTGCTGCGTCATGCCCTCTATCATGTCCATAGCTTCTTGTTGCTTTGCTAGCGGCAAGCGACGTGGTGGCTGTCGAATCGGTCTGGTGTTTCCAGTGTCTATTCGATGTTGTACCATGTTTGTCCGTCCGCAGTCTGTTTCATCAGATGGCAGAATATCTTCAAACTCAATGATCAACTGTTCCGCTTTGCTGAACTGCTCATCTGATAAATTCACTTTCATTTCTGTCAGGAGCTTGGTAATTTGTGGATTGAAAGGTTTGGTGGAATTAACGATCGTGATATCATTATTACAGTTTCTTATCAGGTCAAGAGTATTACATATTGCGATGGGGCTGTCTTTCTCTAGATGTCTCTCCTGTAGGCCGAGGTTCATGATTCTGACGGGCACCTTTTGATCTTTTCCGACAAGGACCAATGTTTTTCCTACTGCCATTCCGCTGTTGTCATTTTCAATGCCTTCCACTATCGCCGTCATCGTTGCAGTTTGACCATGCTCTAACTTTCCCCAGATAATTGCTTCAGACTGAGCTGGCAAATTTGTATCTTCTGTTAAAAGGATTCTTCTTATTTGACCATTCTCTTCATCTTCATCCCCGAGCAAGGGAATCTCAACATCACCACATTTCAAAGTACCACCTCCGATGTTCAGAGAGAATTCACATTTCTGCATAAAATCGAGCCCAATAATACAGTCATCCGTAATGTTAGCGATCAGAAATTCATGTATAAATGACTGATGCCCGAGCTCAAAGTTTATATTTGTCAGTCCATGTATAGGCATCATCTCTCCACTGGCCGTCTTCAAGGAGTAAGAGTTCACTCTCTTGATTTCGTTCTTTTTGACAATGTCTGGACGAATGACTGAACGTGAGGCACCAGTATCTAGAAGAAAACGGTAATTTCGAGATCCAATTCTACCATTGATGTACAGACTTTTATTCTTCCCTAACACAGCGACTGGAATTATAGTTGCAGGGGCTGTCATGTTCTTGATCGCCGATTTTTGCCCCATAAAACCGGCGAAAGTTAGTTTCCCTGGTAGACATGAGCACCTGACCTTGCATCTGTCTCCGGTCAGTGCTGATACTCTGTTTGTCGGGGAAATCTTCTCGTGCAGTTCCTTTGTAGATGGCCAGGTTCTCCACAATTCCAACAACGTACACTGGTTCTATTCTGTCCTTCTTGCTTCTTATTTGGTCTGCGTTCTTCTAGCACTTCAGTTACCCTTCTGAGAAGTTGTGTAAGATCTTCTTCTTGGACTTCCAGCATACGCCCATGATGGATATTCTTAGAGGCGTCTTTGGCGGCTTCATAGGAGAGGGCGTAGACCAGAGCTTCGCTGGATTTGCGCTTACCACTGATTCTTATTGCCTTCTTCAGTTCTGGATCTCGAATAGCATCAATGAATGCATCAGTGATAATGACGTCCAGAAAGTCTTGTGCTGCTGTTGGATATGCCAAATGAGCAAGACGTTCTATGTCTGCCTCTAGCTCTTGCAAGGTTTCACCGGAGCGTTGTTGTCGGGTTTTCAACTGAACTCTATAAACTTCTTGTAAATGTTCGTCTCCGTAACGGAGCTCCATAGCCTTAACAATGGCAGCGTAATCTTGTTGATTTGTTATTGACTGAAGCAGTTCTGCTGCCTTCCCTCTTAAAGCTAACACCAGAGCAGTCGCTTTCTCTTCTTCAGTGTTCCAGTTATTAACCTTGGCCGCTGCCTCAAACTGTCTTTTGTAAACAGTCCATGAGATGGATCCATCAAACACAGGCGGCTTTATCTTCCCAGAGATTTCGGGCACTAATGTTTTTGTTCTAGTACCCCGTTCCTTACTCAGTTGTTCTTGGACATGAGTCCTTATCTCTTCCATTTCTTTTTCCACAGTGTTGACTCTCTGGTCAATCTTCTCGTTCATAGAGCTCATCTGTTCATTTACTTTTTCATTCATGTCGTTTATTTTCTTGAGGCTCTCCTTCATTAAGTCCATCTGGCCCTGCATGTTACTCAGGATCTCTGTCATATCTGGGTTTAATTCAAATATGTATTCATCTGGATCTTGATCTTCCTCAATAAGGGCCTGTCTTAGGCGTTCTGTTAGTGTTTCTTTGTTACCATTGAGCTGCAGACCTCTCTCACGAAGTTCTTGCCTTAATTCTTTGACCAACAGCTGGTTAAGTAGTTTCCTCGAAGACATTTCAGCCAGAAAACATCCCACTTCTGACACCAATTGTTACGTATTTCTGATTTTCTGGCTAAATGTACTAGGCACACAAATAAAAGAAACACTGCAAAGAACTTGACGACTCAACTTTCAACTTTAAATAACTTTATTGAATTATAACTATAACAATTCGTCACTGTAACATGTAGCGTATACGTCTTACATCGACTGTATCGACTGTAACGGCTCAAGTCCACTCTCTTCTACTGTCTCGCACAGTAGAGAACAGTATCGACGACTGTACTGACTCTTTTCACATGAACATCTCTGGTTTATAAAGAGTCCCTAATCGCTTGTCTATTGTTGCAAAAACACTGCTAGTACCCTCTGGAACAACATGGGAGGAAACATCACATCCTGTTGTTGTTTATACATGTCGATTCCAGAGGATGCCTGCTGCAGTGTCATCTCGCCGAGGTCACACGTAGTGACCTCTAACTGTCACTGTTCATTTGTCACAATGCCCCCCCTTCGTAAATCTGTTCGTCCTCTGGAACAACACGTGAGGCACGTCCCATCCTGTCTTTGTTTACATGCATAGATTCCAGATAACACTCGGTGCTGTGTCATCTCGCCGGGGTCACACATAGTGACCTCTACCTGTCACTGTTCATTCGTAACAATACTATACACAACACAGGTCAAGTGGTCAAGCTGGTAACTCAGGAGCAAGTGGCAACTAAACACAGTTTGCAAGGCCTTTTATAAACTACATAAGGGGAATCACTCCTAACTATACAAGTAATCAAAAATAGTTATTTCCCCATTATGTCACACTCGTGTTGATGAAGGTGATTTTTAATCTAGCTAGGCCTTGTGACGTAGTGTTTTTTTTTTCCTTTGACGTCATATGGAATGAATTCTTTAAAAGAAATGCTAAAAGAACGCACTCGGTGCACCAATGTCTATGAACACTCGATAAAAGGCTCGCAATGATGAAGGCGATTTTTATTCTAGCTAGGCCGTGTGACGTAGTGTTTTTTTTCCTTTGACGTCATATGGAATGAATTCTTTAAATGAAATGCTTAAAGAACGCACTCGGTGCACCAAAGTCTATGAACACTCGATAAATGGCTCTTATAGATGAAGGCGATTTTTAGTCTAGCTAGGCCGTGTGACGTAGTGTTTTTTTTTCCCTCTTACGTTATATGGAATAAATTCTTCAAACGAAATGAAAAAAGAACTCGGCATAGTAATGTTTATTAGCCTCGTTATGTGACTCGCGTTTAAAAAAGGAATGATATCTTGATTTAGATCTAATCTAGATTTTTTAAACTAGATCTAGATTTTTATTACAGTATATCTAGATCTGGATTTATATTCTAATTAAAATTATTTTAGAGTCTAGATCTAGTTTAGACTAAAATAGACTAGATTAAGATGTAGAATTTCAATTTCTAAACTTAAAGTGTAAAAAAAAGTGTAGATTTTTATTTCCAAACGTTTTGATCAATATTGTAATGTTTTAATATACAAAAACTAATCTACTATTTTTTATTAAATTTAAATTTACGGCAAATGAATCTTTGAAACATTATTACTTTTGACCATCGGATGGCTGCCTGGTCGTGCGGTTTGCGCGCTGGACTTTCGTTCAGATTTATGGATGGCCCAGGGTTCAAACCCTGCCCGCTCCCATCCCCCGTCGTCCTGCGGGAGGTTTGGACTAGGAAGTAATTATCTTCAACTCTGAAGGAACATCCGAAACGTGTAAAACATTTTACATCAAAATTAAATCACCTCTTGAATATTATTTGCGAATATGCAGATCCGACAGGGATCCGACTTCGACGGGGGCCGCCTCTGAGTTTGTGTAACACAAACTCTCTTTGTAATCTTGTTTTTTATATTGAAGAGGTATTTTTAGCATCTAACCCCTCTGAACGGTGGCTTACACTCAAAACCCCTTTGGCTACGCTCATAGATTTTAGAGTGAGTAATTTGCTTTTATTTATATTGAAGAGGTACTTTTTAGATTCAAACTCCACTGGAGGGGAGTTAAAACTCAAAACCCCTTTGACTAAACTCATAACATTTTGAGTGTATAATTTGCTTTGTTTTTATTATTAAAGAGGTATTTTTTTACCTTCAAACCCCGCTGAAGTGGTTTATCGTAAATTTTAGAGGGGGTTTTAAAATCAAACTCTTCCTTAACAGTGCTCTTGGAATTAGGGTATTTTCGTTTGCATTTTTTTTTTGTTTTGTTTTATAGTAGAGGGGGAGTTAACTGCAAAAACCCGAGGTAGAGGGTTTAAAACTCAAAACCCCTGGTAGGGGTTTTTAAACTCGAACCCCTCTGGTAGGGGTTTTAAACTCGAACCCCCCTGGTAGGGGTTTTTAAACTCGAACCCCCCTGGTAGGGGGTTTTAAACTCAAAACCCCTTTGGTTGTGCTGTGGCAAGAGATGGTTTAGTATTAAAATCTCAACTAAAATAAACACAATCAAAGCAAAAAATCAGTCACTAAATTCGTGGGGGGGGGGGGGGTATTTCATTTCGGGGGGGGGGTTGAACCCCAAAACCCCCTTTGGCTACGCCCATGATATATATATATATATATATATATATATATATATATATATATATATATATATATATATATATATATATATATATATATATATATATATATATATATATATATATACATATTGTAGTTACTACAGTGGCGGACCGAAAGGGTTAATGCGTGTGCGGCCTACTGATACACACGACTAAGGCCAATCACACAGGTCAACGGGTCAACGGCTGTCGATAGACAATGGACATTACTGCTAATAACCGCAAGTATGACCTGTGTTGTGGTCATGTGATCAAGAGCCTTCACGGTCGAGAGACACGGTGTGTAACGAGGGACAGTTGAGTCGGCGCCTTCGACATAGGGTCACGGAGGTCACGGTTGAGTCCAGAACAGCAAGGCATAAGGACTGTGGTACCTTTGGTACCTTCGAAAATATAGCTGTACGAGCTAGAGAGACTTGTTAAGTTAGGCAGATCTATTGTGTTAAAGCATTTGAATTTGATGTAGCCAATTGTGTTGAATTGGCTATTGATGTAATTGTCATTAAACCGCCACTTGAAGCTCTTGTTGTCAAGTTCTTGTGTTAGATGTGCAGTTGTGTTGTTGTTAAGCAGTGTTTGCAGAAGGCCTGATTAAGAAGATCGTAACAATATATATATATATATATATATATATATATATATATATATATATATATATATATATATATATATCATGGGCGTAGCCAGGATTTTTTTTCGGGGAGGGTTTTGGGCCCCCCCTCCGGGAAAAAAATTATATATTTATATATGTGTGTGTCTGTGTGTGTGTGTACATAATTAATCTTTATTACATTTTGGCCCTTTCGGAAGACGTTTATTGTTTATTGTAGACTCCCCGCCCTTGCTAGCAAGGGGGTCTGGGGGAGTTCGCAGCGCTTCCCCAGCGCGGGGCGAAGCCCCCCCGCCGAGCACTATTTCTGGTATTGAAAGCCAACAAAATGCATATTCTGAGGTATCTACAGTGCATTATCTTGCTATTAAAAAGTTTTATTTCAAAAACCTAATGTGCTATTCTTACTGACTTAGACCCTCTCGCGCCGTTCGGCGCATTTTCCGGCAAGCTGTTTCCGAAACTCTTATTTAGCATAATTAATTTTGTGTGAGAACATGTCCCGCAAAACCTCATGCGACGCTCTGTCACAACCTTACTAAGGATTCGACTCCCAGTTCGGCATATGATTTCTTTGATTTAGACCCGATCTCTATGACTGACTCCTAAAATCTGTCTTAGCCATCTTTGTTGAGACACAATTAATGATTTTCAATTTCGGCAGAAGACTATTCACACTTTATTAATGGAGCCCAAGCCACTGGTAGAAATTTGTAACCTTTCTTGACTACGCTCTTGGAATTACATGCCTGTATTTCGCTTTAGATTTTATATCGAAAAGGAAAGTTTTTTCGTCAAATCATCTGTTGGGGGTTTTAAACTAAGAAATCTCTGGAGTTTTTTTGTTTTGTTTTTAATTCAAAACCCCATTTAGCTACGATCTTAGAATTTGGTGACTGTAGTTTGCTTTAAAATAATATTGAAGAGAGAGGTTTTCAACTCTAAACGCTCTGTATGGGAATTTTAAACTCAAAACCATCTGGAGGGGTTTTAAACTTTAAAGAAAAAGCCATCTGGAGGAGGGAGATTTAAACTCAAAACCCCTTTGGCTACGCTCATAGATTTTATAGTGTGTAATTTGCTTTTTTTTTTATATATTGAAGAGGTACTTTTTAGCTTCAAACCCCAACTGGAGGGGGTGGGGGGTTTAAACTGAAAACCCCTTTGGCTACGCTCATAGAATTTTGAGTGTGTAATTGCTTTTTGGCGGGGGGGGGGGGTTAAAATCAAAATCTTCCTTAACTGTGCTGTTGGATTTTGGGGATTGTTGTTTGCATTTTTTTTTGTTTTGTTTTATAGAAGAGGGGGATTTAATTAACTGCAAAAACCTCTGGTAGGGGGTTTAAAATTCAAAACCCTCTGTAGGGATTTTTTAAACTCAAAGCCCCCTGGTAGAGGGATTTGTATCTCAAAACCCCCTGATAGGGTTTTTTAAAATCTCAAAACCCCCTGGTAGGGGGATTTAAACTCAAAACCCCCTGGTAGAGGGTTTTTAACTCAAAACTGCCTCGGCTGTGCTGTGGTAAGTGATGATTTAGTATTAAAATCTCACCTAAAATAAACAAAATGAAAGCAAAAATCAGTCACTTAATTCCGTCCCCCCCCCAGGGTGGATTTCATTTCGGGGGGGGGGTTGAACCCCATGAACCCCCCCCCTGGGCTGCGCCCATGATATATATATATATATGTGTGTGTGTGTGCGCTCGCGCGCCCGCTGTACGCACGTTTATGCATAGGGTTACGGTTTACTGGGCGTTAGGGTTAGGGTTTGGAAAAAAATCGCCCCCCCCCACTCCAAAGTTCTGAATCCGCTAGTGCCGCCAAGTCCAGACTTCACATGTTAGGTTTGACAGAACCTCATGCAGTATACTGAGTGCAATGGACACGTCAGATACCCTCTACCTGGTTTAGCCTGCCAGTCAAAGCCGTTTCCGGGGTGTGGCCGCTGCGCATGCTACAGCTTCTGGGAGCAACAGATGAGAGTTGGGTACCGAGTGGGGACCAAGAATGAGCCAAGCTACCCTCAAAAAGAGGGTACGACTGCCTGTGTCCACTAGAGGTGCTACCTAGATACCCCATACACCGGAACAACTGAACAAGTAGTGCTTCCACTGGTTAGTGTAGTAGTAGATTAGACTAGGCGTATCAGGAATTGATGACCAACCATGTAGGCCTATGTGCACGCCTCTGAATTCGAAGTAGCCACATTTTAGCCATTTTTTTATATTTTATAATGAAGTAAATCTTCCAGATCTGTTTTGTTTTTATTACGTAGATGTAGATTTAGTCAGAATCCAGGGGGGGGGGGTGCAAGTGCATCCCCATGTAGGCCCCTACCCCCTTACGGGTGCCCATGCATTATTGATTCAAGAGTTTAATAAATTAATGTTCAAATTAATGTCAATATCTATATGTGACAACAGAACATGGTGTCAGATTTGGTTTCAGATCTGGTGTCAGATCTAATGTCAGATTGCTTTAAAGTGCTGGTAACAGGTAGATCTAGTGGTTTCTAAATTGCTTAAAGTACGTGTTTAGTTGTATCAAGTGGTGTCGTTAGTTCATTTTGTTTTAGATCTAGATCTAGATATAGAATCTAGAATCTATATGAATAATGGAATTATTCGATTATCCTAAACCGGCCGTTAATTGTCATTAGACGGTAATCTATCTGAAAGATGGAAAAAATGGAGACAAAGTTTTGAACTGTTTATGGTCGCCACTGAAAAGAATACGAAGCCCGAGCCAATGAAGAAAGCTTTAGTTACTCCTGATCGGTGAACCCGCTCGAGACATCGACAATACTTTTCAAGTATGTGAAGATGAGACTGTAGACAAAGCAATGGAAAGGTTTGAGAAATATTTTTTTTTGAAAAATTACACCATGTTTTTCCATAATTGTCATTATGTAATAAATTTTAAGAAATAAATAAGTTAATCTTTTTAGAGTGAGACACTAACTTGAAAATCTTTTTAAAAAATTAAATAAAAAATTATATAACCTCCCCCCAATGTTCTGTTGTCACAGATAAATATTAACATTAACATACTGTAGACATTAATAACAGATACTGTGACTCACTGGCGGATCCAGGGGGCGGGGGCGGTAGGGGCGATCGCCCCCCCCCATTCGGCCGACCCCCCTCCCGGAGGGGGGCGGGCGAATTTTATTATAGAATTCACACAATTTGTATACGAATTTATTACTTATGTTAAAAATATATACTAATTATTTATATTTCAACCTATTTTTAGATTATTTCGCCCCCTCCCTCTAGTATGTTGGCCGATTGGGAGGGGGCGATGGTATCAATCCCGCCCGTCCATACACTTTCGAGTGGGGGGGGGCGGTCCAATTTTTTTTATAGAAATCACAGCTTGCTAATAGAATCAATTTAATATCTGTATAATCCAATCTTGTTATTGATTTTTTAACCGATCTTTATATTATGTCGTTCCCTGTTTGCCAATTGGTTGGGGGGGGGGGCGAATACCTCTACTGCCCTTCCCACCTAAACCCTTTGAGTGGGGGGGGGGGGCGGTCCGTTTTTATGGAGAAATCATAGTTTGTGAACAAAATTGAATTTTATATTATTCGCTCCCTTTCTGGTATTTTGGCCCATTCGGTGGGGTGAGTGGGGGGCGATTGCATGTACTGCCCTCCCCACTCTAGCCCTTTGAGTGCTGGGGGGGCGGTCCTATTTTTTTGGAGAATCATAGTTTGTGAACAAAATTAATTGAATATCTATATAATATAAACTATGTATTGATATGTGACCCTTTGTATATTATGTCGTACCACAATCTAATCTCCAATTGTATCATTCGTAAATTTAAATGTAAAAGGGTTGTACCAGGTGGGAGGGGCGATACATGCAATCGCATTTCCCTCATCGGACAAATCAATACTTTTTCTTTTTGTATTATAGTTAAGAAATTACAAAATTTAAAAAATCGGTCACTAATATAATTTATATATACTATAAATTAAATTCTTATATTGAGGCGCCCCACCCCTATTCTTTAATGCCAAATGCAATCTTTAGAAGAAATTATTAAAGGAGCGAGGATTAATCGTTTTCACTCTACCGCCCCTCACATTTCCAGACAGAGTTTATTTCACATGAATTTATCATAATTATTTTAAGAAAGACTTTGCATTGGAAAAGTTAGAATTCAAACACAATTTTTCAGTATAAGAGCCAGGATTGAGATGAGTTATAAACTCAAATAATGTTATCATAGTCGCCTTTTACCAACCTTTACTCAATCTGATAAATTTTCTAGTTAAATAAATTTGGGACTATAACTCACAGTTTATACTTCAATTTTATTGAATACTATTTATTGAATTTTTTTTTTCGACGGCGATCCCCAAAGCCAAAATCTAAATATGTGGGGTATCTTATCTTTTCAAGGAACAAATCGGTTTTTATTTGTAATGTATTAAAGGCCTATAAATTCATATTAAAATTATTTTCAAGTACATTATTCAAAAGGTCCTTTTTAATAGTATGAATAATGAGCTTCGAACTCCATTGATGAATAATGAGCTGTAGAAGTCAGGACAAGGCCCTTCTGAAATGAAGAATGCAAGAAAACGCTTTTGGCGTCGGGACTTCGCCCCGAACTCCATTGATGAATAAAGAGCTGTACTTATTAGGAGAATGCGTTTCTACAGTGAAGAATGCATGAAAACGCTTTTGGCTTCGGGGCTTCGCCCCGAACTCCATTGATGAACAAAGAGCTGTACATGTCAGGAGAATGCGTTTCTGCAGTGAAGAATGCATGAAAATGCTTTTGGCGTCGGGGCTTCGCCCCGAACTCCATTGATGAACAAAGAGCTGTACTTATCAGGAGAATGCGTTTCTGCAGTGAAGAATGCAAGAAAAAGCTTTTGGTTTCGGGGCTAGGCCCCGAACTCCATTGATGAATAAAGAGCTGTACTTGTCAGGAGAATGCGTTTCTGCTGTGAAAAAAAGCAAGAAAACCCCAAAAAAGAACCTGCCCAGTTGTTTTGTTTTTCCCCGAAGGTTGAGAAATGCTGCTTTTTTAAATTCTCATATATATATATGTGTGTGTGTGTGTGTGTGTGTACTGTACGCACGTTTATGCATAGGGTTAAGGTTTACTGGGCGTTAGGGTTAGGGTTTGGAAAAAAATCGCCCCCCCCCACTTCAAAGTTCTGGATCCGCTAGTGCTGTGACTATCAAAGTAGACATAAAGAATGGGCGTGGCCAGGATTTTTTCGGGGGGGGGGTTTAGGGGGATATTTTCTCTCCCCCTGACCCCCCCCCCGCGCGGAAAAAATATTTATATGTATGTGTGTGTGTGTACATAATCTTTATAACATTCTGACCTTTCATTCTTTTGGAAGACGTTTATTGTGCCCTAGAATAGGTTCTTCCTGGAGTTAGTGGAAAAATTTTTGACTCTCTCCCATAGCTAGGAAGGAGGTCTGGGGGAGCGTTAGCCCCGCCGCCAAACACTATTTCTGGTATTAAAAGCCAACAAAATGCATATTCTGAGGTATCTACAGTGCATTTTCCTGCTATTAGAAACTTTTATTGCAAAAACTTAATGTGCTATTCTTACTGACTTAGACCCTCCCGCGCCGTTCGGCGCATTTGCCGTCAAGCTTTCTCCATAAAAATCTGTCACTGGTAATGTCTGAAGCCTCTTCCCACCTGCTCTGAGGACCTCCATGAATGTGTGGAGCCAAGTTGTACTAGGCTGTCATCGCAACTCTTCTTATGCGTAATTCATTTTGTCGGAGAACAAGTCCCGCAAACCTCATGCGACGCTCTGTCACAATCTTACCATGGGGGTCGACTACCAGTTCGCCAACATTTAGTGTTTTTCAATTTCGGCAGATGACTATTAACTGCAGTTTATTAATGGAGCCCCGCCACTGATAGAAATGTGTAACCTCTCTTGAATACACTCTTGGAATTAGGTGACTGTATTTTTTTTTAGATTTTATATCGAAAAGAGATGTTTTATCGTCAAAATCATCTGTTGGGGGTTTTCCGACTCAAAACGTCCTGTAAGGGGATTTTAAACTCAAAACCGTCTGGAGGGGTTTTAAACTTAAAAAAAAACACATCTATTGGATAGGGGTTTAAACTTAAAACCCCCAGTTGGCTTGGCTGCGCTCAAATAATTTTAGTGTGTAATTATCTTTTTTTTTTATATTGAAGAGGTATTTTTTAGCATCAAACCCCTCTGAAGGGGGTTTAAACTCAAAACCCCTTTTGGGAACGCTCATAGCATTTTGAGTGCGTAGTTTGCTTTTTTTTTTACACTGAAGGTGTATTTTTTAGCTTCAAACCCGCTGGCGGGTGGTTTAAACTCAAAACCCCTTTGGCTACGCTCATAGATTTTAGAGTGTGTAATTGGCTTTTCTTTATATTGAAAAGGTATTTTTTAGCTTCAAACTCCGCTGGAGAGGAGTTTAAACTCAAAACACCCATATTAAAGAGGTATTTTTTTACCTTCTAACCCCGCTGAAAGGGGGTTTAAACTCAAAACTGAGTCAAAACCCATTTAGCTACGCTCATAACATTTTGAGTGCGTAATTTGCGTTTTGATATCAAAGAAGGGGTTTATCGTAATTTTTGGAAGGGGGTTTAAAATCAAAATCTTCCTTAACTGTTCTCTTGGAATTTGGGGATTGTCGTTTGCATTTTTTTGGTTTTGTTTTATAGAAGAGGGGGATTTAACTGCAAAAACCCCTGGTAGGGGGTTTCAAACTCAAAACCCCCTGGTAGGGGGTTTTAAACTCAAAAACCATTGGCTGTGCTGGGGCAAGTGATGGTTTAATATTAAAATCTCACCTAAAATAAACAAAATCAAAGGAAAAAATCAGTCACTTAATTCCGATCACCCCACCTTCCTGCGGGGGGGGGGGGGGGTATTTCATTTCGTGGGGGGGGGGGAGGTTGAACCCCACCCCCCCTGGCTACGCCCATGAAAGAAGACTATCTTTTTTATTTCCGTCCAATCCTGTTGCTTTCACACAAAACATAAACAACAAACAATGACGTAATATCAACTATTAAATATCGAGTGAGAGAAAGAGAGAGACTTCTGAGAGATGTAGACTTAAGGCCTAGCAGCAAGCATAATTCGTGCTGACGAGCATACCCAGAACCAAAGGATAAATATGAAAGGACTACATATAGATGCTGCTAATAAATTAAAGAAGACAGAAGATAGAAAGCCAGTCAAAAGCTCACAGGAAGCATTCGGACAGACATGCCGAAAATGTAAAAGAGAAATCATTTCGCTGCAAAATGGCGTTCGAAACATTTCAAGGCTGTTGATTACTGGAAGATATAAGTCAAGCAAGCCAAGTAAATGAGCTGTGGTTTGAGGCAATTGGTACTGACATCAATGTCAGAGTTTGGATGATTGATGTCGATATTATGGGAAAAATAGTCAAAATGAAAATTGACACAGGAGCACAAGCTAATGTGATATCAGAGTCAACTTGGAACACTTTAGAAACTGATAGTCAGTTAAAACATTCAACCACTACCCTAAGAGCATTAGGGGATGAAGCATTAGAACTGAAGGGAGTTGCATCGGTCACATTTAAAGTCGGCGACGTAGAAGTTAAAGATGATCTGTACGTGATCAAGAAAAGTATAAATCCTATAGGCCTACTAGGTATGAAGACATCTATTGCTTTAAACTAATTGAAGCGAAGAAAAATGTCGAAGTACACGACGTCAAGCAACAGAATGAAGTTTCACAAGTGTTGATGAAAAAATATAGGCAAGTATTCGAAGGGCTAGGAACATACATAATGAAGTATCACATTAAACTGACGTCGGATGCAAAACCAGTTATTCAATGTGCGCGCAGAGTTGCACCATCACTCTATGAAGAATTGAAAAGAAAACTCACACACATGCAACAAGATGGAGTGATCACAGAAGTTGATGAACCAACAGAATGGGTTCATAACTTTGTTTTTAGCAAAGAAAAAAGATAATTCTTTGAGGTTGTGTTTAGAACCCCGAGAACTGAACAAATATATAAATAGAGAACATTTCACTATACCAACAATTGATTAAATCAATAGTTCATTGGGAGCAGCAAAAGTGTTTAGTATTCTTGATCAAAAGGATGCATATTGGCAGGTTGAGTTGGATGAACCAAGCTCTTATTTATGTACATTCAATACTCCGTTTGGAAGATACAGATTCTTGAGAATGCTTTTTGGTATATCCTCAGCTAGTGAAGTACTACAGAAACGTGCTTATCAAGTATTCGGAGACATCCCAGGTGTACATATCATGTTAGATGGCTTGTTGATTGCAGCAAAAGATGAAAAAGGACATTATCAAATTTTTGAAAATGTTCTGGAGAGAGCTAGAAAGAACAATATAAAGTTTAACAAGAACAAGATACAATATAAACTTTCTGGTGTTAATTATCTCGGAAGACAAATTGGAGCAGATGGTATTCGTAGAGATCCAGCTAAAATCAAAGCAATAATGGAGATTCCAGCACCAACAGATCGCACAGGAATTCAAACCGTGACTGTACAATCAGATCACAAAACTTTGCAAACTATTGTGAGAAGCCTTTACACAAGATTTCACCAAGACTTCAGTTGATCATGTTAAGACTGTTGAGATATCAATTAACAGTAACTTACACTCCAGGTTCAAAAACGCAAGTAGCTGATACGTTATCGCATGCGTACATCAGCGGTCAAGAACAATCAAATTCAAATGATGACATGGTTATGAGAATTCATAGCGCAACATCACAGTTTCCAGGAAGTGATCAGAAGATTATTGAAATTAGACAGAAACTGAATCTGATGCTAAATTGAAACTAGTAATTAATTATGTCAGAGAAGGTTGGCCAAAGTAAAAAAACTCAAGTTCATGAAATAGTAAAAGTGTATTGGTCATTTAATACAGTATTCACGAAGAGAATGGAATATTGTTTAATGAGAACAGAATTATAATTCCTTCAAGTATGAGAAATGAAATTCTCGACAAGTTGCACATAGGTCATTTTGGTCTTGAGAAAGCCAGATCGAAGGCAAGACAGAGTGTGTTTTGGCCAGGATTGTCCAGAGATATTTTCGACACTAACGAAATGCTCAGCATGTGCAACATTCAAAAGAAATGTGAAGGAAAAATTGCTACCTCATGTACCAGACAGATCATGTAATAAAAGTTGCGACAGATTTGTTTGAATGTCGAAACAACGACTATTTGCTAGTTGTGGACTATTTCTCCTAATACCCTGAAATAAAACGACTGGAGAACAAAACAGCAGAATGTGTTATCAGGGCACTAAAAGGTATTTTTGCTAGACATAGCATACCAGAAGAAATAGTGAGCGACAATATTGTTATCGAGATTTGGGGTGGGGGCGCTGGGAGCCAAAGGGGACGGTAAGGGGGCGCTGGGAGCCAAAGGGGACGGTAAGGGGGCGCTGGGAGCCAAAGGGGACGGTAAGGGGGCGCTGGGAGCCAAAGGGGACGGTAAGGGGGCGCTGGGCATAAAGGGGGAAAGAAGAAACTTAAGGTGCACTGAAACAAAAGAAATTCTTTAAACAATTCTTCAAAATTAAAGCTGGCAAACTGCATATAGGCAATTAAAGTTATAGTTAGCTTGCTTCTAATTTAAGAACAGAAACAACGTTAGAAATTAAGTTCGGATATCCCATTTTCTATTTTTAGATTCTTACTCTTTTGCTGTAATTGTGGGGCATCTAGTGTTCTTAGATCTTGCGAGCATAAACGTTTATGATTTAATAAACAAACTAGGTAATACGCGTTTTAGTTTACAGTTTATTTTTTCCCTACATGTGTTATTATATTGATATATAAATGTTAATTTAAAAAAAAAACGTTAAAGCTAAACATTTATGTGTATGTATGTTGTGTGTAGATCTACGGGGCTTGCAAAGACCTTCCTTCAGGGAACAGTGCCTGGGGAAAGAAGAAGAGGCAGACAGAAAAAGCGATGGGAGGACAACATTAAAGAATGGACGGGCCTGCCATTGAGAGAGGTTCTAAACAAGGCAAAAAAAAAAAAAAAGGAGGAATGGAGAAAGACGGTCGACAAGTCTTGCCTGGTGCCCCAACGGTCCAACAGACTAAGGGATAGGTAAAGGGATAGGTAAAGGTAAAATGTTGTGTGTGTGTGTGTTTGTTTGTTTACTTGTTGTCTCCCTTGTCCTACTGTTCAGTATGTTCATGTGCTCCCATGTTTTTCTCAAGTATGTTATTTGTGTGGAATGTGACATTGTAAAGAATTTTGGTGAATTGCCACTAGATAAAAAGTATTCCAATGTTCTACTTTGACTAACGGCATTTTCAGATGAGGTTATGAAACCAAGTAGGCTTCACGAACATAGCAATTTCCAAAAATAATTTAAGAATATTCATGAACAATTATAAAAATCTACAATTAAAACAATATAAAAAAAAAACAAGGTTACAAAAGACAGTTTGTGTGGAAACACAAACTCAAAATCGGCCCCCGAAGAGGCTTCAATATTTTCAGAAAGAACATCCAAATAAAATTATATCAAAGACAAATGAGAGATAAGAATGGAGAAAGAAGGTTAACAGATCTTGTGTAGTGCCCCAACGGTCCCGCAGATTAAAGGATAGGTGTAAGTGAATGTAAAGTTAGATGTGAACCTGGCCTAACTAGTTCCCCTCTTAGACCTTATGGTCTATAGGGCAGATGATCTGTTTTTGTGGCCTACGGTTAGCGAGGGTGTCATGTAGCCAGCACAACTACCAGCTGCCTATACTTTTCCCCAACTAATGTCAGGTACCCATTAGAGCTGAGTGGACTCAGAGGCGCCCAAAGATTCCAAAGTTGAAAATTCCAGTCTTCACCAGGATTCGAACCCGGGACCCCCGGTTCGGAAGCCAAGCGCTTTACCGCTCAGCCACAGCGCCTCCCCTGGACTAACTGATGTCTTATAATTGATCTAATTGTTTTGCAAAGGCTCAATCTCTTATTCGAATCCTCAAAAAAAAAAAAAAAATAATAATGTCCGCAATAAAAAAAAATGTTCAGTAAAATGGAGTTTATAAGATTACTATTCAATTTAAATTAGGTCTAACTTATAATGCATACTAATTAGCTTTTTCTCTTTTAAAAAACTGCTTGCATAACTGATTTTAAAAATTAGATTTTTCGCTTTAAGAAAAAAAAAAGTAGCCGTTGCTTCAGAACTTTGAATGGTCTAAAATATTGTGATGTCGGATTTTCAATATCTTTTCTAGTTTACGAGATCTAAACGGGACAGACGGACAGACATTTCGCACAAAACTAATAGCGTCTTTTCCCCTTTCGGGGGCCGCTAAAAAGGACAAAGCAGGATATGTTTTAGTGGCTTCATATAAAAATGCATAGCTTTTTTTAAAGTCTTGTGATATTGTCTGAAAATTGATTGAAACAAATAATGAAAAAGATGTTGTAAACTGAAGTTTGCTGAATTTCGAAAGAGGTTTGTTATTGCTCGTTTTGTTCAACGGTTGGCTGTGAGTTAAAGCAGGCTAAAAAATGGTTTTACATGGTAGGCACATAACGCAAATGAATGAAACCAACCTCCGACTGGAAGGAAAGAAATGTACTTTCATTGATTATATCATTTTCTTTTTTATCGAGATATTACATCTATTTTAAAGAGTTTTACTATCATGAATGTGAGCGTCAAAAATTATTTTTCGCGACATTCCTTGTTGTCTCTTCCTGGCCAAAAACAAATCCAGATTTGTTTATCAAAATAGTTTTGGCATCATTAAGTGCTGCCAACTAGAAATGAGAAACACCCATTATGTACAGATGTATTAATGTTAGACAAAATAATTTAGACCACAATAAAATAGTTTGTTTTTTTTAAAGATTTATTGCAATCAATTTGTGTGTGTGTGCTAAATAGATGTTACTTTTCATTGTCACTGAATTATGAATTATTACATTCTCTGAGTAAATACTTTTTTTTTGTGAAGTACCGGTACCTACGTCTGTATGTTATAAGACAAGATCTGGATTGAGATTTTTAAAAAATATATAGCTTTTATGAATTGCTAGACCAGATTCCATATTATTTTAAATAGTTTTTATTTTCATAAAGAGCTTTTTTGTGCTTATAGCATGCTCAGAGCACTATGGTCCAATCTGTTTTCAGGATCACTGGGGGGGGGGGTATCCAGGGAAAATGTTTTCAGTAATGCTTTTAGTTGCTCAGTAAGACCAACTCTGATTGAGTCCGATGTTGAGAACATCGAGCCTCTTTATATGTAGCTATCACAAGCCCAAGCGTTTTATGTCTCTCACGCTTGTCATATAGCGATTTCTATTTATTTATTTCTCTTCCTGTATTTTGAAAGTACGGTAAACGATGTTAAAAAGGGTAATTAATTTATGTAAAAAAAAAAAGCTTATTATTATACAGTGAGTAGCATACGCCGATATTTTTCAGAGCCTGCCTTAGGTCACTGCAACCTATGCGACCGCAGTGAGCCACGCACTGTCATAGAACCCACTCTAATCCTAAGTGTAAATTATTAAAATGAAACCATTTATAACTTATAACAGATTTTCCGTGGTCTTCTGGTTTACAAGAAGCTCCTGGAAGGTGACTTCTCACAATTTATGGAAAAAAAGATATGTGCGTGTGTAGGCCTACTGTAATAGTCCTGCCTTGTATTTGTTGATGGATGTCGGACTTCGACACTCTGGAGGCCTCAGACAGGACAGGGGTGAAGAGCCCCATGTCCAGGCCTGGTGGTTGGATAAAAGCCTTTCTAACCATCAACGGGATAATGGCGCCTACGCCCTACTGGACTTCACTGAAGGAGGCATGGGCAGAGGCGGCCTTAGCAGTGCGCGGGGCCCTAAGCCGTAAGTGTAGGCTATATATCCATACCACATCACATCACGCTAATGTCTCGTCCGCCTCTAATGCTTTAGGTCTTATTTTTGCTACAAAAAATAGTACCTTACGTATGTACTGTACTATTGGCAGTAAGAATACATTACATAATGTACTTTATGAAAGATTTTGCCTTAAAGTTTAATCAACGTAACTAATGATTAAGACATTTGTTCATGAACAATCAACAAACTACATAATAATATTTCTGCTAAACACTCTGAAGGTTAAGATTATGGCCGCCGCAAGAAGAGCGCAAAAGGTCGATTGTTGATGCGATTAATGTGTGCTTGGACTCCTTGGTGCTTTCCCTTCAAGTTTACACCATTGTATTTGTATCCCTGGACACGACAATCGGCGATGTCCTGACCAACGTTTACCAGCGCAGCAAGAAGTGTCATGACAAACCCTTTCCTGTTAAGTTGTCAACATTAGGATACGTCCAAAAAACTCAAATATAATGGACATCAGCTCTTTGTGGCTAACATCAGGTGTGTAGTCAAGAATGACGGGAAAATATTTTGCAAGTTTGATTTTATCAATAATGTTCCCTTTTACTTCTGATGCCATAATGTTCATATGCTCGTTTTGAATCCTATGCCCGATGTAATGGCCGTGAGCCTCGGCGTTCTTAATTCTTCGAAGATGTACTTGCATGGTTGGGTCGACTTCGGCTATCACCGTTGTTCGTTTGTTTCTCTGTTCTCCCATAATATGCGATGTTGTTTTCTTAAAGGTGCTGTACAATCGCTAGAATTTTTGTTAAGACTGCGCGCTACTGCAGTTTTACTTTTCTAATTTTTCTTGCATCACGTTATTCGTTGTGCTACCATTTGACATTCTCAGAGCTAAATCCAACCACAAAATCACACACTTAACGGGATGTACAGAAACCTCGTGCTGCTGAAGTTTATGTCATGTTAAGAGCTAACATAGAAATAGTATCTGGTATTATAAAGATGCCTGGAAAGATTTCCAAAGATATTGAGTATATATGAGAACTGTTCTGGTTTTCGAAGCTGACAGTGTCAAGGGAATCTCCAAACGCGGGGCCTGGGGAGGTTGTCCCACTTGCCACCCTCTAAGGCCGCTACCGGGCATAGGCGTAGCCAGGGGGGGTTGGGGTTCAATAATGTTCCCTTTTTCTTCTGATTACATCAGGTCTATAAGCTGTTTCGAAATTGTCATATCTTTGACATATGCTGATAACGCGAATGTTTATTTGTATAGCATTAGGGCCTCTTCTGGCGTTATAATTTTATAATGTTCTTTGTGCAAACATTAAATAACTTTATCCTGATCAATTTTGTTGTTGCGTAGTGCCACTATGTTCACTGAGTAATTTGACCACAACACATATATTTAGAAGCAAGAATCGTCTCAACGAACAAAACGTTTAATAATCATAATAAAATAGTGCATAATAACTTGGCAACTCCAGCCATGGAAATACATCACTTAGAACCCATTTATATTACATCTCGTATCTCTTATACAATACATACATACATCTCCTTACTCTCAGAAGTCCAAAAGGTAACTGAGGTTTTCACCCCGTGGTCAAATACAGACCAATTATTTCTTCGTAAACAAGGCACGAGATAGTCAAATGACTATTAACTCACCCCATGTCACATTGAATCTCAAACGAGTATGTGACAGAAACCTATGCCAGATGTTATGTTCTGGTGTCTGGGCTGTAAATTGTTTGATAGTTAATATCGAGCCTTTCCTGTTTCGTGCAATCTTTAAGCGCGCGAGAGAGTTGTCATGTTTTTTACACCTTCAAATCAATTAACTTCTAATACGAAGCAACTTAGCATATATATCTAGTGATTTCACTGAAATAAAGTTTATGAGGATAAGCTATATAATTGTAATAAACTGGAATAAGCTAATCTGTAATTCATGTCTGACCATGTACGCTTTATTAAGGGCTTGCAATTCAAAATTCTGTAGCACGTAGTCGTGACGATTTTTTTTTTCATTTGCACATAATTATAGCTATCATTATATTTAGTAAAGGCCTAGAATATGATAAAATGTTATTTTCTTTTTGTCTTGGAGGAAAAATTCTAGTCAGCTGCTAATTTGAGAAGATCTGGATGGCTGCCTGGTCGTGCGGTTCGCGCGCTGGATTGTCGTTCAGATTTATCGATGGTCAAGGGTTCAAACCCTGCACACTCCCATCCCCCGTCGTCCTGCGGGAGGTTTGGACTAGGAAGTAATTATCTTCAACTTTAAAGGAACATCCGAAACATGTAAAACATTTTACGAACAAACAAAACAACATGTTTGGTGCATTTTAAAATAGTTAGGCCTACTATAAGTGAAACCAGACCTACTGCGTTGTGTGTAATCAGTACCTGCTTCTCGTGTGTGTTTTAATTGTAATCAATTATTCATCTGTTCTTGAACCAGTTTCCGTGTTGTACGTTGCAGTCTGTCCATCTTAGCATAAGTGGCCGCTCAAAAGCACACCAGCAGTCACATTAATTACATAATCAAAAACCAAACTGACCATGGTTAGGAACACTTCAGGGATGGCATCTTGAGGAAGGCGAGACTATTGGCAGAAAAACTAGATAATGAATTAGTGCTGCCGATAATTTGTAGTCGACAGACACACCAAGCAAAAAACATTTGTTTGGATTTTGGAATTATTAAAGAACACTGCTTTACAGTCTGTATCTGGATTCGTTATTTTCTTCGTTAATGTATCTCTTTTCAAGCAATACTAATGCTCAGTTCAACCTGTTTTGTTAACATCCTAAAACGATGCAAGAGCATGAAACAAGTAGGCCTATTTATCTATTTATCTTATATCATACAGACGTTACTTCAAAAAAGAAGATGATTACGTCCTACGCGTCATGCATTTACAGTAAAATTAATATCGTATAGGTGAGGGGGGAGGGCGAGGGGGCACCAGTTCTTTCCTTTAATATGCTCGGGGAAAAAAATTGAAGCTACGACTTTGAGCCATAGGTGGCAACTTGCATCCCCCTGCAAAAAATCCTGCGGGCGCCCATGAACACCCGAAATATCATGTCTATGAAATATGTCTTGATGTGAAATGAAATCAACATGTTCTTAGCAGCTTGTTGCCCAGATACTTAACTACCGGTACTATTAAAGACGAGCACATTAATTTCAACACATAAAACTAGTCAATTACTTCATACAGACTTTTATAATTGCTTAAATTCTCACTTGACTTCTACTGTGACCTAATCACTTCTCTTTACAACGCTACTTTTCTAAAATCTTCTAACTCTCAGGTCGACCGACTACTAGCCTACTTAGTTACTAGACTTGGATTTCCTTCTACGTTTGTTTTTTTACATGGCTACTACAGCTTGACTTTCTTCTTAAATGGCTTATAGCCTTGCCGATTCTTTTATCCGTGGTTCAATAGAAGCGGGTCACAATGTCATCCTTTCACGCTCTATATTAGCCAAAATCACCTAAATATTAGAAACTGCCACATGATTACTATTTTACCAATGACTCAAATACAACAGAACAAAACATATTATATAATATTCATCTTATATTTAGATCTAAGTATATAGACTTAACAAAAAAAAAGCAAATCAACACAAAAAAAAAGCAAGTTCAGCATATATTTGTGTTATTGCAACTTTATTAATATAATTGTTAGAAAAAGGAAAGAGTTTATATAGTTAATTATATAATTTATGCCTACAAACAAGCGTGCAGCACCGGTTTAAGCATGTGTAACAAAAGAAAATCTCAGAATACAAAGTTGGCAACACCTCTGTGACATCATTGTAAACAAAATGGCAGCGTGCTGAGCAACCTTGACGTCGCTAATGCTTTTTGTTGATGTCATATAAATATAAAAGTTCTCTTTTTTACAAGCAAATCTTTTAAAAACACTATTTATATTTATTAATTGTATTTAAAAAAATTTTTTTGAATTTTCGGTGAATCAATAATTTTTGACGCTCATCTTCATGATTACCACTTGTTTGTTGACAAATGAATTACTGCCTAAGGACATCGATATCAATGCAATTCACATAACATGATGCTCTATGAAGAAATGATGATTCGCTTCTAGGATGTAAATAAATAAAAACATTAAATATAAATGACATATATTTAAACATCTATTACCGATGTTCAAATAGAGTTGCAAGAAAAAATAGATTTACAGAATTATGTCTTCAGTAAAAAAGAATGTAAACATAGGAGACACAACAGAGATGTGGCTGTATTTAAATGTTTCAGTAAAATTCTAAAACTTTGGTCGAAAATTGAATTATGTTTTAGCTTTTCCTTCAACATACATGGTAAACCCAGATTTGGTGCGTAACAAACTTAATGAATAAGCAAAGAAATAGACTGGATGTAGCCACCAGAAGAGACCTTCGACGCCTTGCTTTGGCTAATTTAAAGCTTAAAATTTCTTATATTGTCAGACTGTAGGAGGCACAAGGTTCCCATTAGCTTAATTTCATTTTGTAGTGAATTCTGCAATAATAATGTTTATATTAAAAATAAAACTAAATTTACAAATAAACCTAAAAACAGTAGGCCCTAATATTTCCAAAATTTAAAAGGGGACTATTCTTAAAATTGAAAGAAAGTCATGAAATCAGAATAATTTTTGTGTGTAACCACAGCAAATTATTTGACAAAATCTTTGCTATTAGAGCATGGAATGGGTTGCCTTGAGCTAGCCTGGAGAACCAGTGACTTGGCAGAATTTAAGTCATTGGTTAACATGCATAACTCGTAGGACGTAATCATATTCTTTTTTGAAGTAACGTATGTATTATATAAGAATTATAAGATAAGATAAGAAGATAATGATAATACTGGTAATGACTTCGATTCCGAAGAATACGACTGAGTGCAGTGGTTCACAAAACTACGCAAACCCAGTTGCGACCTGCATATTTTCCCTAATTTTGTGTAGACAAAGCCGTTGTCTGCTGGCGGTCTTTTAAAATTTTCTTTCCGTCTTTTGCGCCTGTCTGCAATAATGGCTTTTCTTTGAGTCTCAAATGTTTGTCCCACAGCTTTTGTGAGAGATTTCCAACTGTCTCTCTCAGCGGCCATCTGCTGCCAGAGAATGCTGACAGTTACTTTCCTCTATGCCAGTGAGGGCATCTTTATAGTGCTTAAAAATTAATAAATAAATGACATTTTGTTCAAATTTGCATTCTCACGCTTCTTTATAAGTGTTTTTCTTAGAGGGGGCGCTGGTGAATTTTTTTTTCAAGAAAAAATACGAAAAGGGGGCGGTAGGCCAAAAAAGGTTGAAGACCACTGGTTTAGGACAAACATGGCAGAAAGTAGTTGTCGTCAAAAACATTCATCACCCAGATCTTACGTCATAAAGACAAATGAGGTAAAAATCTACAGAAGAAGTCAACGTTTTTTTGAACAAGAGTTTCAATGAAGATATCTCTGGGTACCATGACACCGATGAAGACAGTGAACAGCAAACTGTTGGAACAAACGAAACAGACAGTTATAGACCAATGTCTAGAGAACTTATTGTGCCGGTCAAGACAACCAGAAGTGGTTGAGTGGTTAAAATTCCTTCTAGAAATCAGTATTAAGAACTTTAAAAGGAAGGATGTGTTAATATTAGGCCCTATATGATATTACGTCATTGTTTGTTGTTTATGTTTTGTGCGAAAGCAAAAGGATTGGACGGAAATAAAAAAGATGGTTATATATGTCTACTTTGATAATCACAGTCTCCGTTATTATATCATTATTATTTATTAATGTCTACAGTATGTTATGTTAATATCTATCTGTGACAACAGAACACAAAGACTAAATATAAAGGCCTACCATTTGAATATTATAAAGTGTAGTTACTTAACAAGAAGTGCTTTCACTGAAGTACAGTTGTAAAGATATGCTATTATTGTAACTAGAATGGGCAAATCTATAGTTCATGTCAAATATTCTATATCAGGATATTCGTGACGATTTGTTTTCATTTGCACATAGATTTAGTTATTATGATTTAACAGAAGACAGGAGATCAACTGCTAAGGCATACTGATGTATGCAAACGCGACATAAAGCTCTTCAAAATCGACACTAACAGCTGGGTAGAAAGTGGCACTGAATTGTTCCATATGAAGAGCGAGCATTAAAGGATAGGTCCTGCATTGCAGCTGCCATACACAACCGTTGTAGAAAGAAGGGTGAAAATGCAAAGGATTATGGCCTCTTTAGTCACACAAGAAGTTGCAAAGGAAGAAAATCGACTCATTTAATGCCACAATTACTTTTTACAATATTTAGTTAAGGTCTAGAATATTTTTTTTTTTTGGCCTCGGAGGAGAAATTCTTGCCAATTATCTTTCGATGTGATAAATGCTCTAGTTTCTTTGAACAAAAGTAAAGGGTGTAAATGTATTAACGTCTTGCGGTCGGTGTCAGCGCTCGAAAAAAAAAATAGCAGGTGAAACACGTCCATCAGTTTACAAAAGAAAAGATACAAGAAAATGCCAACGTCCAAGTCAAAACGTTCATTTGGATCAACGGAGCACAGAAAGCAGCAAGAAACCAAAAGATGCATCATGAATTAACTACATTTGCTGGGCATTTTAGTGAAGAAATTGTAGATATCTCAGGCACTGAGCAGATGTCTTTAAGTGTTCGTTTTGTTGATTGTGACTGTATTCGACTTTATTGGTATAGGTCAGAGGCGGACTGGTTGTCAAAATCGGACCTGGCATTTTCCATATAACCCGGCCCACAAATGGCATATCATACTATATGTGTATAATGTATGTAGATAAAGTTTGATAATGCATCGGACTCTGGTTGTATGTTGACGTACTACGTAGGATTATTTACTGTATCTTATCTATACATGTATGTAGTCTGAAAACTACTAACAGTACGATAGCAGCCTTAATGAGTTTGAAATGAATATATTGTATATGGGCGTAGCCAGGGGGTGGGTGGGGTTTAACCCCCCTCCCCCCGAAATGAAATCGGGGGGGGGGGGATCGGAATTCAGGGACTGATTTTTTTTAATTTCAGGTAAGATTTTAATACTAAACCATCCATTTCCCCAGCACAGCCAAGGGGGTTTTGTGTTTAAAACCCCCTACCAGGGGTTTTAGCAGTTAAATCCCCCTGTTCTATAAATCAAAACACACACACACAAAATGCAAAAGACAATCCACAAATTCCAAAAGCACAGTTAAGGAAGCTTTTATTTTAAAATCCCCTCCAAAATTTACGATAAACCCCCTCATCAACATTAAAAAAGCAAATTACACACTCAAAATTCTATGAGCGTAGCCAAGGGGTTTTGAGTTTACCCTCCCCCCTCTTCAGTAGGGTTTGAAGCTAAAAAATACCTCTTCAATATAAAAAAAAAGCAACTTACGCACTCAAAATGTTATGAGCGTAGCTAAATGGATTTTGACTCAGTTTGGAGTTTAACCCCCCCCCCTTCAGCGGGGGTATGAAGGTAAAAAAACAACCTCTTTAATATTAAAAACAAAGCAAACTATACACTCAAAATTCTATGAGTGTAGTCAAAGGGTTTTTTAGTTTAAAGCTAAAAAATACCTCTTCAATATAAAAAAAAGCAAATTACACACTCTAAAATCTATGAGCGTAGTCAATGGGGTTTTAACTCTTCAATATAAAAAAAGCAACTACACGCTAAAATTATCGTAGCCATGCCAATTGGGGGTTTTGAGTTTAAACCCCTCTCCTACAGAAGGCTTTTTTTTTAAGTTTAAAACCCCCATACAGAGCGTTTTAAGTTGGAACACCTCTATCTTCAATATTGTTATAAACTTGGTGGTGGCACAGAGAGGGGTAGTGGTGTGTGTGTAGTCAGCCGACGCAAATCGCCCCAGGCCAGCGCTAGACGAGCGGTCAACCGTGACGAGTTACGACGGTCAGCCGAGACGAGTGTCAACACGGCGGTTCGGGAAGGATCGACGGCGGTCCGGGAAGGATCGACGTCGTGAGCAGAGCTCAGGAGCGTCACGAGAGTTGTAGTCATCTGACCACCTTGAAACGTCGAGCGGCGTTCTGTCCGGTTCGAGAAGGCCTGTAGGGACCCTATATAAGAGCGGAGGTGTCGCAGTCAAGACGGTTCACGGCAGGGGTTCAGAGCCCGGTTCACTACAGTCCGGTCGACTACAGCACAGTTCAGCGGTGTGGTTCTGTACGGAGCATTACGACGGTTCAGTGCGGAGTACTGTCAAGTACAGTTGAGACGACTGGCTTCTTGATCTTGGTCTGCGATCGAGTCCGACGCAACGAGCCTAGTGTGTGAAGTCAGTCCTGAAATGTTGAACCCAGTGCAAGCCCGGAACGAGACGGAGAGGCCAGTGCAAGAGTTGATACGGCGGAACGGTGTTAGCGGAGAGATATTTGTACAGTGTACATGTTGCCAATTGTACAGTATTGGCTATTATTTATTCAACTATTAAAGTGTTACGTTACCTTGGAGCCCTGAGTTGTCAAGTTCTTTAAGTTGGTGGTGTAAGGTGCAGTTTGCAGAGAGCCTTGATAGTGAGATTCGTAACAACTGGTGTCAGAAGTGGGATCGGATCGGAATCGGATTGGGTCGGATCTACTATGGCTCGTCTGAAACTGCTGTACGAACTTGAATTTAGAGAACTGAAGCAAGAACTCCGTGGACGAAGGCTGAAAGCATGTGGAAACAAGGAAACTTTACAAGCACGCCTCCGAGAAGACATGTTGGAAGAAAAAGAAGATCCGGACACATATCTTTTTGAAGTCGAACCGGACTTGCTGGAACAGCTCACCAGTATCATGCAGGAACAGATGGCAGCTATGCAGGGACAGATCGCCAGTAGCAAACAGGAGCAGATGGCAGCTATGAACTCGGGGCTGGAAAACACCAATTCCAAGATAGATGCCATGAACACCAAGATAGCCGCCATGAACCAACGCATACCTGCTGTGGACGAGAGAATCATCAACTCAGACGTTCGTTCAGATGCTAAAGCCAGAGAGAGGAGCCTTGGTGGTGATCATGAGGACCCATTGAAACCTGACGAAGCCGTTGAGAGGCTTCAGACATTACCAGTGACAGATTTTTGTGGAGAAAGCTTGACGGCAAATGCACCGAACGGCACTTGGGGGGGGGATGTCTAAGTCAGTAAGAATAGCACATTAGGTTTTTAAAAACTTTTTAATAGCAGGAAAATGCACTGTAGATAACTCAGAATATGCATTTTGTTGGCTTTCAATACCAGAAATAGTGCTTGGCGGCGGGGCTGTGCCCCGCGCTGAGGGAGCTCTTAGCGCTCCCCCGAATCAGAAACCCCATTAGTAACAACCATGCTGAGATTACTCCCTTAGAGCACGGAAGAGGAAGCGGGCAGTGATTTGTAAGGTCGTTTTATCCCCGTACAAGGACAGACCTTTTGCCGCACTTGGACCAGTACTCTCTCTCTCTCAATTCCTTTTCCCGATCGTCCCTCATGCAGAGCTCGGTATTCATAAAGAATGTACTCTATTATCTCGTCGTCCTCGACGCAGTGGCGGCACCGTGTGTCGTAGTTGTCCTTCAACCGTCCAAAGTACGTGCCTATTGGACAGTGTCCGACTCGGAACTGGGCTAGGACTGCCTGTTCCGCTTCCTCAGACCCCCTTGCTGGCAATGGCGGGAGTCTACAATTTTTCCACTAACTCCAGAAATAACCCATTCTATGACACAATATTCCGAAATAATGAAGGGTCAGAATGTAATAAAGATTATGTTCACACACACACACACACACAGGCCTACATATAATTTATTTTTTTGCGCGCGGGGAGGGGGGCGGAAAAAAATCCCCCCCCCCCGAAAAAAAAATCCTGGCTACGCCCATGATATTGTTATATCTCCGCTCCTATATTGAAGCATACGGTGCGCACCAGGGCACTGTCAAAGACGAGTGAGTGGGTAGAAACAAGTTGGTGGACTGTTGATTCCGGATTCGTAGATAGAGAAACAGAACTAAAGATAGGTTAGAAGTTTAGAGCAGCCTGAGATGTAGAGGGGATCATAGCCAGTGCGGGTGAGAAGCAATGTAGGTTGGCTGGTCAGGAAGAAGTCTTGTGAGGAAACTGGAAAGGGTCGTTCCTGTTAGTGGAAGACATTCCTTTTAGTGTATTTAGGCATATACTATCGTTCCTAGGACACGTAATGTGACCTGTGTTAGTGGCAAGATAGAGAACCCTGTTGGAACGTTAAGAAATAGGCGGCAACAGTGAACGGTGTATGTTAGTGGAAGGCAGTAGTGGAGACATAGTCATGCAGCTAAATTAATACATAGACAACATAACAAATTTATGTTAATGGACCTCATTCACCAATCGTAAACAAACACCATTTAGCCACGCGATTCTCTATCGCTTCTATACAAATTACGTAATACACTAAGGCTGTTACGTGATACGTTTTTTTTTCCGTTGTTTTATCAATATTATCACGTGGCTAAATGCTGTTTGTTTACGATTGGTGAATGAGGTCCATTCTGATCGTCTATCTTGTAAAAAAATATCTTGCAGATAAACATATCTCATTTCTTCACCTTTATTCTTCGTTGAGTGTTTACCCTTGATTCGTTACAATAGTATTAAATGTTTTGGAAACTTTTTGGTTTTACCATAGACTATATCTAGACCTCTATATTACATTTTGCTTCCATGAATGAAAATCTCCTATTTTAACTATAGCTACGTATTTCTGATCTAGTACCAGGGACTCATATTTGAGTTGACAGCATTGCACTAAACCATATAATTAGATCATGAAAGGAAGTTTGATTATTTTTTTTGTTGACACTAATAATAAATAGGTCTAGAATAAATATAGATCTAGAGATCTATGTTGATATTACCCTTAATTTTACCAATACTGCTGTAATATCACTTTATAAGTCATCATGTATGGCCAAGACGAAGGTAGATCTAAATTTTCAATATTATAATTAGACTGCACTTAGATCTAGATCTAATAAAATAATTTACTGTCAGTTAACAACAATTACCATTTTTCGATAATCATAATAATTACAAAATTACATTACTTATTCATTGGAATTAATATCTAGATTCTAAGATTGGATTCATAAAAAATGAATATAATATTACATTTGACTAGTATAACACCTTTAGTAAAATCACTAAATTTAGAAAGCCTTCAGGACAGAATACTTTTATAATAAGTAAAGTAAAAGTTATTAAAAGTAGCAATTTTTATGTAGAATTTTTTGTAGATCTAGAATCTAGATCATAGATCTACATAAAAAAACTAAAACACTTTTTTTTAGTAGTGTTTGACTGAACCATAATTGATTGGCATAATCTTCAAATACAAAAACAAAATTTAATACAATACTCAGAAAGACACAAAGATAAAGTTAAAGACACATTCCTCATCCCATGAGGTCCCATGTAACATATGCTAGGACTAGGACAAATTAGATCTAGTACAAATACTACAATACTACACTAGCTAGTGCTAGTACTAGTCACTTACTAGTGCTATTAGTAATTAGTTATTACTATATTAGTATTAGAGCATGCAATGGGTTGCCTGAGGCTGAGCTCGTCAGGAAAACCATGCCCATGGACTTGGCAGAATTCAAGTCAATTAGAGATCTAGAATCTAGATAGATTTTATCTGTTCCTATTCTAGAAATAGGTATGGGCATGGGAAAATATATATTAGATACTTCGATTTTCCGGTCGCGCGAGATTTTTTTTGGTTACCGGAACCGGTAGTATTCGTGCGGCAGTATTTAAGCCGATAACAATAGAGATTTCGTTCCAGTCTGGTTTTGTCTTCAAAATCAGACACAAAAGGATAGTCAGAGCCCTTTGTTTGTTCAAGGATCGGATATCAGTTAATTCTTTGGATTTATATCAGTGCTTTTCTATCGTCTTCATTGGAGTTCCAGCGTGTTGAGCATAGGGGTAAGTTGACCATCCATAATTTTTTTATTATTCTGAAAAGCATATTTTTTAAAGTCAATCCGTGTACCTTAATATCTAATCTAACTATTTTTGTTCATATTATCGCAATAAGTGTTCCACTTTATTAGTAAAAACGGACCCAGTGCATCAGGTATCTTGGCTAGAAAACGAAACCAGCCGCCATTACTAACCGGAAATGATAGATTCAATGGTTATCAATGGCTGCATAGCTTTTTTGTTAGATCGATTTTTTTTTAATCCATCATCAAGAACAGTTTTATTTAGTCATCCGTGATTTTGAATGCAATTTTTAAAATTTTTAGAATGATTTTAAACTAGTTCAATTATTATTTTTCGTTTTTAGTTAAATTTCTTGCAATGGCTGGTAATATAATTGGGATAATTATAAAATAATTTATAAATACAAAATTTTAAGTGATAGTTACCATAATAATCACTACTAAATATAAGTTATAAACAAAATATAACACAAATCAATTGAAATATCATTTTATTTCAATGAAAATACTTTTTCAGATATTAATCTATAGATCTACTTAAATCTACTATATATTCTCTATATGATTTAGGATAATTGTAGAAATTTATTTTAAAGTAAAGGCTTGGCTGGACTTGGACTTATGAAGTTGAGCCTTCTATTTTACATTAAATGTCTTATATCCTTTTATAAATAAAATCTTTAAACTGCATTTTATTAAAATTGTACATATGTGTAATTTTGTTTGAAACATTTTTTTTTTCACAATTAAATAAAACTAACTTTTTTTTGTTACATTTTCCCCAGATAATGTGGGCGTGGCAGGCCTTGATGTCGATGTTGTTGACAATAAGTTTCGAAGGCATATGACTGATGTGAAGAACTTTTGCAGGAAGATTACCCGCAGCTGGCACCTAGTTGCACCCTACTTGGATAAAAAAATTTCTATTGATGCTGCTGGCAAAAAGACACCTATCCAAGTCCCAAGACAGCACTGAACGACCTAGTATGGTGAAGAAGTTGCGACCTGAAGGTGATGTTGAGGCTACTGAAAGGCCAGGTAACACAGAACAACACTGTGCTTGTTGCAGAAAAGCGGTTAGTCTTTTAAGGTAATAACTTTTACATTTTCTTTTGTAAATTCATTTTTATAGTTTCAAAACAATTCCTTTTTAGGTGTCTCAACCCTTTTGACATTATTATATTTATTAACAGGGCTTTTTGGCAAGATGTTAACTGGACCGTGGATGACACTGATCTACAAAATGAAAGATGAAACATTTTAAAGATACCATTTATGCAGCTATTATATTTATTCTCTTGTTTTCTAGATCTCTCATGTGAAGGTCTGCATTGACAAACTAAAGCCACTAAAGGCCCTTGTGGATTCTCCAGAGAATCTCCTTTCAATACTAAGTGATTGCTTTGGCCAGACTCTGGATACTGAAGATCTCGTTCTGAAAACCCTGAGAAATGTGACTGTTGATGAAGTATTTATCGAGATCACTAAAAAACTTGCTGAAGGTTTTTGTAAGGTGCTACAGAGACAGTACTTCAATTGATAATTTCCAACAACAAACAAATCCATTATGTGCTTACCCATCAAATAGTTAGATATATTTTATTTTAAGGGAACATGTTGCATATCTGGGATATTTATTTAATGTGAAAAATATAATTTCACAATACAGCTGATAATTGTGCTATGAACCATTTATATTAAGTCTTGATAATTTTACCTTTTCAGCAAGCCTATATTGGTATGCATTAAAAGTATTTATTCTATTTCAGCAAAACAGATAGGGTACACCCAAACAATGTTCATCTTCAAACAATCATGCATGATCCTCGCAAGCTTTGGATACTGACGTACATTTGCAAACGCACTCAGACTGATGACATCAAGAAATCTATATTTGTTATTTACATTATATGTAAATTTAAATACTCTTTTTTTTTTAAATTTTTTTTTAATTTTGTAAGTCTTGTATAATTATCTCTAAAGTCTAGATTAAAATGTTACAGCTCTCAAAGTATGAAATAAAAATTTTTGGTTTTTATTTTTGTGTTGTTTTTCCAACATGTTATTCATCCAAAGTTTATTATAAGTATCAGCAAAAAGTTGTTCATTTCAGTTAAAAGCCTAAAAAGTAATTTACGGCTAAAAAAGTTGCAACATTTTAAGTGTCAACATAATGAAAACTTCTATCTCAGATTATAATAAAATAAACAAATAACACATAATCATGCATGCATTCCTGTAGAAAACTTCATTTAAATTTCTCAATTAGTTAAAAATTTATAACCAACATAAATTTTGGTTGTTATAACCATAAGTGTCAACATAATATTTTGTCGAAAAAAACTCAAACTTGTCATTCCACATTTATCAAAAATCAAATTTTCAAAAAAATTCTTATCTCAGTGTTAAAATAGAATAAACAAATAACACATAATCATGCATTTCTGTTCAAAATTTCATTTAAATATCTCAATTGGTTAAAGAGTTATGACCAACATAAATTTTGGTCGTTCCACGTTAACAAAGAAAAATTTTTTTTCTTAAAGTCTTTCTCAGCGTTATAATAGAATAAATAAATAACACATATTCATGCATTTCTGTTGAAAATTTCATTTGCATATCTCTATTGGTTAAAAAGTTATAACCATTTAAGTGTCAACATTTTTTTTTTTTTTTTGTCGTTTTCGAAATGTCGACCCACATTTAAGAAATTAAAAAAAAAAGTTTCAACTTCTATCTCAGAATTATAAAAAAGAAATAAATAACACATAAACATGCATTTCTGTTGAAAATTTCATTCAATTATCTCTAATGGTTTAAAAGTTATGACCATTTATGTGTGACTATGTATTCTGTTTCTGTCGTTTTTCAACACCTACCCCTACATCAAGGGCTTAACACAAAAAAGTGTTAATAGATATCCCAGATTTAAAATTGTCATAATTATCAGAACATAATTGCGCATTTCTATGGAAAATTTCATTACATTATCTTTAAGCGTTAAAAAGTTATAGCAGTTTAAATGTATAAGCTCCTCCTTTCGGTCACAATTTTTTGGGTATTTTAATAGGCTAATTCTCCGACACTAAAATGGTCATAACTTATGTTCTAATTAACCTAGAAGCATAAATGAGGTATCAATGAACTCCATTCAAAAAGATCTATCTAACTATACTAGTTTCATTTAGATTCTTTAAAGTAGAATTTTTTATCAAAGTACCTAATATATATGTACCTTTATGCAACACCCATGAGTTAATTAACACACAAGTTATATTATGACCTTTTTAATAGAGAAAATATTATATAGCTTTATTTAAGTGTCCTTTTTAAAAAAAAATTTTGACTGGAAAGAAAAGAGCTTTTAACATTCAATAATTTCATGAATTTTCCAATAATTATTACAATTTTAAACTAACAACATGCATACATACACTCAGGGCAGGATTTAAATAAGTGGAAGCCACCTATACTTTTTAAAAAATCTTTTATAAAATATCCACTTACAGAAGATATTAATTATATCTAAAAGCATGCCATATTTTAAAAGAAAGAAATAGAGTGATTGTAAATTTAATCTCATATTCCTATAATATCTTCGAGTCTGAAGATTATTGAAGAATGCAGTATTTCCTGTGGCTATGCAGCCTCAGCTGTGACCTACATATTTTGACACACCCAGAGCTAGCATAACCGTTGTCTGCCAGTAGTCATTAAGATTTTAAAGATTTTTTTTTGCACTTGTCCTCGGCAGCAGATTCTCTTTTGGTCTCAAATGTATTTAAGATAAAAACTGCCTTTTCTGAAAAGGGTTTCACTCCCTTTCTAACATATAAGACTTAATTAATTAAGTAGTAGTTATTTACTAACTAATTGGTTAATTTTTGGATTGATTTGTGCATTGTCATCAACTATGAACAATCATGCAAAATTTCAACTTGATCCGAAAATAGGAAGTGGGAGAAAAAATATATCAAAACGGAATGAGAGAATTAAATCCATATAACATCTCAAACAAAATAATTAATCAACAATAATTAATTAACTAATTGGTTAATTTTTTTTATTCATTCATGTTGTGTCAGGTTCAATGAATAATTGTGCAAAGTTTCATCTTGATCTGGGAGAAAAAATATTTTCAAACTTTTTTCCAGAGAGACATACAGAGTGAGTTGATACAAGCTTTGTAAAAATAGAGTGTATTATAAATATATATTTACAAAAAAATTTTTACTTAAAAAAAATTGAAACGCTGAGTTACATCTGTAAAACTTAAATCTAGATTCCTAAAAAAAAATAATTTTAAAAGTGAAAACACGTCAAAAAAATATATTTTCTTCTAATTATTGGACCTCTTAAAATAATTTTATATCATTGAGAAAAGGAGAACTAATTCTTTGCTGATTTACTATCAAAAATTTGTTTTCAACAAAATAAAATAAACTTTTATTACAAAAATTAAAGGTAATAATGTCATGTTAAGTAAAGTAAAAAAAAAAAAAATTATGTAAAGAAATTGTATTAAACAATAGCATTCTCTTATTAAGCACATCCTAAGCTTTCATTCGATATA